>NC_086289.1:66016646-66341313 GCF_963924245.1 Chroicocephalus ridibundus
ATAGTTTCCCTGCTGGCTCTTTGGGCGTGGGACCAAGCTCCAGCCATATGGCAATTTTTGTGCCTGGCGCGGCGCAAAGTGGGAAAGGGTGGTTTTGAGGCTGAAGGCAGCAGGAAAGCCTGCAGCCCCCAGGTGTGTGGGGCTACGCAAGCGGTTCCCAAAGAGCTTTAGAACAAGGCATAGTTTTCCCTGCTGGCACTTTGGGTGTGGGACCCATATCCATACCTATGGCCATTTTTGTGCCTGGCATGGCGCCAAGTGGGAAAGGGTGGTTTTGAGGCTGAAGGCAGCAGGAAAGCCTGCAGCCCCCAGGTGTGTGGGGCTACGCAAGCGGTTCCCAAAGAGCTTTAGAACAAGGCATAGTTTTCCCTGCTGGCACTTTGGGTGTGGGACCCATATCCATACCTATGGCCATTTTTGTGCCTGGCATGGCGCCAAGTGGGAAAGGGTGGTTTTGAGGCTGAAGGCAGCAGGAAAGCCTGCAGCCCCCAGGTGTGTGGGGCTACGCAAGCCGTTCCCAAAGAGCTTTAGAACAAGGCATAGTTTTCCCTGCTGGCTCCTTGGGTGTGGGACCCATATCCATACCTATGGCAATTTTTGTGCCTGGCGTGGCGCCAAGTGGGAAAGGGTGGTTTTGAGGCTGAAGGCAGCAGGAAAGCCTGCAGCCCCCAGGTGTATGGATCTACGCAAGCGTTTCCCAAAGAGCTTTAGAACAAGGCATAGTTTTCCCTGCTGGCTCTTTGGGCGTGGGACCAATCTGCAGACATATGGCCATTTTGGGGCTTGGCGCGGCAACAAGTGGGGAAGGGTGGTTTTGAGGCTGAAGGCAGCAGGAAAGCCTGCAGCCCCCAGGTGTATGGATCTACGCAAGCGTTTCCCAAAGAGCTTTAGAACAAGGCATAGTTTTCCCTGCTGGCTCTTTGGGCGTGGGACCAATCTGCAGACATATGGCCATTTTTGTGCCTGGCGCGGCGCCACGTGGGAAAGGGTGGTTTTGAGGCTGAAGGCAGCAGGAAAGCCTGCAGCCCCCAGGTGTGTGGGGCTACGCAAGCGGTTCCAAAGAGCTTTAGAACAAGGCATAGTTTTCCCTGCTGGCTCCTTGGGTATGGGACCCATATCCATACCTATGGCAATTTTTGTGCCTGGCGTGGCGCCAAGTGGGAAAGGGTGGTTTTGAGGCTGAAGGCAGCAGGAAAGCCTGCAGCCCCCAGGTGTGTGGGGCTACGCAAGAGGTTCCCAAAGAGCTTTAGAACAAGGCCTAGTTTTCCCTGCTGGCTCTTTGGGCGTGGGACCAGTCTCCAGACATATGGCCATTTTTAGGCCTGGCGCGGCGCCAAGTGGGAAAGGGTGGTTTTGAGGCTGAAGGCAGCAGGAAAGCCTGCAGCCCCCAGGTCTGTGGGGCTACGCAAGCGGTTCCCAAAGAGCTTTAGAACAAGGCCTAGTTTTCCCTGCTGACTCTTTGGGCGTGGGACCCATCAACAGACATATGGCCACTTTTGTGCCTGGTGCGGCCAGAAGTGGGAATAGGTGCTTTTGAGGCTGAAAGTGCCAAAAAACCCTGCAGCCCGCAGCTGTGTGGGGCTACGCAAGCGGTTCCCAAAGAGCTTTAGAACAAGGCATAGTTTTCCCTGCTGGCACTTTGGGTGTGGGACCCATATCCATACCTATGGCCATTTTTGTGCCTGGCATGGCGCCAAGTGGGAAAGGGTGTTTTTGAGGCTGAAGGCAGCAGGAAAGCCTGCAGCCCCCAGGTGTGTGGGGCTACGCAAGAGGTTCCCAAAGAGCTTTAGAACAAGGCATAGTTTTCCCTGCTGGCACTTTGGGTGTGGGACCCATATCCATACCTATGGCCATTTTTGTGCCTGGCATGGCGCCAAGTGGGAAAGGGTGTTTTTGAGGCTGAAGGCAGCAGGAAAGCCTGCAGCCCCCAGGTCTGTGGGGCTACGCAAGCGTTTCCCAAAGAGCTTTAAAACAAGGCATAGTTTTCCCTGCTGGCTCTTTGGGAGTTGGACCCATCTCTAGACATATGGCCATTTTTGTGCCTGGCGTGGCGCCAAGTGGGAAAGGGTGGTTTTGAGGCTGAAGGCAGCAGGAAAGCCTGCAGCCCCCAGGTCTGTGGGGCTATGCAAGCCGTTCCCAAAAAGCTTTAGAACAAGGCATAGTTTTCCCTGCTGGCTCTTTGGGCGTGGGACCAATCTCCAGACATATGGCCATTTTTGTGCCTGGCGCGGCGCCAAGTGGGAAAGGGTGGTTTTGAGGCTGAAGGCAGCAGGAAAGCCTGCAGCCCCCAGGTGTGTGGGGCTACGCAAGCCGTTCCCAAAGAGCTTTAGAACAAGGCATATTTATCCCTGCTGGCTCTTTGGGCGTGTGACCAATCTCCAGCCATATGGCAATTTTTGTGCCTGGAGCGACGCCAAGTGGGAAAGGGTGGTTTTGAGGCTGAAGGCAGCAGGAAAGCCTGCAGCCCCCAGGTGTGTGGGGCTACGCAAGCGGTTCCCAAAGAGCTTTAGAACAAGGCATAGTTTTCCCTGCTGGCTCTTTGGGCGTTGGACTCATCTCCAGACATATGGCCATTTTGGGGCTTGGCGCGGCGACAAGTGGGGAAGGGTGGTTTTGAGGCTGAAGGCAGCAGGAAAGCCTGCAGCCCGCAGCTGTGTGGGGCTATGCAAGCGGTTCCCAAAGAGCTTTAGAACAAGGCATAGTTTTCCCTGCTGGCTCTTTGGGCGTGGGACCAGTCTCCAGCCATATGGCCATTTTTGTGCCTGGCGCGGCGCCAAGTGGGAAAGGGTGGTTTTGAGGCTGAAGGCAGCAGGAAAGCCTGCAGCCCCCAGGTGTGTGGGGCTACGCAAGCCGTTCCCAAAGAGCTTTAGAACAAGGCATAGTTTTCCCTGCTGGCTCCTTGGGTGTGGGACCCATATCCATACCTATGGCAATTTTTGTGCCTGGCGTGGCGCCAAGTGGGAAAGGGTGTTTTTGAGGCTGAAGGCAGCAGGAAAGCCTGCAGCCCCCAGGTGTGTGGGACTACGCAAGCGGTTCCCAAAGAGCTTTAGAACAAGGCATAGTTTTCCCTGCTGGCTCTTTGGGCATGGGACCAATCTGCAGACATATGGCCATTTTGGGGCTTGGCGCGGCAACAAGTGGGGAAGGGTGGTTTTGAGGCTGAAGGCAGCAGGAAAGCCTGCAGCCCCCAGGTGTATGGATCTACGCAAGCGTTTCCCAAAGAGCTTTAGAACAAGGCATAGTTTTCCCTGCTGGCTCTTTGGGCGTGGGACCAATCTGCAGACATATGGCCATTTTTGTGCCTGGCGCGGCGCCACGTGGGAAAGGGTGGTTTTGAGGCTGAAGGCAGCAGGAAAGCCTGCAGCCCCCAGGTGTGTGGGGCTACGCAAGCGGTTCCAAAGAGCTTTAGAACAAGGCATAGTTTTCCCTGCTGGCTCCTTGGGTATGGGACCCATATCCATACCTATGGCAATTTTTGTGCCTGGCGTGGCGCCAAGTGGGAAAGGGTGGTTTTGAGGCTGAAGGCAGCAGGAAAGCCTGCAGCCCCCAGGTCCGTGGGGCTACGCAAGAGGTTCCCAAAGAGCTTTAGAACAAGGCATAGTTTTCCCTGCTGGCTCTTTGGGCGTTGGACCCATCTCCAGACATATGGCCATTTTGGGGCTTGGCGCGGCGACAAGTGTGGAAGGGTGGTTTTGAGGCTGAAGGCAGCAGGAAAGCCTGCAGCCCGCAGGTGTGTGGGGCTATGCAAGCGGTTCCCAAAGAGCTTTAGAACAAGGCCTAGTTTTCCCTGCTGGCTCTTTGGGCGTGGGACCAGTCTCTAGCCATATGGCCATTTTTGGGCCTGGCGCGGCGCCAAGTGGGAAAGGGTGTTTTTGAGGCTGAAGGCAGCAGGAAAGCCTGCAGCCCCCAGGTCTGTGGGGCTACGCAAGCGGTTCCCAAAGAGCTTTAGAACAAGGCATAGTTTTCCCTGCTGGCTCTTTGGGCGTGGGACCAATCTCCAGACATATGGGCATTTTTGTGCCTGGCGCGGTGCCAAGTGGGAAAGGGTGGTTTTGAGGCTGAAGGCAGCAGGAAAGCCTGCAGCCCCCAGGTGTGTGGGGCTACGCAAGCGGTTCCCAAAGAGCTTTAGAACAAGGCATAGTTTTCCCTGCTGGCTCTTTGGGCGTTGGACTCATCTCCAGACATATGGCCATTTTGGGGCTTGGCGCGGCGACAAGTGGGGAAGGGTGGTTTTGAGGCTGAAGGCAGCAGGAAAGCCTGCAGCCCGCAGCTGTGTGGGGCTATGCAAGCGGTTCCCAAAGAGCTTTAGAACAAGGCATAGTTTTCCCTGCTGGCTCTTTGGGCGTGGGACCAGTCTCCAGCCATATGGCCATTTTTGTGCCTGGCGCGGCGCCAAGTGGGAAAGGGTGGTTTTGAGGCTGAAGGCAGCAGGAAAGCCTGCAGCCCCCAGGTGTGTGGGGCTACGCAAGCCGTTCCCAAAGAGCTTTAGAACAAGGCATAGTTTTCCCTGCTGGCTCCTTGGGTGTGGGACCCATATCCATACCTATGGCAATTTTTGTGCCTGGCGTGGCGCCAAGTGGGAAAGGGTGGTTTTGAGGCTGAAGGCAGCAGGAAAGCCTGCAGCCCCCAGGTGTGTGGGACTACGCAAGCGGTTCCCAAAGAGCTTTAGAACAAGGCATAGTTTTCCCTGCTGGCTCTTTGGGCATGGGACCAATCTGCAGACATATGGCCATTTTGGGGCTTGGCGCGGCAACAAGTGGGGAAGGGTGGTTTTGAGGCTGAAGGCAGCAGGAAAGCCTGCAGCCCCCAGGTGTATGGATCTACGCAAGCGTTTCCCAAAGAGCTTTAGAACAAGGCATAGTTTTCCCTGCTGGCTCTTTGGGCGTGGGACCAATCTGCAGACATATGGCCATTTTTGTGCCTGGCGCGGCGCCACGTGGGAAAGGGTGGTTTTGAGGCTGAAGGCAGCAGGAAAGCCTGCAGCCCCCAGGTGTGTGGGGCTACGCAAGCGGTTCCAAAGAGCTTTAGAACAAGGCATAGTTTTCCCTGCTGGCTCCTTGGGTATGGGACCCATATCCATACCTATGGCAATTTTTGTGCCTGGCGTGGCGCCAAGTGGGAAAGGGTGGTTTTGAGGCTGAAGGCAACAGGAAAGCCTGCAGCCCCCAGGTCCGTGGGGCTACGCAAGAGGTTCCCAAAGAGCTTTAGAACAAGGCATAGTTTTCCCTGCTGGCTCTTTGGGCGTTGGACCCATCTCCAGACATATGGCCATTTTGGGGCTTGGCGCGGCGACAAGTGTGGAAGGGTGGTTTTGAGGCTGAAGGCAGCAGGAAAGCCTGCAGCCCGCAGGTGTGTGGGGCTATGCAAGCGGTTCCCAAAGAGCTTTAGAACAAGGCCTAGTTTTCCCTGCTGGCTCTTTGGGCGTGGGACCAGTCTCTAGCCATATGGCCATTTTTGGGCCTGGCGCGGCGCCAAGTGGGAAAGGGTGTTTTTGAGGCTGAAGGCAGCAGGAAAGCCTGCAGCCCCCAGGTCTGTGGGGCTACGCAAGCGGTTCCCAAAGAGCTTTAGAACAAGGCATAGTTTTCCCTGCTGGCTCTTTGGGCGTGGGACCCATCTCCAGACATATGGGCATTTTTGTGCCTGGCGCGGTGCCAAGTGGGAAAGGGTGGTTTTGAGGCTGAAGGCAGCAGGAAAGCCTGCAGCCCCCAGGTCTGTGGGGCTATGCAAGCCGTTCCCAAAAAGCTTTAGAACAAGGCATAGTTTTCCCTGCTGGCTCTTTGGGCGTGTGACCAATCTCCAGCCATATGGCAATTTTTGTGCCTGGAGCGACGCCAAGTGGGAAAGGGTGGTTTTGAGGCTGAAGGCAGCAGGAAAGCCTGCAGCCCCCAGGTGTGTGGGGCTACGCAAGCGGTTCCCAAAGAGCTTTAGAACAAGGCATAGTTTTCCCTGCTGGCTCTTTGGGCGTTGGACTCATCTCCAGACATATGGCCATTTTAGGGCTTGGCGCGGCGACAAGTGGGGAAGGGTGGTTTTGAGGCTGAAGGCAGCAGGAAAGCCTGCAGCCCGCAGCTGTGTGGGGCTATGCAAGCGGTTCCCAAAGAGCTTTAGAACAAGGCATAGTTTTCCCTGCTGGCTCTTTGGGCGTGGGACCAGTCTCCAGCCATATGGCCATTTTTGGGTCTGGCGCGGCGCCAAGTGGGAAAGGGTGGTTTTGAGGCTGAAGGCAGCAGGAAAGCCTGCAGCCCGCAGCTGTGTGGGGCTATGCAAGCGGTTCCCAAAGAGCTTTAGAACAAGGCATAGTTTTCCCTGCTGGCTCTTTGGGCGTGGGACCAGTCTCCAGCCATATGGCCATTTTTGGGCCTGGCGCGGCGCCAAGTGGGAAAGGGTGTTTTTGAGGCTGAAGGCAGCAGGAAAGCCTGCAGCCCGCAGCTGTGTGGGGCTACGCAAGCGGTTCCCAAAGAGCTTTAGAACAAGGCATAGTTTTCCCTGCTGGCTCTTTGGGCGTGGGACCAGTCT
The DNA here is from genome assembly GCF_963924245.1 of Chroicocephalus ridibundus. NCBI lineage: Eukaryota > Metazoa > Chordata > Aves > Charadriiformes > Laridae > Chroicocephalus > Chroicocephalus ridibundus. The sequence continues at coordinate 66,023,163 of NC_086289.1, forward strand.
CCAGCCATATGGCCATTTTTGGGCCTGGCGCGGCGCCAAGTGGGAAAGGGTGTTTTTGAGGCTGAAGGCAGCAGGAAAGCCTGCAGCCCCCAGGTCTGTGGGGCTACGCAAGCGGTTCCCAAAGAGCTTTAGAACAAGGCATAGTTTTCCCTGCTGGCTCTTTGGGCGTGGGACCAATCTCCAGACATATGGGCATTTTTGTGCCTGGCGCGGTGCCAAGTGGGAAAGGGTGGTTTTGAGGCTGAAGGCAGCAGGAAAGCCTGCAGCCCCCAGGTGTGTGGGGCTACGCAAGCGGTTCCCAAAGAGCTTTAGAACAAGGCATAGTTTTCCCTGCTGGCTCCTTGGGTGTGGGACCCATATCCATACCTATGGCCATTTTTGTGCCTGGCGTGGCGCCAAGTGGGAAAGGGTGTTTTTGAGGCTGAAGGCAGCAGGAAAGCCTGCAGCCCCCAGGTCTGTGGGGCTACGCAAGCCGTTCCCAAAGAGCTTTAAAACAAGGCATAGTTTTCCCTGCTGGCTCTTTGGGCGTGGGACCAATCTGCAGACATATGGCCATTTTGGGGCTTGGCGCGGCGACAAGTGGGAAAGGGTGGTTTTGAGGGTGAAAGTGCCGAAAAAGCCTGCAGCCCCCAGGTGTGTGGGGCTACGCAAGCGGTTCCCAAAGAGCTTTAGAACAAGGCATAGTTTTCCCTGCTGGCTCTTTGGGTGTGGGACCAGTCTCCAGACATATGGCCATTTTTGTGCCTGGCGCGGCGCCAAGTGGGAAAGGGTGGTTTTGAGGCTGAAGGCAGCAGGAAAGCCTGCAGCCCCCAGGTGTGTGGGGCTACGCAAGCGGTTCCAAAGAGCTTTAGAACAAGGCATAGTTTTCCCTGCTGGCTCCTTGGGTATGGGACCCATATCCATACCTATGGCAATTTTTGTGCCTGGCGTGGCGCCAAGTGGGAAAGGGTGGTTTTGAGGCTGAAGGCAGCAGGAAAGCCTGCAGCCCCCAGGTGTGTGGGACTACGCAAGCGGTTCCCAAAGAGCTTTAGAACAAGGCATAGTTTTCCCTGCTGGCTCTTTGGGCGTGGGACCAATCTGCGGACATATGGCCATTTTTGTGCCTGGCGCGGCGCCACGTGGGAAAGGGTGGTTTTGAGGCTGAAGGCAGCAGGAAAGCCTGCAGCCCCCAGGTGTGTGGGGCTACGCAAGCGGTTCCAAAGAGCTTTAGAACAAGGCATAGTTTTCCCTGCTGGCTCCTTGGGTATGGGACCCATATCCATACCTATGGCAATTTTTGTGCCTGGCGTGGCGCCAAGTGGGAAAGGGTGGTTTTGAGGCTGAAGGCAGCAGGAAAGCCTGCAGCCCCCAGGTCCGTGGGGCTACGCAAGAGGTTCCCAAAGAGCTTTAGAACAAGGCATAGTTTTCCCTGCTGGCTCTTTGGGCGTTGGACCCATCTCCAGACATATGGCCATTTTGGGGCTTGGCGCGGCGACAAGTGGGGAAGGGTGGTTTTGAGGCTGAAGGCAGCAGGAAAGCCTGCAGCACGCAGGTGTGTGGGGCTATGCAAGCGGTTCCCAAAGAGCTTTAGAACAAGGCCTAGTTTTCCCTGCTGGCTCTTTGGGCGTGGGACCAGTCTCTAGCCATATGGCCATTTTTGGGCCTGGCGCGGCGCCAAGTGGGAAAGGGTGTTTTTGAGGCTGAAGGCAGCAGGAAAGCCTGCAGCCCCCAGGTCTGTGGGGCTACGCAAGCGGTTCCCAAAGAGCTTTAGAACAAGGCATAGTTTTCCCTGCTGGCTCTTTGGGCGTGGGACCAATCTCCAGACATATGGGCATTTTTGTGCCTGGCGCGGTGCCAAGTGGGAAAGGGTGGTTTTGAGGCTGAAGGCAGCAGGAAAGCCTGCAGCCCCCAGGTCTGTGGGGCTACGCAAGCTGTTCCCAAAGGGCTTTAGAACAAGGCATAGTTTTCCCTGCTGGCTCCTTGGGTGTGAGACCCATATCCATACCTATGGCAATTTTTGTGCCTGGCGTTGCGCCAAGTGGGAAAGGGTGGTTTTTAGGCTGAAAGTGCCGAAAAAGCCTGCAGCCCCCAGGTCCGTGGGGCTACGCAAGAGGTTCCCAAAGAGCTTTAGAACAAGGCATAGTTTTCCCTGCTGGCTCTTTGGGCGTGGGACCCATCAACAGACATTTGGCCATTTTTGTGCCTGGTGCGGCCAGAAGTGGGAATAAGTGTTTTTGAGGCTGAAAGTGCCAAAAAAGCCTGCAGCCCGCAGCTGTGTGGGGCTACGCAAGCGGTTCCCAAAGAGCTTTAGAACAAGGCATAGTTTTCCCTGCTGGCTCTTTGGGCGTGGGACCAGTCTCCAGACATATGGGCATTTTTGTGCCTGGCGCGGCTCCAAGTGGGAAAGGGTGGTTTTGAGGCTGAAGGCAGCAGGAAAGCCTGCAGCCCCCAGGTGTGTGGGGCTACGCAAGCCGTTCCCAAAGAGCTTTAGAACAAGGCATAGTTTTCCCTGCTGGCTCTTTGGGTGTGGCACCAGTCTCCAGCCATATGGCCATTTTTGTGCCTGGCCCGGCGCCAAGTGGGAAAGGGTGGTTTTGAGGCTGAAGGCAGCAGGAAAGCCTGCAGCCCCCAGGTCCGTGGGGCTACGCAAGAGGTTCCCAAAGAGCTTTAGAACAAGGCATAGTTTTCCCTGCTGGCTCCTTGGGTGTGGGACCCATATCCATACCTATGGCCATTTTTGTGCCTGGCGTGGCGCCAAGTGGGAAAGGGTGTTTTTGAGGCTGAAGGCAGCAGGAAAGCCTGCAGCCACCAGGTCTGTGGGGCTACGCAAGCCGTTCCCAAAGAGCTTTAAAACAAGGCATAGTTTTCCCTGCTGGCTCTTTGGGCGTGGGACCAATCTGCAGACATATGGCCATTTTGGGGCTTGGCGCGGCGACAAGTGGGAAAGGGTGGTTTTGAGGCTGAAGGCAGCAGGAAAGCCTGCAGCCCCCAGGTGTGTGGGGCTACGCAAGCGGTTCCAATGAGCTTTAGAACAAGGCATAGTTTTCCCTGCTGGCTCCTTGGGTATGGGACCCATATCCATACCTATGGCAATTTTTGTGCCTGGCGTGGCGCCAAGTGGGAAAGGGTGGTTTTGAGGCTGAAGGCAGCAGGAAAGCCTGCAGCCCCCAGGTGTGTGGGACTACGCAAGCGGTTCCCAAAGAGCTTTAGAACAAGGCATAGTTTTCCCTGCTGGCTCTTTGGGCGTGGGACCAATCTGCGGACATATGGCCATTTTTGTGCCTGGCGCGGCGCCACGTGGGAAAGGGTGGTTTTGAGGCTGAAGGCAGCAGGAAAGCCTGCAGCCCCCAGGTGTGTGGGGCTACGCAAGCGGTTCCAAAGAGCTTTAGAACAAGGCATAGTTTTCCCTGCTGGCTCCTTGGGTATGGGACCCATATCCATACCTATGGCCATTTTTGTGCCTGGCGTGGCGCCAAGTGGGAAAGGGTGGTTTTGAGGCTGAAGGCAGCAGGAAAGCCTGCAGCCCGCAGGTGTGTGGGGCTATGCAAGCGGTTCCCAAAGAGCTTTAGAACAAGGCATAGTTTTCCCTGCTGGCTCTTTGGGCGTTGGACCCATCTCCAGACATATGGCCATTTTGGGGCTTGGCGCGGCGACAAGTGTGGAAGGGTGGTTTTGAGGCTGAAGGCAGCAGGAAAGCCTGCAGCCCGCAGGTGTGTGGGGCTATGCAAGCGGTTCCCAAAGAGCTTTAGAACAAGGCCTAGTTTTCCCTGCTGGCTCTTTGGGCGTGGGACCAGTCTCTAGCCATATGGCCATTTTTGTGCCTGGCGCGGCGCCAAGTGGGAAAGGGTGTTTTTGAGGCTGAAGGCAGCAGGAAAGCCTGCAGCCCCCAGGTCTGTGGGGCTACGCAAGCGGTTCCCAAAGAGCTTTAGAACAAGGCATAGTTTTCCCTGCTGGCTCTTTGGGCGTGGGACCAATCTCCAGACATATGGGCATTTTTGTGCCTGGCGCGGTGCCAAGTGGGAAAGGGTGGTTTTGAGGCTGAAGGCAGCAGGAAAGCCTGCAGCCCCCAGGTGTGTGGGGCTACGCAAGCTGTTCCCAAAGAGCTTTAGAACAAGGCATAGTTTTCCCTGCTGGCTCCTTGGGTGTGAGACCCATATCCATACCTATGGCAATTTTTGTGCCTGGCGTTGCGCCAAGTGGGAAAGGGTGGTTTTTAGGCTGAAAGTGCCGAAAAAGCCTGCAGCCCCCAGGTCCGTGGGGCTACGCAAGAGGTTCCCAAAGAGCTTTAGAACAAGGCATAATTTTCCCTGCTGGCTCTTTGGGCGTGGGACCCATCAACAGACATTTGGCCATTTTTGTGCCTGGTGCGGCCAGAAGTGGGAATAAGTGTTTTTGAGGCTGAAAGTGCCAAAAAAGCCTGCAGCCCGCAGCTGTGTGGGGCTACGCAAGCGGTTCCCAAAGAGCTTTAGAACAAGGCATAGTTTTCCCTGCTGGCTCTTTGGGCGTGGGACCAGTCTCCAGACATATGGGCATTTTTGTGCCTGGCGCGGCTCCAAGTGGGAAAGGGTGGTTTTGAGGCTGAAGGCAGCAGGAAAGCCTGCAGCCCCCAGGTGTGTGGGGCTACGCAAGCCGTTCCCAAAGAGCTTTAGAACAAGGCATAGTTTTCCCTGCTGGCTCTTTGGGTGTGGCACCAGTCTCCAGCCATATGGCCATTTTTGTGCCTGGCCCGGCGCCAAGTGGGAAAGGGTGGTTTTGAGGCTGAAGGCAGCAGGAAAGCCTGCAGCCCCCAGGTCCGTGGGGCTACGCAAGAGGTTCCCAAAGAGCTTTAGAACAAGGCATAGTTTTCCCTGCTGGCTCCTTGGGTGTGGGACCCATATCCATACCTATGGCCATTTTTGTGCCTGGCGTGGCGCCAAGTGGGAAAGGGTGTTTTTGAGGCTGAAGGCAGCAGGAAAGCCTGCAGCCACCAGGTCTGTGGGGCTACGCAAGCCGTTCCCAAAGAGCTTTAAAACAAGGCATAGTTTTCCCTGCTGGCTCTTTGGGCGTGGGACCAATCTGCAGACATATGGCCATTTTGGGGCTTGGCGCGGCGACAAGTGGGAAAGGGTGGTTTTGAGGCTGAAGGCAGCAGGAAAGCCTGCAGCCCCCAGGTGTGTGGGGCTACGCAAGCGTTTCCCAAAGAGCTTTAGAACAAGGCATAGTTTTCCCTGCTGGCTCTTTGGGTGTGGGACCCATATCCATACCTATGGCAATTTTTGTGCCTGGCGTGGCGCCAAGTGGGAAAGGGTGGTTTTGAGGCTGAAGGCAGCAGGAAAGCCTGCAGCCCCCAGGTCTGTGGGGCTACGCAAGCGGTTCCCAAAGAGCTTTAGAACAAGGCATAGTTTTCCCTGCTGGCTCTTTGGGCGTGGGACCAATCTCCAGCCATATGGGCATTTTTGTGCCTGGCGCGGCGCCAAGTGGGAAAGGGTGGTTTTGAGGCTGAAGGCAGCAGGAAAGCCTGCAGCCCCCAGGTGTGTGGGGCTACGTAAGCGTTTCCCAAAGAGCTTTAGAACAAGGCATAGTTTTCCCTGCTGGCTCTTTGGGCGTTGGACCCATTTCCAGACATATGGCCATTTTGGGGCTTGGCGCGGCGACAAGTGGGGAAGGGTGGTTTTGAGGCTGAAGGCAGCAGGAAAGCCTGCAGCCCCCAGGTGTGTGGGGCTATGCAAGCGTTTCCCAAAGAGCTTTAGAACAAGGCCTAGTTTTCCCTGCTGGCTCTTTGGGCGTGGGACCAGTCTCTAGCCATATGGCCATTTTTGTGCCTGGCGCGGCGCCAAGTGGGAAAGGGTGGTTTTGAGGCTGAAGGCAGCAGGAAAGCCTGCAGCCCGCAGCTGTGTGGGGCTACGCAAGCGGTTCCCAAAGAGCTTTAGAACAAGGCATAGTTTTCCCTGCTGGCTCTTTGGGCGTGGGACCAGTCTCCAGACATATGGGCATTTTTGTGCCTGGCGCGGCTCCAAGTGGGAAAGGGTGGTTTTGAGGCTGAAGGCAGCAGGAAAGCCTGCAGCCCCCAGGTGTGTGGGGCTACGCAAGCCGTTCCCAAAGAGCTTTAGAACAAGGCATAGTTTTCCCTGCTGGCTCTTTGGGTGTGGCACCAGTCTCCAGCCATATGGCCATTTTTGTGCCTGGCCCGGCGCCAAGTGGGAAAGGGTGGTTTTGAGGCTGAAGGCAGCAGGAAAGCCTGCAGCCCCCAGGTCCGTGGGGCTACGCAAGAGGTTCCCAAAGAGCTTTAGAACAAGGCATAGTTTTCCCTGCTGGCTCCTTGGGTGTGGGACCCATATCCATACCTATGGCCATTTTTGTGCCTGGCGTGGCGCCAAGTGGGAAAGGGTGTTTTTGAGGCTGAAGGCAGCAGGAAAGCCTGCAGCCACCAGGTCTGTGGGGCTACGCAAGCCGTTCCCAAAGAGCTTTAAAACAAGGCATAGTTTTCCCTGCTGGCTCTTTGGGCGTGGGACCAATCTGCAGACATATGGCCATTTTGGGGCTTGGCGCGGCGACAAGTGGGAAAGGGTGGTTTTGAGGCTGAAGGCAGCAGGAAAGCCTGCAGCCCCCAGGTGTGTGGGGCTACGCAAGCGGTTCCAATGAGCTTTAGAACAAGGCATAGTTTTCCCTGCTGGCTCCTTGGGTATGGGACCCATATCCATACCTATGGCAATTTTTGTGCCTGGCGTGGCGCCAAGTGGGAAAGGGTGGTTTTGAGGCTGAAGGCAGCAGGAAAGCCTGCAGCCCCCAGGTGTGTGGGACTACGCAAGCGGTTCCCAAAGAGCTTTAGAACAAGGCATAGTTTTCCCTGCTGGCTCTTTGGGCGTGGGACCAATCTGCGGACATATGGCCATTTTTGTGCCTGGCGCGGCGCCACGTGGGAAAGGGTGGTTTTGAGGCTGAAGGCAGCAGGAAAGCCTGCAGCCCCCAGGTGTGTGGGGCTACGCAAGCGGTTCCAAAGAGCTTTAGAACAAGGCATAGTTTTCCCTGCTGGCTCCTTGGGTATGGGACCCATATCCATACCTATGGCCATTTTTGTGCCTGGCGTGGCGCCAAGTGGGAAAGGGTGGTTTTGAGGCTGAAGGCAGCAGGAAAGCCTGCAGCCCCCAGGTCCGTGGGGCTACGCAAGAGGTTCCCAAAGAGCTTTAGAACAAGGCATAGTTTTCCCTGCTGGCTCTTTGGGCGTGGGACCCATCTCCAGACATATGGCCATTTTGGGGCTTGGCGCGGCGACAAGTGTGGAAGGGTGGTTTTGAGGCTGAAGGCAGCAGGAAAGCCTGCAGCCCGCAGGTGTGTGGGGCTATGCAAGCGGTTCCCAAAGAGCTTTAGAACAAGGCCTAGTTTTCCCTGCTGGCTCTTTGGGCGTGGGACCAGTCTCTAGCCATATGGCCATTTTTGTGCCTGGCGCGGCGCCAAGTGGGAAAGGGTGTTTTTGAGGCTGAAGGCAGCAGGAAAGCCTGCAGCCCCCAGGTGTGTGGGGCTACGCAAGCTGTTCCCAAAGAGCTTTAGAACAAGGCATAGTTTTCCCTGCTGGCTCCTTGGGTGTGAGACCCATATCCATACCTATGGCAATTTTTGTGCCTGGCGTTGCGCCAAGTGGGAAAGGGTGGTTTTTAGGCTGAAAGTGCCGAAAAAGCCTGCAGCCCCCAGGTCCGTGGGGCTACGCAAGAGGTTCCCAAAGAGCTTTAGAACAAGGCATAATTTTCCCTGCTGGCTCTTTGGGCGTGGGACCCATCAACAGACATTTGGCCATTTTTGTGCCTGGTGCGGCCAGAAGTGGGAATAAGTGTTTTTGAGGCTGAAAGTGCCAAAAAAGCCTGCAGCCCGCAGCTGTGTGGGGCTACGCAAGCGGTTCCCAAAGAGCTTTAGAACAAGGCATAGTTTTCCCTGCTGGCTCTTTGGGCGTGGGACCAGTCTCCAGACATATGGGCATTTTTGTGCCTGGCGCGGCTCCAAGTGGGAAAGGGTGGTTTTGAGGCTGAAGGCAGCAGGAAAGCATGCAGCCCCCAGGTGTGTGGGGCTACGCAAGCCGTTCCCAAAGAGCTTTAGAACAAGGCATAGTTTTCCCTGCTGGCTCTTTGGGTGTGGCACCAGTCTCCAGCCATATGGCCATTTTTGTGCCTGGCCCGGCGCCAAGTGGGAAAGGGTGGTTTTGAGGCTGAAGGCAGCAGGAAAGCCTGCAGCCCCCAGGTCCGTGGGGCTACGCAAGAGGTTCCCAAAGAGCTTTAGAACAAGGCATAGTTTTCCCTGCTGGCTCCTTGGGTGTGGGACCCATATCCATACCTATGGCCATTTTTGTGCCTGGCGTGGCGCCAAGTGGGAAAGGGTGTTTTTGAGGCTGAAGGCAGCAGGAAAGCCTGCAGCCACCAGGTCTGTGGGGCTACGCAAGCCGTTCCCAAAGAGCTTTAAAACAAGGCATAGTTTTCCCTGCTGGCTCTTTGGGCGTGGGACCAATCTGCAGACATATGGCCATTTTGGGGCTTGGCGCGGCGACAAGTGGGAAAGGGTGGTTTTGAGGCTGAAGGCAGCAGGAAAGCCTGCAGCCCCCAGGTGTGTGGGGCTACGCAAGCGTTTCCCAAAGAGCTTTAGAACAAGGCATAGTTTTCCCTGCTGGCTCTTTGGGTGTGGGACCCATATCCATACCTATGGCAATTTTTGTGCCTGGCGTGGCGCCAAGTGGGAAAGGGTGGTTTTGAGGCTGAAGGCAGCAGGAAAGCCTGCAGCCCCCAGGTCTGTGGGGCTACGCAAGCGGTTCCCAAAGAGCTTTAGAACAAGGCATAGTTTTCCCTGCTGGCTCTTTGGGCGTGGGACCAATCTCCAGCCATATGGGCATTTTTGTGCCTGGCGCGGCGCCAAGTGGGGAAAGGGTGGTTTTGAGGCTGAAGGCAGCAGGAAAGCCTGCAGCCCCCCAGGTGTGTGGGGCTACGTAAGCGTTTCCCAAAGAGCTTTAGAACAAGGCATAGTTTTCCCTGCTGGCTCTTTGGGCGTTGGACCCATTTCCAGACATATGGCCATTTTGGGGCTTGGCGCGGCGACAAGTGGGGAAGGGTGGTTTTGAGGCTGAAGGCAGCAGGAAAGCCTGCAGCCCCCAGGTGTGTGGGGCTACGCAAGCGGTTCCCAAAGAGCTTTAGAACAAGGCCTAGTTTTCCCTGCTGGCTCTTTGGGCGTGGGACCAGTCTCTAGCCATATGGCCATTTTTGTGCCTGGCGCGGCGCCAAGTGGGAAAGGGTGGTTTTGAGGCTGAAGGCAGCAGGAAAGCCTGCAGCCCCCAGGTGTGTGGGGCTACTCAAGCGGTTCCCAAATAGCTTTAGAACAAGGCATAGTTTTCCATGCTGGCTCTTTGGGCGTGGGACCAATCTGCAGACATATGGCCATTTTTGTGCCTGGCGCGCTGCCAAGTGGGAAGGGGTGGTTTTGAGGCTGAAGGCAGCAGGAAAGCCTGCAGCCCCCAGGTGTGTGGGACTACGCAAGCGGTTCCCAAAGAGCTTTAGAACAAGGCATAGTTTTCCCTGCTGGCTCTTTGGGTGTGCGACCCATATCCATACCTATGGCCATTTTTGTGCCTGGCGTGGCGCCAAGTGGAAAGGGTGGTTTTGAGGCTGAAGGCAGCAGGAAAGCCTGCAGCCCCCAGGTGTGTGCGGCTACGCAAGCGTTTCCCAAAGAGCTTTAGAAAAAGGCATAGTTTTCCCTGCTGCCTCTTTGGGCGTGGGACCAATCTCCAGACATATGGGCATTTTTGTGCCTGGCGCGGCGCCAAGTGGGAAAGGGTGGTTTTGAGGCTGAAGGCAGCAGGAAAGCCTGCAGCCCCCAGGTGTGTGGGGCTACGCAAGCGGTCCCAAAGAGCTTTAGAACAAGGCATAGTTTTCCCTGCTGGCTCCTTGGGTGTGGGAGCCATATCTATACCTATGGCAATTTTTGTGCCTGGCGTGGCGCCAAGTGGGAAAGGGTGGTTTTGAGGCTGAAGGCAGCAGGAAAGCCTGCAGCCCCCAGGTGTGTGGGGCTACGCAAGCGTTTCCCAAAGAGCTTTAGAACAAGGCATAGTTTTCCCTGCTGGCTCTTTGGCGTGGGACCAATCTCCAGACATATGGGCATTTTGGGGCTTGGCGCGGCGACAAGTGGGGCAGGGTGGTTTTGAGGCTGAAGGCAGCAGGAAAGCCTGCAGCCCGCAGGTGTGTGGGGCTATGCAAGCGGTTCCCAAAGAGCTTTAGAACAAGGCATAGTTTTCCCTGCTGGCTCTTTGGGTGTGGGACCCATATCCATACCTATGGCAATTTTTGTGCCTGGCGCGGCGCCAAGTGGGAAAGGGTGGTTTTGAGGCTGAAGGCAGCAGGAAAGCCTGCAGCCCCCAGGTGTGTGGGGCTACGCAAGCGGTTCCCAAAGAGCTTTAGAACAAGGCATAGTTTTCCCTGCTGGCTCTTTGGGCGTGGGACCAGTCTCCAGCCATATGGCCATTTTTGTGCCTGGCGCGGCACCAAGTGGGAAAGGGTGGTTTTGAGGCTGAAGGCAGCAGGAAAGCCTGCAGCCCCCAGGTGTGTGGGGCTACGCAAGCGGTTCCCAAAGAGCTTTAGAACAAGGCATAGTTTTCCCTGCTGGCTCCTTGGGTGTGGGACCCATATCCATACCTATGGCCATTTTTGTGCCTGGCGTGGCGCCAAGTGGGAAAGGGTGGTTTTGAGGCTGAAGGCAGCAGGAAAGCCTGCAGCCCGCAGGTGTGTGGGGCTATGCAAGCGGTTCCCAAAGAGCTTTAGAACAAGGCCTAGTTTTCCCTGCTGGCTCTTTGGGCGTGGGACCAGTCTCTAGCCATATGGCCATTTTTGGGCCTGGCGCGGCGCCAAGTGGGAAAGGGTGTTTTTGAGGCTGAAGGCAGCAGGAAAGCCTGCAGCCCCCAGGTCTGTGGGGCTACGCAATCGGTTCCCAAAGAGCTTTAGAACAAGGCATAGTTTTCCCTGCTGGCTCTTTGGGCGTGGGACCAATCTGCAGACATATGGCCATTTTGGGGCTTGGCGCGGCGACAAGTGGGAAAGGGTGGTTTTGAGGCTGAAGGCAGCAGGAAAGCCTGCAGCCCCCAGGTCTGTGGGGCTACGCAAGCTGTTCCCAAAGAGCTTTAGAACAAGGCATAATTTTCCCTGCTGGCTCCTTGGGTGTGAGACCCATATCCATACGTATGGCAATTTTTGTGCCTGGCGTTGCGCCAAGTGGGAAAGGGTGGTTTTTAGGCTGAAAGTGCCGAAAAAGCCTGCAGCCCCCAGGTCCGTGGGGCTACGCAAGAGGTTCCCAAAGAGCTTTAGAACAAGGCATAGTTTTCCCTGCTGGCTCTTTGGGCGTGGGACCCATCAACAGACATTTGGCCATTTTTGTGCCTGGTGCGGCCAGAAGTGGGAATAAGTGTTTTTGAGGCTGAAAGTGCCAAAAAAGCCTGCAGCCCGCAGCTGTGTGGGGCTACGCAAGCGGTTCCCAAAGAGCTTTAGAACAAGGCATAGTTTTCCCTGCTGGCTCTTTGGGCGTGGGACCAATATCCAGACATTGGACATTTTTGTGCCTGGCGCGGCGCCAAGTGAGAAAGGGTGGTTTTGAGGCTGAAGGCAGCAGGAAAGCCTGCAGCCCGCAGGTGTGTGGGGCTACGCAAGCGGTTCCCAAAGAGCTTTAGAACAAGGCATAGTTTTCCCTGCTGACTCTTTGGGCGTGGGACCAATCTCCAGACATATGGGCATTTTTGTGCCTCGCGCGGCTCCAAGAGGGAAAGGGTGGTTTTGAGGCTGAAGGCAGCAGGAAAGCCTGCAGCCCCCAGGTCTGTGGGGCTACGCAAGCCGTTCCCAAAGAGCTTTAGAACAAGGCATAGTTTTCCCTGCTGGCTCTTTGAGTGTGGGACCAGTCTCCAGCTATATGGGCATTTTTGTGCCTGGCGCGGCGCCAAGTGGGAAAGGGTGATTTTGAGGCTGAAAGCAGCAGGAAAGCCTGCAGCCCCCATGTGTGTGGGGCTACGCAAGCGGTTCCCAAAGAGCTTTAGAACAAGGCCTAGTATTCCCTCCTGGCTCTTTCGGCGTGGGACCCATCAACAGACATATGGCCATTTTTGTGCCTGGCGCGGTGCCAAGTGGGAAAGGGTGGTTTTGAGGCTGAAGGCAGCAGGAAAGCCTGCAGCCCCCAGGTGTGTGGGGCTACGCAAGCGTTTCCCAAAGAGCTTTAGAACAAGGCATAGTTTTCCCTGCTGGCTCTTTGGGCGTGGGACCAGTCTCCAGCCATATGGCCATTTTTGTGCCTGGCGCGGCGCCAAGTGGGAAAGGGTGGTTTTGAGGCTGAAGGCAGCAGGAAAGCCTGCAGCCCCCAGGTGTGTGGGGCTACGCAAGCGGTTCCCAAAGAGCTTTAGAACAATGCATAGTTTTCCCTGCTGGCTCCTTGGGTGTGGCACCCATATCCATACCTATGGCCATTTTTGTGCCTGGCGTGGCGCCAAGTGGGAAAGGGTGGTTTTGAGGCTGAAGGCAGCAGGAAAGCCTGCAGCCCGCAGGTGTGTGGGGCTATGCAAGCGGTTCCCAAAGAGCTTTAGAACAAGGCCTAGTTTTCCCTGCTGGCTCTTTGGGCGTGGGACCAGTCTCTAGCCATATGGCCATTTTTGGGCCTGGTGCGGCGCCAAGTGGGAAAGGGTGTTTTTGAGGCTGAAGGCAGCAGGAAAGCCTGCAGCCCCCAGGTCTGTGGGGCTACGCAATCGGTTCCCAAAGAGCTTTAGAACAAGGCATAGTTTTCCCTGCTGGCTCTTTGGGCGTGGGACCAATCTCCAGACATATGGGCATTTTTGTGCCTGGCGCGGTGCCAAGTGGGAAAGGGTGGTTTTGAGGCTGAAGGCAGCAGGAAAGCCTGCAGCCCCCAGGTCTGTGGGGCTACGCAAGCTGTTCCCAAAGAGCTTTAGAACAAGGCATAGTTTTCCCTGCTGGCTCCTTGGGTGTGAGACCCATATCCATACGTATGGCAATTTTTGTGCCTGGCGTTGCGCCAAGTGGGAAAGGGTGGTTTTTAGGCTGAAAGTGCCGAAAAAGCCTGCAGCCCCCAGGTCCGTGGGGCTACGCAAGAGGTTCCCAAAGAGCTTTAGAACAAGGCATAGTTTTCCCTGCTGGCTCTTTGGGCGTGGGACCCATCAACAGACATTTGGCCATTTTTGTGCCTGGTGCGGCCAGAAGTGGGAATAAGTGTTTTTGAGGCTGAAAGTACCAAAAAAGCCTGCAGCCCGCAGCTGTGTGGGGCTACGCAAGCGGTTCCCAAAGAGCTTTAGAACAAGGCATAGTTTTCCCTGCTGGCTCTTTGGGCGTGGGACGAATATCCAGACATTGGACATTTTTGTGCCTGGCGCGGCGCCAAGTGAGAAAGGGTGGTTTTGAGGCTGAAGGCAGCAGGAAAGCCTGCAGCCCGCAGGTGTGTGGGGCTACGCAAGCGGTTCCCAAAGAGCTTTAGAACAAGGCATAGTTTTCCCTGCTGACTCTTTGGGCGTGGGACCAATCTCCAGACATATGGGCATTTTTGTGCCTCGCGCGGCTCCAAGAGGGAAAGGGTGGTTTTGAGGCTGAAGGCAGCAGGAAAGCCTGCAGCCCCCAGGTCTGTGGGGCTACACAAGCCGTTCCCAAAGAGCTTTAGAACAAGGCATAGTTTTCCCTGCTGGCTCTTTGGGTGTGGGACCAGTCTCCAGCTATATGGGCATTTTTGTGCCTGGCGCGGCGCCAAGTGGGAAAGGGTGATTTTGAGGCTGAAAGCAGCAGGAAAGCCTGCAGCCCCCATGTGTGTGGGGCTACGCAAGCGGTTCCCAAAGAGCTTTAGAACAAGGCCTAGTATTCCCTCCTGGCTCTTTCGGCGTGGGACCCATCAACAGACATATGGCCATTTTTGTGCCTGGCGCGGTGCCAAGTGGGAAAGGGTGGTTTTGAGGCTGAAGGCAGCAGGAAAGCCTGCAGCCCCCAGGTCCATGGGGCTACGCAAGAGTTTCCCAAAGAGCTTTAGAACAAGGCATAGTTTTCCCTGCTGGCTCTTTGGGCGTTGGACCCATTTCCAGACATATGGCCATTTTGGGGCTTGGCGCGGCGACAAGTGGGGAAGGGTGGTTTTGAGGCTGAAGGCAGCAGGAAAGCCTGCAGCCCCCAGGTGTGTGGGGCTATGCAAGCGTTTCCCAAAGAGCTTTAGAACAAGGCCTAGTTTTCCCTGCTGGCTCTTTGGGCGTGGGACCAGTCTCCAGACATATGGCCATTTTTGTGCCTGGCGCGGCGACAAGTGGGGAAGGGTGGTTTTGAGGCTGAAGGCAGCAGGAAAGCCTGCAGCCCCCATGTGTGTGGGGCTACGCAAGCGGTTCCCAAAGAGCTTTAGAACAAGGCATAGTTTTCCCTGCTGGCTCTTTGGGCGTGGGACCAAGTTCCAGCCATATGGCAATTGTTGTGCCTGGCGTGGCGCCAAGTGGAAAAGGGTGGTTTTGAGGCTGAAGGCAGCAGGAAAGCCTGCAGCCCCCATGTGTGTGGGGCTACGCAAGCGGTTCCCAAAGAGCTTTAGAACAAGGCATAGTTTTCCCTGCTGGCTCTTTCGGCGTTGGACCCATCTCCAGACATATGGCCATTTTGGGGCTTGGCGCGGCAACAAGTGGGAAAGGGTGGTTTTGAGGCTGAAGGCAGCAGGAAAGCCTGCAGCCCGCAGGTGTGTGGGGCTATGCAAGCGGTTCCCAAAGAGCTTTAGAACAAGGCCTAGTTTTCCCTGCTGGCTCTTTGGGTGTGGGACCAGTTTCTATCCATATGGCCATTTTTGCGCCTGGCGCGGCGCCAAGTGGGAAAGGGTGGTTTTGAGGCTGAAGGCAGCAGGAAAGCCTGCAGCCCCCAGGTCTGTGGGGCTACGCAAGCCGTTCCCAAAGAGCTTTAGAACAAGGCATAGTTTTCCCTGCTGGCTCTTTGGGCGTGGGACCCATCAACAGACATATGGCCATTTTTGTGCCTGGCGCGGCGCCAAGTGGGAAAGGGTGTTTTTGAGGCTGAAGGCAGCAGGAAAGCCTGCAGCCCCCAGGTCCATGGGGCTACGCAAGCGGTTCCCAAAGAGCTTTAGAACAAGGCCTAGTTTTCCCTGCTGGCTCTTTGGGCGTGGGACCCATCAACAGACATATGGCCATTTTTGTGACTGGTGCGGCCAGAAGTGGGAATAGGTGTTTTTGAGGCTGAAAGTGCCAAAAAAGCCTGCAGCCCGCAGCTGTGTGGGGCTACGCAAGCGGTTCCCAAAGAGCTTTAGAACAAGGCATAGTTTTCCCTGCTGGCTCTTTGGGCGGTGGACCAATCTCCAGACATATGGGCATTTTTGTGCCTGGCGCGGCTCCAAGTGGGAAAGGGTGGTTTTGAGGCTGAAGGCAGCAGGAAAGCCTGCAGCCCCCAGGTGTGTGGGGCTACGCAAGCCGTTCCCAAAGAGCTTTAGAACAAGGCATAGTTTTCCCTGCTGGCTCTTTGGGTGTGGCACCAGTCTCCAGCCATATGGCCATTTTTGTGCCTGGCCCGGCGCAGAGTGGGAAAGGGTGGTTTTGAGGCTGAAGGCAGCAGGAAAGCCTGCAGCCCCCAGGTGTGTGGGGCTACGCAAGCCGTTCCCAAAGAGCTTTAAAACAAGGCATAGTTTTCCCTGCTGGCTCTTTGGGCGTGGGACCAATCTGCAGACATATGGCCATTTTGGGGCTTGGCGCGGCGACAAGTGGGAAAGGGTGGTTTTGAGGCTGAAAGTGCCGAAAAAGCCTGCAGCCCCCAGGTGTGTGGGGCTACGCAAGCGGTTCCCAAAGAGCTTTAGAACAAGGCATAGTTTTCCCTGCTGGCTCTTTGGGTGTGGGACCAGTCTCCAGACATATGGCCATTTTTGTGCCTGGCGCGGCGCCAAGTGGGAAAGGGTGGTTTTGAGGCTGAAGGCAGCAGGAAAGCCTGCACCCCCCAGGTGTGTGGGGCTACGCAAGCGGTTCCCAAAGAGCTTTAGAACAAGGCCTAGTATTCCCTGCTGGCTCTTTGGGCGTGGGACCCATCAACAGACATATGGCCATTTTTGTGCCTGGTGCGGCCACAAGTGGGAAAGGGTGGTTTTGATGCTGAAAGAGCCAAAAAAGCCTGCAGCCCGCAGGTGTGTAGGGCTACGCAAGCGGTTCCCAAAGAGCTTTAGAACAAGGCCTAGTTTTCCCTGCTGGCTCTTCGGGCGTGGGACCAGTCTCCAGCCATATGGCCATTTTTGTGCCTGGCCCGGCGCCAAGTGGGAAAGGGTGGTTTTGAGGCTGAAGGCAGCAGGAAAGCCTGCAGCCCCCAGGTCTGTGGGGGTACGCAAGCCGTTCCCAAAGAGCTTTAGAACAAGGCATAGTTTTCCCTGCTGGCTCTTTGGGTGTGGGACCAGTCTCCAGACATATGGCCATTTTTGTGCCTGGCGCGGCGCCAAGTGGGAAAGGGTGTTTTTGAGGCTGAAGGCAGCAGGAAAGCCTGCAGCCCCCAGGTGTGTGGGGCTACGCAAGCGGTTCCCAAAGAGCTTTAGAACAAGGCATAGTTTTCCCTGCTGGCTCCTTGGGTGTGGGACCCATATCCATACCTATGGCAATTTTTGTGCCTGCCGTGGCGCCAAGTGGGAAAGGGTGGTTTTGAGGCTGAAGGCAGCAGGAAAGCCTGCAGCCCCCAGGTCTGTGGGGGTACGCAAGCCGTTCCCAAAGAGCTTTAGAACAAGGCATAGTTTTCCCTGCTGGCTCTTTGGGTGTGGGACCAGTCTCCAGACATATGGGCATTTTTGTGCCTGGCGCGGCGCCAAGTGGGAAAGGGTGTTTTTGAGGCTGAAGGCAGCAGGAAAGCCTGCAGCCCCCAGGTGTGTGGGGCTACGCAAGCGGTTCCCAAAGAGCTTTAGAACAAGGCATAGTTTTCCCTGCTGGCTCCTTGGGTGTGGGACCCATATCCATACCTATGGCAATTTTTGTGCCTGCCGTGGCGCCAAGTGGGAAAGGGTGGTTTTGAGGCTGAAGGCAGCAGGAAAGCCTGCAGCCCCCAGGTGTGTGGGGCTACGCAAGCGTTTCCCAAAGAGCTTTAGAACAAGGCATAGTTTTCCCTGCTGGCTCTTTGGGCGTGGGACCAATCTCCAGACATATGGGTATTTTGGGGCTTGGCGCGGCGACAAGTGGGGCAGGGTGGTTTTGAGGCTGAAGGCAGCAGGAAAGCCTGCAGCCCCCAGGTGCGTGGGGCTATGCAAGCGGTTCCCAAAGAGCTTTAGAACAAGGCATAGTTTTCCCTGCTGGCTCTTTGGGCGTGGGACCAGTCTCTAGTCATATCGCCATTTTTGTGCCTGGCGCGGCGCCAAGTGGGAAAGGGTGGTTTTGAGGCTGAAGGCAGCAGGAAAGCCTGCAGCCCCCAGGTGTGTGGGGCTACGCAAGCGGTTCCAAATAGCTTTAGAACAAGGCATAGTTTTCCCTGCTGGCTCCTTGGGTGTGGGACCCATATCCATACCTATGGCCATTTTTGTGCCTGGCGTGGCACCAAGTGGGAAAGGGTGGTTTTGAGGCTGAAGGCAGCAGGAAAGCCTGCAGCCCCCAGGTCTGTGGGGCTACGCAAGCGGTTCCCAAAGAGCTTTAGAACAAGGCCTAGTTTTCCCTGCTGGCTCTTTGGGCGTGGGACCAATCTCCAGACATATGGGCATTTTTGTGCCTGGCGCGGCGCCAAGTGGGAAAGGGTGGTTTTGAGGCTGAAGGCAGCAGGAAAGCCTGCAGCCCCCAGGTCTGTGGGGCTACGCAAGAGGTTCCCAAAGAGCTTTAGAACAAGGCATAGTTTTCCCTGCTGGCTCTTTGGGCGTTGGACCCATCTCCAGACATATGGCCATTTTGGGGCTTGGCGCGGCAACAAGTGGGGAAGGGTGGTTTTGAGGCTGAAGGCAGCAGGAAAGCCTGCAGCCCCCAGGTGTGTGGGGCTATGCAAGCGTTTCCCAAAGAGCTTTAGAACAAGGCCTAGTTTTCCCTGCTGGCTCTTTGCGCGTGGGACCTGTCTCCAGCCATATGGCCATTTTTGGCCCTGGCGCGGCGCCAAGCTGGAAAGGGTGGTTTTGAGGCTGAAGGCAGCAGGAAAGCCTGCAGCCCCCAGGTCTGTGGGGCTACGCAAGCCGTTCCCAAAGACCTTTAGAACAAGGCATAGTTTTCCCTGCTGGCTCTTTGGGCGTGGGACCAGTCTCCAGCCATATGGCCAATTTTGTGCCTGGAACGACGCCAAGTGGGAAAGGGTGGTTTTGAGGCTGAAGGCAGCAGGAAAGCCTGCAGCCCCCAGGTGTGTGGGGCTACGCAAGCGGTTCCCAAAGAGCTTTAGAACAAGGCATAGTTTTCCCTGCTGGCTCTTTGGGTGTGGGACCCATATCCATACCTATGGCCATTTTTGTGCCTGGCGTGGCGCCAAGTGGGAAAGGGTGGTTTTGAGGCTGAAGGCAGCAGGAAAGCCTGCAGCCCCCAGGTCTGTGGGGCTACGCAAGCGGTTCCCAAAGAGCTTTAGAACAAGGCATAGTTTTCCCTGCTGGCTCTTTGGGCGTGGGACCAATCTCCAGACTTATGGGCATTTTTGTGCCTGGCGCGGCGCCAAGTGGGAAAGGGTGGTTTTGAGGCTGAAGGCAGCAGGAAAGCCTGCAGCCCCCAGGTGTGTGGGGCTACGTAAGCGTTTCCCAAAGAGCTTTAGAACAAGGCATAGTTTTCCCTGCTGGCTCTTTGGGCGTTGGACCCATTTCCAGACATATGGCCATTTTGGGGCTTGGCGCGGCGACAAGTGGGGAAGGGTGGTTTTGAGGCTGAAGGCAGCAGGAAAGCCTGCAGCCCCCAGGTGTGTGGGGCTATGCAAGCGTTTCCCAAAGAGCTTTAGAACAAGGCCTAGTTTTCCCTGCTGGCTCTTTGGGCGTGGGACCAGTCTCTAGCCATATGGCCATTTTTGTGCCTGGCGCGGCGCCAAGTGGGAAAGGGTGGTTTTGAGGCTGAAGGCAGCAGGAAAGCCTGCAGCCCCCAGGTGTGTGGGGCTACGCAAGCGGTTCCCAAAGAGCTTTAGAACAAGGCATAGTTTTCCATGCTGGCTCTTTGGGCGTGGGACCAATCTGCAGACATATGGCCATTTTTGTGCCTGGCGCGGTGCCAAGTGGGAAGGGGTGGTTTTGAGGCTGAAGGCAGCAGGAAAGCCTGCAGCCCCCAGGTGTGTGGGGCTACGCAAGCGGTTCCCAAAGAGCTTTAGAACAAGGCATAGTTTTCCCTGCTGGCTCTTTGGGTGTGGGACCCATATCCATACCTATGGCCATTTTTGTGCCTGGCGTGGCGCCAATTGGGAAAGGGTGGTTTTGAGGCTGAAGGCAGCAGGAAAGCCTGCAGCCCCCAGGTGTGTGCGGCTACGCAAGCGTTTCCCAAAGAGCTTTAGAAAAAGGCATAGTTTTCCCTGCTGGCTCTTTGGGCGTGGGACCAGTCTCCAGACATATGGGCATTTTTGTGCCTGGCGCAGCGCCAAGTGGGAAAGGGTGGTTTTGAGGCTGAAGGCAGCAGGAAAGCCTGCAGCCCCCAGGTGTGTGGGGCTACGCAAGCGGTTCCCAAAGAGCTTTAGAACAAGGCATAGTTTTCCCTGCTGGCTCCTTGGGTGTGGGACCCATATCTATACCTATGGCAATTTTTGTGCCTGGCGTGGCGCCAAGTGGGAAAGGGTGGTTTTGAGGCTGAAGGCAGCAGGAAAGCCTGCAGCCCGCAGGTGTGTGGGGCTACGCAAGCGGTTCCCAAAGAGCTTTAAAACAAGGCATAGTTTTTCCTGCTGGCTCTTTGGGCGTGGGACCAATCTGCAGACATATGGCCATTTTGGGGCTTGGCGCGGCGACAAGTGGGAAAGGGTGGTTTTGAGGCTGAAAGTGCCGAAAAAGCCTGCAGCCCCCAGGTGTGTGGGGCTACGCAAGCGGTTCCCAAAGAGCTTTAGAACAAGGCATAGTTTTCCCTGCTGGCTCTTTGGGTGTGGGACCAGTCTCCAGACATATGGCCATTTTTGTGCCTGGCGCGGCGCCAAGTGGGAAAGGGTGGTTTTGAGGCTGAAGGCAGCAGGAAAGCCTGCACCCCCCAGGTGTGTGGGGCTACGCAAGCGGTTCCCAAAGAGCTTTAGAACAAGGCCTAGTATTCCCTGCTGGCTCTTTGGGCGTGGGACCCATCAACAGACATATGGCCATTTTTGTGCCTGGTGCGGCCACAAGTGGGAAAGGGTGGTTTTGATGCTGAAAGAGCCAAAAAAGCCTGCAGCCCGCAGGTGTGTAGGGCTACGCAAGCGGTTCCCAAAGAGCTTTAGAACAAGGCCTAGTTTTCCCTGCTGGCTCTTCGGGCGTGGGACCAGTCTCCAGCCATATGGCCATTTTTGTGCCTGGCGCGGCGCCAAGTGGGAAAGGGTGGTTTTGAGGCTGAAGGCAGCAGGAAAGCCTGCAGCCCCCAGGTCTGTGGGGGTACGCAAGCCGTTCCCAAAGAGCTTTAGAACAAGGCCTAGTTTTCCCTGCTGGCTCTTTAGGTGTGGGACCAGTCTCCAGACATATGGCCATTTTTGTGCCTGGCGCGGCGCCAAGTGGGAAAGGGTGTTTTTGAGGCTGAAGGCAGCAGGAAAGCCTGCAGCCCCCAGGTGTGTGGGGCTACGCAAGCGGTTCCCAAAGAGCTTTAGAACAAGGCATAGTTTTCCCTGCTGGCTCCTTGGGTGTGGGACCCATATCCATACCTATGGCAATTTTTGTGCCTGCCGTGGCGCCAAGTGGGAAAGGGTGGTTTTGAGGCTGAAGGCAGCAGGAAAGCCTGCAGCCCCCAGGTGTGTGGGGCTACGCAAGCGTTTCCCAAAGAGCTTTAGAACAAGGCATAGTTTTCCCTGCTGGCTCTTTGGGCGTGGGACCAATCTCCAGACATATGGGTATTTTGGGGCTTGGCGCGGCGACAAGTGGGGCAGGGTGGTTTTTGAGGCTGAAGGCAGCAGGAAAGCCTGCAGCCCCCAGGTGCGTGGGGCTATGCAAGCGGTTCCCAAAGAGCTTTAGAACAAGGCCTAGTTTTCCCTGCTGGCTCTTTGGGCGTGGGACCAGTCTCTAGTCATATGGCCATTTTTGGGCCTGGCGCGGCGCCAAGTGGGAAAGGGTGGTTTTGAGGCTGAAGGCAGCAGGAAAGCCTGCAGCCCCCAGGTGTGTGGGGCTACGCAAGCGGTTCCAAATAGCTTTAGAACAAGGCATAGTTTTCCCTGCTGGCTCCTTGGGTGTGGGACCCATATCCATACCTATGGCAATTTTTGTGCCTGGCGTGGCGCCAAGTGGGAAAGGGTGGTTTTGAGGCTGAAGGCAGCAGGAAAGCCTGCAGCCCCCAGGTCTGTGGGGCTACGCAAGCAGTTCCCAAAGAGCTTTAGAACAAGGCATAGTTTTCCCTGCTGGCTCTTTGGGCGTGGGACCAATCTGCAGACATATGGCCATTTTGGGGCTTGGCGCGGCGACAAGTGGGAAAGGGTGGTTTTGAGGCTGAAAGTGCCGAAAAAGCCTGCAGCCCCCAGGTGTGTGGGGCTACGCAAGCGGTTCCCAAAGAGCTTTAGAACAAGGCATAGTTTTCCCTGCTGGCTCTTTGGGTGTGGGACCAGTCTCCAGACATATGGCCATTTTTGTGCCTGGCGCGGCGCCAAGTGGGAAAGGGTGGTTTTGAGGCTGAAGGCAGCAGGAAAGCCTGCACCCCCCAGGTGTGTGGGGCTACGCAAGCGGTTCCCAAAGAGCTTTAGAACAAGGCCTAGTATTCCCTGCTGGCTCTTTGGGCGTGGGACCCATCAACAGACATATGGCCATTTTTGTGCCTGGTGCGGCCACAAGTGGGAAAGGGTGGTTTTGATGCTGAAAGAGCCAAAAAAGCCTGCAGCCCGCAGGTGTGTAGGGCTACGCAAGCGGTTCCCAAAGAGCTTTAGAACAAGGCCTAGTTTTCCCTGCTGGCTCTTCGGGCGTGGGACCAGTCTCCAGCCATATGGCCATTTTTGTGCCTGGCGCGGCGCAAAGTGGGAAAGGGTGGTTTTGAGGCTGAAGGCAGCAGGAAAGCCTGCAGCCCCCAGGTCTGTTGGGGTACGCAAGCCGTTCCCAAAGAGCTTTAGAACAAGGCATAGTTTTCCCTGCTGGCTCTTTGGGCGTGGGACCAATCTGCAGACATATGGCCATTTTTGTGCCTGGCGCGGCGCCAAGTGGGAAAGGGTGTTTTTGAGGCTGAAGGCAGCAGGAAAGCCTGCAGCCCCCAGGTGTGTGGGGCTACGCAAGCGGTTCCCAAAGAGCTTTAGAACAAGGCATAGTTTTCCCTGCAGGCTCCTTGGGTGTGGGACCCATATCCATACCTATGGCAATTTTTGTGCCTGCCGTGGCGCCAAGTGGGAAAGGGTGGTTTTGAGGCTGAAGGCAGCAGGAAAGCCTGCAGCCCCCAGGTGTGTGGGGCTACGCAAGCGTTTCCCAAAGAGCTTTAGAACAAGGCATAGTTTTCGCTGCTGGCTCTTTGGGCGTGGGACCAATCTCCAGACATATGGGTATTTTGGGGCTTGGCGCGGCGACAAGTGGGGCAGGGTGGTTTTGAGGCTGAAGGCAGCAGGAAAGCCTGCAGCCCCCAGGTGTGTGGGGCTATGCAAGCGTTTCCCAAAGAGCTTTAGAACAAGGCCTAGTTTTCCCTGCTGGCTCTTTGCGCGTGGGACCTGTCTCCAGCCATATGGCCATTTTTGGCCCTGGCGCGGCGCCAAGCTGGAAAGGGTGGTTTTGAGGCTGAAGGCAGCAGGAAAGCCTGCAGCCCCCAGGTCTGTGGGGCTACGCAAGCCGTTCCCAAAGACCTTTAGAACAAGGCATAGTTTTCCCTGCTGGCTCTTTGGGCGTGGGACCAGTCTCCAGCCATATGGCCAATTTTGTGCCTGGAACGACGCCAAGTGGGAAAGGGTGGTTTTGAGGCTGAAGGCAGCAGGAAAGCCTGCAGCCCCCAGGTGTGTGGGGCTACGCAAGGGTTTCCCAAAGAGCTTTAGAACAAGGCATAGTTTTCCCTGCTGGCTCTTTGGGTGTGGGACCCATATCCATACCTATGGCCATTTTTGTGCCTGGCGTGGCGCCAAGTGGGAAAGGGTGGTTTTGAGGCTGAAGGCAGCAGGAAAGCCTGCAGCCCCCAGGTCTGTGGGGCTACGCAAGCGGTTCCCAAAGAGCTTTAGAACAAGGCATAGTTTTCCCTGCTGGCTCTTTGGGCGTGGGACCAATCTCCAGACATATGGGCATTTTTGTGCCTGGCGCGGCGCCAAGTGGGAAAGGGTGGTTTTGAGGCTGAAGGCAGCAGGAAAGCCTGCAGCCCCCAGGTGTGTGGGGCTACGTAAGCGTTTCCCAAAGAGCTTTAGAACAAGGCATAGTTTTCCCTGCTGGCTCTTTGGGCGTTGGACCCATTTCCAGACATATGGCCATTTTGGGGCTTGGCGCGGCGACAAGTGGGGAAGGGTGGTTTTGAGGCTGAAGGCAGCAGGAAAGCCTGCAGCCCCCAGGTGTGTGGGGCTATGCAAGCGTTTCCCAAAGAGCTTTAGAACAAGGCCTAGTTTTCCCTGCTGGCTCTTTGGGCGTGGGACCAGTCTCTAGCCATATGGCCATTTTTGTGCCTGGCGCGGCGCCAAGTGGGAAAGGGTGGTTTTGAGGCTGAAGGCAGCAGGAAAGCCTGCAGCCCCCAGGTGTGTGGGGCTACGCAAGCGGTTCCCAAAGAGCTTTAGAACAAGGCATAGTTTTCCATGCTGGCTCTTTGGGCGTGGGACCAATCTGCAGACATATGGCCATTTTTGTGCCTGGCGCGGTGCCAAGTGGGAAGGGGTGGTTTTGAGGCTGAAGGCAGCAGGAAAGCCTGCAGCCCCCAGGTGTGTGGGGCTACGCAAGCGTTTCCCAAAGAGCTTTAGAACAAGGCATAGTTTTCCCTGCTGGCTCTTTGGGTGTGGGACCCATATCCATACCTATGGCCAT
Source organism: Chroicocephalus ridibundus (assembly GCF_963924245.1). Taxonomy (NCBI): domain Eukaryota; kingdom Metazoa; phylum Chordata; class Aves; order Charadriiformes; family Laridae; genus Chroicocephalus; species Chroicocephalus ridibundus. The sequence goes on from NC_086289.1 coordinate 66,047,109, forward strand.
TTTTGTGCCTGGCGTGGCGCCAAGTGGGAAAGGGTGGTTTTGAGGCTGAAGGCAGCAGGAAAGCCTGCAGCCCCCAGGTGTGTGCGGCTACGCAAGCGTTTCCCAAAGAGCTTTAGAAAAAGGCATAGTTTTCCCTGCTGGCTCTTTGGGCGTGGGAGCAATCTCCAGACATATGGGCATTTTTGTGCCTGGCGCGGCGCCAAGTGGGAAAGGGTGGTTTTGAGGCTGAAGGCAGCAGGAAAGCCTGCAGCCCCCAGGTCCGTGGGGCTACGCAAGCGGTTCCCAAAGAGCTTTAGAACAAGGCATAGTTTTCCCTGCTGGCTCCTTGGGTGTGGGACCCATATCTATACCTATGGCAATTTTTGTGCCTGGCGTGGCGCCAAGTGGGAAAGGGTGGTTTTGAGGCTGAAGGCAGCAGGAAAGCCTGCAGCCCCCAGGTGTGTGGGGCTACGCAAGCGTTTCCCAAAGAGCTTTAGAACAAGGCATAGTTTTCCCTGCTGGCTCTTTGGGCGTGGGACCAATCTCCAGACATATGGGCATTTTGGGGCTTGGCGCGGCGACAAGTGGGGCAGGGTGGTTTTGAGGCTGAAGGCAGCAGGAAAGCCTGCAGCCCGCAGGTGTGTGGGGCTATGCAAGCGGTTCCCAAAGAGCTTTAGAACAAGGCATAGTTTTCCCTGCTGGCTCTTTGGGTGTGGGACCCATATCCATACCTATGGATATTTTTGTGCCTGGCGTGGCGCCAAGTGGGAAAGGGTGGTTTTGAGGCTGAAGGCAGCAGGAAAGCCTGCAGCCCCCAGGTGTGTGGGGCTACGCAAGCGGTTCCCAAAGAGCTTTAGAACAAGGCATAGTTTTCCCTGCTGGCTCTTTGGGCGTGGGACCAGTCTCCAGCCATATGGCCATTTTTGTGCCTGGCGCGGCGACAAGTGGGAAAGGGTGGTTTTGAGGCTGAAGGCAGCAGGAAAGCCTGCAGCCCCCAGGTGTGTGGGGCTACGCAAGCGTTTCCCAAAGAGCTTTAGAACAAGGCATAGTTTTCCCTGCTGGCTCTTTGGGCGTTGGACCCATTTCCAGACATATGGCCATTTTGGGGCTTGGCGCGGTGACAAGTGGGGAAGGGTGGTTTTGAGGCTGAAGGCAGCAGGAAAGCCTGCAGCCCGCAGGTGTGTGGGGCTATGCAAGCGTTTCCCAAAGAGCTTTAGAACAAGGCATAGTTTTCCCTGCTGGCTCTTTGGGCGTGGGACCAATCTCCAGACATATGGGCATTTTGGGGCTTGGCGCGGCGACAAGTGGGGCAGGGTGGTTTTGAGGCTGAAGGCAGCAGGAAAGCCTGCAGCCCGCAGGTGTGTGGGGCTATGCAAGCTGTTCCCAAAGAGCTTTAGAACAAGGCATAGTTTTCCCTGCTGGCTCTTTGGGTGTGGGACCCATATCCATACCTATGGATATTTTTGTGCCTGGCGTGGCGCCAAGTGGGAAAGGGTGGTTTTGAGGCTGAAGGCAGCAGGAAAGCCTGCAGCCCCCAGGTGTGTGGGGCTACGCAAGCGGTTCCCAAAGAGCTTTAGAACAAGGCATAGTTTTCCCTGCTGGCTCCTTGGCTGTGGGACCCATATCCATACCTATGGCCATTTTTGTGCCTGGCATGGCGCCAAGTGGGAAAGGGTGGTTTTGAGGCTGAAGGCAGCAGGAAAGCCTTCAGCCCCCAGGTGTCTGGGGCTACGCAAGTGTTTCCCAAAGAGCTTTAGAACAAGGCATAGTTTTCCCTGCTGGCTCTTTGGGTGTGGGACCCATATCCATACCTATGGCAATTTTTGTGCCTGGCGTGGCGCCAAGTGGGAAAGGGTGGTTTTGAGGCTGAAGGCAGCAGGAAAGCCTGCAGCCCCCAGGTGTGTGGGGCTACGCAAGCGTTTCCCAAAGAGCTTTAGAACAAGGCATAGTTTTCCCTGCTGGCTCTTTGGGCGTGGGACCAATCTCCAGCCATATGGGCATTTTTGTGCCTGGCGCGGCGCCAAGTGGGAAAGGGTGGTTTTGAGGCTGAAGGCAGCAGGAAAGCCTGCAGCCCCCAGGTGTGTGGGGCTACGCAAGAGGTTCCCAAAGAGCTTTAGAACAAGGCATAGTTTTCCCTGCTGGCTCTTTGGGTGTGGGACCCATATCTATACCTATGGCAATTTTTGTGCCTGGCGTGGCGCCAAGTGGGAAAGGGTGGTTTTGAGGCTGAAGGCAGCAGGAAAGCCTGCAGCCCCCAGGTGTGTGGGGCTACGCAAGCGTTTCCCAAAGAGCTTTAGAACAAGGCATAGTTTTCCCTGCTGGCTCTTTGGGCGTGGGACCAATCTCCAGACATATGGGCATTTTGGGGCTTGGCGCGGCGACAAGTGGGGCAGGGTGGTTTTGAGGCTGAAGGCAGCAGGAAAGCCTGCAGCCCGCAGGTGTGTGGGGCTACGCAAGCGTTTCCCAAAGAGCTTTAGAACAAGGCATAGTTTTCCCTGCTGGCTCTTTGGGCGTGGGACCAATCTCCAGCCATATGGCCATTTTTGTGCCTGGCGCGGCGCCAAGTGGGAAAGGGTGGTTTTGAGGCTGAAGGCAGCAGGAAAGCCTGCAGCCCCCAGGTCCGTGGGGCTACGCAAGAGGTTCCCAAAGAGCTTTAGAACAAGGCATAGTTTTCCCTGCTGGCTCTTTGGGCGTTGGACCCATTTCCAGACATATGGCCATTTTGGGGCTTGGCGCGGTGACAAGTGGGGAAGGGTGGTTTTGAGGCTGAAGGCAGCAGGAAAGCCTGCAGCCCCCAGGTGTGTGGGGCTATGCAAGCGTTTCCCAAAGAGCTTTAGAACAAGGCCTAGTTTTCCCTGCTGGCTCTTTGGGCGTGGGACCAGTCTCCATTCATATGGCCATTTTTGTGCCTGGCGCGGCGCCAAGTGGGAAAGGGTGGTTTTGAGGCTGAAGGCAGCAGGAAAGCCTGCAGCCCCCAGGTGTGTGGGGCTACGCAAGCGGTTCCCAAAGAGCTTTAGAACAAGGCATAGTTTTCCCTGCTGGCTCTTTGGGCGTGGGACCAATCTGCAGACATATGGGCATTTTTGTGCCTGGCGCGGTGCCAAGTGGGAAGGGGTGGTTTTGAGGCTGAAGGCAGCAGGAAAGCCTGCAGCCCCCAGGTGTGTGGGGCTACGCAAGCGGTTCCCAAAGAGCTTTAGAACAAGGCATAGTTTTCCCTGCTGGCTCCTTGGGTGTGGGACCCATATCCATACCTATGGCCATTTTTGTGCCTGGCGTGGCGCCAAGTGGGAAAGGGTGGTTTTGAGGCTGAAGGCAGCAGGAAAGCCTGCAGCCCCCAGGTCTGTGGGGCTACGCAAGCGTTTCCCAAAGAGCTTTAGAACAAGGCATAGTTTTCCCTGCTGGCTCTTTGGGCGTGGGACCAATCTCCAGACATATGGGCATTTTGGGGCTTGGCGCGGCGACAAGTGGGGCAGGGTGGTTTTGAGGCTGAAGGCAGCAGGAAAGCCTGCAGCCCGCAGGTGTGTGGGGCTATGCAAGCGGTTCCCAAAGAGCTTTAGAACAAGGCATAGTTTTCCCTGCTGGCTCTTTGGGTGTGGGACCCATATCCATACCTATGGATATTTTTGTGCCTGGCGTGGCGCCAAGTGGGAAAGGGTGGTTTTGAGGCTGAAGGCAGCAGGAAAGCCTGCAGCCCGCAGGTGTGTGGGGCTACGCAAGCGTTTCCCAAAGAGCTTTAGAACAAGGCATAGTTTTCCCTGCTGGCTCTTTGGGCGTGGGACCAGTCTCCAGCCATATGGCCATTTTTGTGCCTGGCGCGGCGCCAAGTGGTAAAGGGTGGTTTTGAGGCTGAAGGCAGCAGGAAAGCCTGCAGCCCCCAGGTGTGTGGGGCTACGCAAGAGGTTCCCAAAGAGCTTTAGAACAAGGCATAGTTTTCCCTGCTGGCTCTTTGGGCGTTGGACCCATTTCCAGACATATGGCCATTTTGGGGCTTGGCGCGGTGACAAGTGGGGAAGGGTGGTTTTGAGGCTGAAGGCAGCAGGAAAGCCTGCAGCCCCCAGGTGTGTGGGGCTATGCAAGCGTTTCCCAAAGAGCTTTAGAACAAGGCATAGTTTTCCCTGCTGGCTCTTTGGGTGTGGGACCCATATCCATACCTATGGCAATTTTTGTGCCTGGCGCGGCGCCAAGTGGGAAAGGGTGGTTTTGAGGCTGAAGGCAGCAGGAAAGCCTGCAGCCCCCAGGTGTGTGGGGCTACGCAAGCGGTTCCCAAAGAGCTTTAGAACAAGGCATAGTTTTCCCTGCTGGCTCTTTGGGCGTGGGACCAATCTGCAGACATATGGGCATTTTTGTGCCTGGCGCGGCGCCAAGTGGGAAAGGGTGGTTTTGAGGCTGAAGGCAGCAGGAAAGCCTGCAGCCCCCAGGTGTGTGGGGCTACGCAAGAGGTTCCCAAAGAGCTTTAGAACAAGGCATAGTTTTCCCTGCTGGCTCTTTGGGTGTGGGACCCATATCTATACCTATGGCAATTTTTGTGCCTGGCGTGGCGCCAAGTGGGAAAGGGTGGTTTTGAGGCTGAAGGCAGCAGGAAAGCCTGCAGCCCCCAGGTGTGTGGGGCTACGCAAGCGTTTCCCAAAGAGCTTTAGAACAAGGCATAGTTTTCCCTGCTGGCTCTTTGGGCGTGGGACCAATCTCCAGACATATGGGCATTTTGGGGCTTGGCGCGGCGACAAGTGGGGCAGGGTGGTTTTGAGGCTGAAGGCAGCAGGAAAGCCTGCAGCCCGCAGGTGTGTGGGGCTATGCAAGCGGTTCCCAAAGAGCTTTAGAACAAGGCATAGTTTTCCCTGCTGGCTCTTTGGGTGTGGGACCCATATCCATACCTATGGATATTTTTGTGCCTGGCGTGGCGCCAAGTGGGAAAGGGTGGTTTTGAGGCTGAAGGCAGCAGGAAAGCCTGCAGCCCCCAGGTGTGTGGGGCTACGCAAGCGTTTCCCAAAGAGCTTTAGAACAAGGCATAGTTTTCCCTGCTGGCTCTTTGGGCGTGGGACCAATCTCCAGCCATATGGCCATTTTTGTGCCTGGCGCGGCGCCAAGTGGGAAAGGGTGTTTTTGAGGCTGAAGGCAGCAGGAAAGCCTGCAGCCCCCAGGTGTGTGGGGCTACGCAAGCCGTTCCCAAAGAGCTTTAGAACAAGGCATAGTTTTCCCTGCTGGCTCTTTGGGCGTTGGACCCATTTCCAGACATATGGCCATTTTGGGGCTTGGCGCGGTGACAAGTGGGGAAGGGTGGTTTTGAGGCTGAAGGCAGCAGGAAAGCCTGCAGCCCCCAGGTGTGTGGGGCTATGCAAGCGTTTCCCAAAGAGCTTTAGAACAAGGCCTAGTTTTCCCTGCTGGCTCTTTGGGCGTGGGACCAGTCTCCATTCATATGGGCATTTTTGTGCCTGGCGCGGCGCCAAGTGGGAAAGGGTGGTTTTGAGGCTGAAGGCAGCAGGAAAGCCTGCAGCCCCCAGGTGTGTGGGGCTACGCAAGCGGTTCCCAAAGAGCTTTAGAACAAGGCATAGTTTTCCCTGCTGGCTCCTTGGGCGTGGGACCAATCTGCAGACATATGGGCATTTTTGTGCCTGGCGCGGTGCCAAGTGGGAAGGGGTGGTTTTGAGGCTGAAGGCAGCAGGAAAGCCTGCAGCCCCCAGGTGTGTGGGGCTACGCAAGCGGTTCCCAAAGAGCTTTAGAACAAGGCATAGTTTTCCCTGCTGGCTCCTTGGGTGTGGGACCCATATCCATACCTATGGCCATTTTTGTGCCTGGCGTGGCGCCAAGTGGGAAAGGGTGGTTTTGAGGCTGAAGGCAGCAGGAAAGCCTGCAGCCCCCAGGTCTGTGGGGCTACGCAAGCGTTTCCCAAAGAGCTTTAGAACAAGGCATAGTTTTCCCTGCTGGCTCTTTGGGCGTGGGACCAATCTCCAGACATATGGGCATTTTGGGGCTTGGCGCGGCGACAAGTGGGGCAGGGTGGTTTTGAGGCTGAAGGCAGCAGGAAAGCCTGCAGCCCGCAGGTGTGTGGGGCTATGCAAGCGGTTCCCAAAGAGCTTTAGAACAAGGCATAGTTTTCCCTGCTGGCTCTTTGGGTGTGGGACCCATATCCATACCTATGGATATTTTTGTGCCTGGCGTGGCGCCAAGTGGGAAAGGGTGGTTTTGAGGCTGAAGGCAGCAGGAAAGCCTGCAGCCCCCAGGTGTGTGGGGCTACGCAAGCGTTTCCCAAAGAGCTTTAGAACAAGGCATAGTTTTCCCTGCTGGCTCTTTGGGCGTGGGACCAGTCTCCAGCCATATGGCCATTTTTGTGCCTGGCGCGGCGCCAAGTGGTAAAGGGTGGTTTTGAGGCTGAAGGCAGCAGGAAAGCCTGCAGCCCCCAGGTGTGTGGGGCTACGCAAGAGGTTCCCAAAGAGCTTTAGAACAAGGCATAGTTTTCCCTGCTGGCTCTTTGGGCGTTGGACCCATTTCCAGACATATGGCCATTTTGGGGCTTGGCGCGGTGACAAGTGGGGAAGGGTGGTTTTGAGGCTGAAGGCAGCAGGAAAGCCTGCAGCCCCCAGGTGTGTGGGGCTATGCAAGCGTTTCCCAAAGAGCTTTAGAACAAGGCATAGTTTTCCCTGCTGGCTCTTTGGGCGTGGGACCAGTCTCCAGCCATATGGCCATTTTTGTGCCTGGCGCGGCGCCAAGTGGGAAAGGGTGGTTTTGAGGCTGAAGGCAGCAGGAAAGCCTGCAGCCCCCAGGTGTGTGGGGCTACGCAAGCGGTTCCCAAAGAGCTTTAGAACAAGGCATAGTTTTCCCTGCTGGCTCTTTGGGCGTGGGACCAATCTGCAGACATATGGCCATTTTTGTGCCTGGCGCTGTGCCAAGTGGGAAAGGGTGGTTTTGAGGCTGCAGGCAGCAGGAAAGCCTGCAGCCCCCAGGTCTGTGGGGCTACGCAAGCGGTTCCCAAAGAGCTTTAGAACAAGGCATAGTTTTCCCTGCTGGCTCCTTGGGTGTGGGACCCATATCCATACCTATGGCCATTTTTGTGCCTGGCGTGGCGCCAAGTGGGGCAGGGTGGTTTTGAGGCTGAAGTCAGCAGGAAAGCCTGCAGCCCCCAGGTGTCTGGGGCTACGCAAGCGTTTCCCAAAGAGCTTTAGAACAAGGCATAGTTTTCCCTGCTGGCTCTTTGGGTGTGGGACCCATATCCATACCTATGGCCATTTTTGTGCCTGGCGCGGCGCCAAGTGGGAAAGGGTGGTTTTGAGGCTGAAGGCAGCAGGAAAGCCTGCAGCCCCCAGGTGTGTGGGGCTACGCAAGCGGTTCCCAAAGAGCTTTAGAACAAGGCATAGTTTTCCCTGCTGGCTCTTTGGGCGTGGGACCAATCTCCAGCCATATGGGCATTTTTGTGCCTGGCGCGGCGCCAAGTGGGAAAGGGTGGTTTTGAGGCTGAAGGCAGCAGGAAAGCCTGCAGCCCCCAGGTCCGTGGGGCTACGCAAGCGTTTCCCAAAGAGCTTTAGAACAAGGCATAGTTTTCCCTGCTGGCTCTTTGGGCGTGGGACCAATCTCCAGCCATATGGGCATTTTTGTGCCTGGCGCGGCGCCAAGTGGGAAAGGGTGGTTTTGAGGCTGAAGGCAGCAGGAAAGCCTGCAGCCCCCAGGTGTGTGGGGCTACGCAAGAGGTTCCCAAAGAGCTTTAGAACAAGGCATAGTTTTCCCTGCTGGCTCTTTGGGCATTGGACCCATTTCCAGACATATGGCCATTTTGGGGCTTGGCGCGGCGACAAGTGGGGAAGGGTGGTTTTGAGGCTGAAGGCAGCAGGAAAGCCTGAAGCCCCCAGGTGTGTGGGGCTATGCAAGCGTTTCCCAAAGAGCTTTAGAACAAGGCCTAGTTTTCCCTGCTGGCTCTTTGGGCATTGGACCCATTTCCAGACATATGGCCATTTTGGGGCTTGGCGCGGCGACAAGTGGGAAAGGGTGGTTTTGAGGCTGAAGGCAGCAGGAAAGCCTGCAGCCCCCAGGTGTGTGGGGCTACGCAAGCGGTTCCCAAAGAGCTTTAGAACAAGGCATAGTTTTCCCTGCTGGCTCCTTGGGTGTGGGACCCATATCCATACCTATGGCCATTTTTGTGCCTGGCGTGGCGCCAAGTGGGAAAGGGTGGTTTTGAGGCTGAAGGCAGCAGGAAAGCCTGCAGCCCCCAGGTGTGTGGGGCTACGCAAGCGGTTCCCAAAGAGCTTTAGAACAAGGCATAGTTTTCCCTGCTGGCTCCTTGGGTGTGGGACCCATATCCATACCTATGGCCATTTTTGTGCCTGGCGTGGCGCCAAGTGGGAAAGGGTGGTTTTGAGGCTGAAGGCAGCAGGAAAGCCTGCAGCCCCCAGGTGTGTAGGGCTACGCAAGCGGTTCCCAAAGAGCTTTAGAACAAGGCATAGTTTTCCCTGCTGGCTCTTTGGGTGTGGGACCCATATCCATACCTATGGCCATTTTTGTGCCTGGCGTGGCGCCAAGTGGGAAAGGTTGTTTTTGAGGCTGAAGGCAGCAGGAAAGCCTGCAGCCCCCAGGTGTGTGGGGCTACGCAAGCCGTTCCCAAAGAGCTTTAGAACAAGGCATAGTTTTCCCTGCTGGCTCTTTGGGCGTTGGACCCATCTCCAGACATATGGCCATTTTGGGGCTTGGCGCGGTGACAAGTGGGGAAGGGTGGTTTTGAGGCTGAAGGCAGCAGGAAAGCCTGCAGCCCCCAGGTGTGTGGGGCTACGCAAGCGTTTCCCAAAGAGCTTTAGAACAAGGCATAGTTTTCCCTGCTGGCTCTTTGGGCGTGGGACCAATCTCCAGCCATATGGGCATTTTTGTGCCTGGCGCGGCGCCAAGTGGGAAAGGGTGGTTTTGAGGCTGAAGGCAGCAGGAAAGCCTGCAGCCCCCAGGTGTGTGGGGCTACGCAAGAGGTTCCCAAAGAGCTTTAGAACAAGGCATAGTTTTCCCTGCTGGCTCTTTGGGCGTTGGACCCATTTCCAGACATATGGCCATTTTGGGGCTTGGCGCGGCGACAAGTGGGGAAGGGTGGTTTTGAGGCTGAAGGCAGCAGGAAAGCCTGCAGCCCCCAGGTGTGTGGGGCTATGCAAGCGGTTCCCAAAGAGCTTTAGAACAAGGCCTAGTTTTCCCTGCTGGCTCTTTGGGCGTGGGACCAGTCTCTAGCCATATGGCCATTTTTGTGCCTGGCGCGGCGCCAAGTGGGAAAGGGTGGTTTTGAGGCTGAAGGCAGCAGGAAAGCCTGCAGCCCCCAGGTGTGTGGGGCTACGCAAGCGGTTCCCAAAGAGCTTTAGAACAAGGCATAGTTTTCCATGCTGGCTCTTTGGGCGTGGGACCAATCTGCAGACATATGGCCATTTTTTGCCTGGCGCGGTGCCAAGTGGGAAGGGGTGTTTTTGAGGCTGAAGGCAGCAGGAAAGCCTGCAGCCCCCAGGTGTGTGGGGCTACGCAAGCGTTTCCCAAAGAGCTTTAGAACAAGGCATAGTTTTCCCTGCTGGCTCCTTGGGTGTGGGACCCATATCCATACCTATGGCCATTTTTGTGCCTGGCGTGGCGCCAAGTGGGAAAGGGTGGTTTTGAGGCTGAAGGCAGCAGGAAAGCCTGCAGCCCCCAGGTCTGTGGGACTACGCAAGCGTTTCCCAAAGAGCTTTAGAACAAGGCATAGTTTTCCCTGCTGGCTCTTTGGGCGTGGGACCAATCTCCAGACATATGGGCATTTTTGTGCCTGGCGTAGTGCCAAGTGGGAAAGGGTGGTTTTGAGGCTGAAGGCAGCAGGAAAGCCTGCAGCCCCCAGGTGTGTGGGGCTACGCAAGCGGTTCCCAAAGAGCTTTAGAACAAGGCATAGTTTTCCCTGCTGGCTCCTTGGGTGTGGGACCCATATCCATACCTATGGCCATTTTTGTGCCTGGCGTGGCGCCAAGTGGGAAAGGGTGGTTTTGAGGCTGAAGGCAGCAGGAAAGCCTGCAGCCCCCAGGTGTGTGGGGCTACGCAAGCGTTTCCCAAAGAGCTTTAGAACAAGGCATAGTTTTCCCTGCTGGCTCTTTGGGCGTGGGACCAATCTCCAGACATATGGGCATTTTGGGGCTTGGCGCGGCGACAAGTGGGGCAGGGTGGTTTTGAGGCTGAAGGCAGCAGGAAAGCCTGCAGCCCGCAGGTGTGTGGGGCTATGCAAGCGGTTCCCAAAGAGCTTTAGAACAAGGCATAGTTTTCCCTGCTGGCTCTTTGGGTGTGGGACCCATATCCATACCTATGGATATTTTTGTGCCTGGCGTGGCGCCAAGTGGGAAAGGGTGGTTTTGAGGCTGAAGGCAGCAGGAAAGCCTGCAGCCCCCAGGTGTGTGGGGCTACGCAAGCGTTTCCCAAAGAGCTTTAGAACAAGGCATAGTTTTCCCTGCTGGCTCTTTGGGCGTGGGACCAGTCTCCAGCCATATGGCCATTTTTGTGCCTGGCGCGGCGCCAAGTCGGAAAGGGTGGTTTTGAGGCTGAAGGCAGCAGGAAAGCCTGCAGCCCCCAGGTGTGTGGGGCTACGCAAGCCGTTCCCAAAGAGCTTTAGAACAAGGCATAGTTTTCCCTGCTGGCTCTTTGGGCGTTGGACCCATTTCCAGACATATGGCCATTTTGGGGCTTGGCGCGGTGACAAGTGGGGAAGGGTGGTTTTGAGGCTGAAGGCAGCAGGAAAGCCTGCAGCCCCCAGGTTTGTGGGGCTATGCAAGCGTTTCCCAAAGAGCTTTAGAACAAGGCATAGTTTTCCCTGCTGGCTCTTTGGGCGTGGGACCAGTCACCAGCCATATGGCCATTTTTGTGCCTGGCGCGGCGCCAAGTGGGAAAGGGTGGTTTTGAGGCTGAAGGCAGCAGGAAAGCCTGCAGCCCCCAGGTCTGTGGGGCTACGCAAGCGGTTCCCAAAGAGCTTTAGAACAAGGCATAGTTTTCCCTGCTGGCTCTTTGGGCGTGGGACCAATCTCCAGACATATGGGCATTTTTGTGCCTGGCGCTGTGCCAAGTGGGAAAGGGTGGTTTTGAGGCTGCAGGCAGCAGGAAAGCCTGCAGCCCCCAGGTCTGTGGGGCTACGCAAGCGGTTCCCAAAGAGCTTTAGAACAAGGCATAGTTTTCCCTGCTGGCTCCTTGGGTGTGGGACCCATATCCATACCTATGGCCATTTTTGTGCCTGGCGTGGCGCCAAGTGGGAAAGGGTGGTTTTGAGGCTGAAGTCAGCAGGAAAGCCTGCAGCCCCCAGGTGTGTGGGGCTACGCAAGCGTTTCCCAAAGAGCTTTAGAACAAGGCATAGTTTTCCCTGCTGGCTCTTTGGGTGTGGGACCCATATCCATACCTATGGCAATTTTTGTGCCTGGCGTGGCGCCAAGTGGGAAAGGGTGGTTTTGAGGCTGAAGGCAGCAGGAAAGCCTGCAGCCCCCAGGTGTGTGGGGCTACGCAAGCGTTTCCCAAAGAGCTTTAGAACAAGGCATAGTTTTCCCTGCTGGCTCTTTGGGCGTGGGACCAATCTCCAGCCATATGGGCATTTTTGTGCCTGGCGCGGCGCCAAGTGGGAAAGGGTGGTTTTGAGGCTGAAGGCAGCAGGAAAGCCTGCAGCCCCCAGGTCCGTGGGGCTACGCAAGAGGTTCCCAAAGAGCTTTAGAACAAGGCATAGTTTTCCCTGCTGGCTCTTTGGGCATTGGACCCATTTCCAGACATATGGCCATTTTGGGGCTTGGCGCGGCGACAAGTGGGAAAGGGTGGTTTTGAGGCTGAAGGCAGCAGGAAAGCCTGCAGCCCCCAGGTGTGTGGGGCTACGCAAGCGGTTCCCAAAGAGCTTTAGAACAAGGCATAGTTTTCCCTGCTGGCTCCTTGGGTGTGGGACCAGTCTCCAGACATATGGCCATTTTTGTGCCTGGCGCGGTGCCAAGTGGGAAAGGGTGGTTTTGAGGCTGAAGGCAGCAGGAAAGCCTGCAGCCCCCAGGTGTGTGGGGCTACGCAAGCCGTTCCCAAAGAGCTTTAGAACAAGGCATAGTTTTCCCTGCTGGCTCTTTGGGTGTGGGACCCATATCCATACCTAAGGCCACTTTTGTGTCTGGCGTGGCGACAAGTGGGGAAGGGTGGTTTTGAGGCTGAAGGCAGCAGGAAAGCCTGCAGCCCCCAGGTGTGTGGGGCTACGCAAGCGTTTCCCAAAGAGCTTTAGAACAAGGCATAGTTTTCCCTGCTGGCTCTTTGGGCGTGGGACCAATCTGCAGACATATGGCCATTTTTGTGCCTGGCGCGGTGCCAAGTGGGAAAGGGTGGTTTTGAGGCTGAAGGCAGCAGGAAAGCCTGCAGCCCCCAGGTGTGTGGGGCTACGCAAGCGGTTCCCAAAGAGCTTTAGAACAAGGCATAGTTTTCCCTGCTGGCTCCTTGGGTGTGGGACCCATATCCATACCTATGGCCATTTTTGTGCCTGGCGTGGCGCCAAGTGGGAAAGGGTGGTTTTGAGGCTGAAGGCAGCAGGAAAGCCTGCAGCCCCCAGGTGTGTGGGGCTACGCAAGCGTTTCCCAAAGAGCTTTAGAACAAGGCATAGTTTTCCCTGCTGGCTCTTTGGGAGTGGGACCAATCTCCAGACATATGGGCATTTTGGGGCTTGGCGCGGCGACAAGTGGGGCAGGGTGGTTTTGAGGCTGAAGGCAGCAGGAAAGCCTGCAGCCCGCAGGTGTGTGGGGCTATGCAAGCGGTTCCCAAAGAGCTTTAGAACAAGGCATAGTTTTCCCTGCTGGCTCTTTGGGTGTGGGACCCATATCCATACCTATGGATATTTTTGTGCCTGGCGTGGCGCCAAGTGGGAAAGGGTGGTTTTGAGGCTGAAGGCAGCAGGAAAGCCTGCAGCCCCCAGGTGTGTGGGGCTACGCAAGCGTTTCCCAAAGAGCTTTAGAACAAGGCATAGTTTTCCCTGCTGGCTCTTTGGGCGTGGGACCAGTCTCCAGCCATATGGCCATTTTTGTGCCTGGCGCGGCGCCAAGTGGGAAAGGGTGGTTTTGAGGCTGAAGGCAGCAGGAAAGCCTGCAGCCCCCAGGTCTGTGGGGCTATGCAAGCCTTTCCCAAAGAGCTTTAGAACAAGGCCTAGTTTTCCCTGCTGGCTCTTTGGGCGTGGGACCAGTCTCCAGCCATATGGCCATTTTTGTGCCTGGCGCGGCGCCAAGTGGGAAAGGGTGGTTTTGAGGCTGAAGGCAGCAGGAAAGCCTGCAGCCCCCAGGTGTGTGGGGCTACGCAAGCGGTTCCCAAAGAGCTTTAGAACAAGGCATAGTTTTCCCTGCTGGCTCCTTGGGTGTGGGACCCATATCCATACCTATGGCCATTTTTGTGCCTGGCGTGGCGCCAAGTGGGAAAGGGTGGTTTTGAGGCTGAAGGCAGCAGGAAAGCCTGCAGCCCCCAGGTGTCTGGGGCTACGCAAGCGTTTCCCAAAGAGCTTTAGAACAAGGCATAGTTTTCCCTGCTGGCTCTTTGGGTGTGGGACCCATATCCATACCTATGGCAATTTTTGTGCCTGGCGCGGCGCCAAGTGGGAAAGGGTGGTTTTGAGGCTGAAGGCAGCAGGAAAGCCTGCAGCCCCCAGGTGTGTGGGGCTACGCAAGAGGTTCCCAAAGAGCTTTAGAACAAGGCATAGTTTTCCCTGCTGGCTCTTTGGGCGTGGGACCAATCTCCAGACATATGGGCATTTTTGTGCCTGACGCGGTGCCAAGTGGGAAGGGGTGGTTTTGAGGCTGAAGGCAGCAGGAAAGCCTGCAGCCCCCAGGTGTGTGGGGCTACGCAAGCGGTTCCCAAAGAGCTTTAGAACAAGGCATAGTTTTCCCTGCTGGCTCCTTGGGTGTGGGACCCATATCCATACCTATGGCCATTTTTGTGCCTGGCGTGGCGCCAAGTGGGAAAGGGTGGTTTTGAGGCTGAAGGCAGCAGGAAAGCCTGCAGCCCCCAGGTGTGTGGGGCTACGCAAGCGTTTCCCAAAGAGCTTTAGAACAAGGCATAGTTTTCCCTGCTGGCTCTTTGGGCGTGGGACCAATCTCCAGACATATGGGCATTTTGGGGCTTGGCGCGGCGACAAGTGGGGCAGGGTGGTTTTGAGGCTGAAGGCAGCAGGAAAGCCTGCAGCCCGCAGGTGTGTGGGGCTATGCAAGCGGTTCCCAAAGAGCTTTAGAACAAGGCATAGTTTTCCCTGCTGGCTCTTTGGGTGTGGGACCCATATCCATACCTATGGATATTTTTGTGCCTGGCGTGGCGCCAAGTGGGAAAGGGTGGTTTTGAGGCTGAAGGCAGCAGGAAAGCCTGCAGCCCCCAGGTGTGTGGGGCTACGCAAGCGTTTCCCAAAGAGCTTTAGAACAAGGCATAGTTTTCCCTGCTGGCTCTTTGGGCGTGGGACCAGTCTCCAGCCATATGGCCATTTTTGTGCCTGGCGCGGCGCCAAGTGGGAAAGGGTGGTTTTGAGGCTGAAGGCAGCAGGAAAGCCTGCAGCCCCCAGGTCCGTGGGGCTACGCAAGAGGTTCCCAAAGAGCTTTAGAACAAGGCATAGTTTTCCCTGCTGGCTCTTTGGGCGTTGGACCCATTTCCAGACATATGGCCATTTTGGGGCTTGGCGCGGTGACAAGTGGGGAAGGGTGGTTTTGAGGCTGAAGGCAGCAGGAAAGCCTGCAGCCCCCAGGTGTGTGGGGCTATGCAAGCGTTTCCCAAAGAGCTTTAGAACAAGGCATAGTTTTCCCTGCTGGCTCTTTGGGCGTGGGACCAGTCTTCAGCCATATGGCCATTTTTGTGCCTGGCGCGGCGCCAAGTGGGAAAGGGTGGTTTTGAGGCTGAAGGCAGCAGGAAAGCCTGCAGCCCCCAGGTGTGTGGGGCTACGCAAGCGGTTCCCAAAGAGCTTTAGAACAAGGCATAGTTTTCCCTGCTGGCTCTTTGGGCGTGGGACCAAGCTGCAGCCATATGGGCATTTTTGTGCCTGGCGCGGCGCCAAGTGGGAAAGGGTGGTTTTGAGGCTGAAGGCAGCAGGAAAGCCTGCAGCCCCCAGGTGTGTGGGGCTACGCAAGCGGTTCCCAAAGAGCTTTAGAACAAGGCATAGTTTTCCCTGCTGGCTCCTTGGGTGTGGGACCCATATCCATACCTATGGCCATTTTTGTGCCTGGCGTGGCGCCAAGTGGGAAAGGGTGGTTTTGAGGCTGAAGGCAGCAGGAAAGCCTGCAGCCCCCAGGTGTGTGGGGCTACGCAAGCGTTTCCCAAAGAGCTTTAGAACAAGGCATAGTTTTCCCTGCTGGCTCTTTGGGCGTGGGACCAATCTCCAGACATATGGGCATTTTGGGGCTTGGCGCGGCGACAAGTGGGGCAGGGTGGTTTTGAGGCTGAAGGCAGCAGGAAAGCCTGCAGCCCGCAGGTGTGTGGGGCTATGCAAGCGGTTCCCAAAGAGCTTTAGAACAAGGCATAGTTTTCCCTGCTGGCTCTTTGGGTGTGGGACCCATATCCATACCTATGGATATTTTTGTGCCTGGCGTGGCGCCAAGTGGGAAAGGGTGGTTTTGAGGCTGAAGGCAGCAGGAAAGCCTGCAGCCCCCAGGTGTGTGGGGCTACGCAAGCGTTTCCCAAAGAGCTTTAGAACAAGGCCTAGTTTTCCCTGCTGGCTCTTTGGGCGTGGGACCAGTCTCCAGCCATATGGCCATTTTTGTGCCTGGCGCGGCGCCAAGTGGGAAAGGGTGGTTTTGAGGCTGAAGGCAGCAGGAAAGCCTGCAGCCCCCAGGTCTGTGGGGCTATGCAAGCGTTTCCCAAAGAGCTTTAGAACAAGGCCTAGTTTTCCCTGCTGGCTCTTTGGGCGTGGGACCAGTCTCCAGCCATATGGCCATTTTTGTGCCTGGCGCGGCGCCAAGTGGGAAAGGGTGGTTTTGAGGCTGAAGGCAGCAGGAAAGCCTGCAGCCCCCAGGTGTGTGGGGCTACGCAAGCGGTTCCCAAAGAGCTTTAGAACAAGGCATAGTTTTCCCTGCTGGCTCCTTGGGTGTGGGACCCATATCCATACCTATGGCCATTTTTGTGCCTGGCGTGGCGCCAAGTGGGAAAGGGTGGTTTTGAGGCTGAAGTCAGCAGGAAAGCCTGCAGCCCCCAGGTGTGTGGGGCTACGCAAGCGTTTCCCAAAGAGCTTTAGAACAAGGCATAGTTTTCCCTGCTGGCTCTTTGGGTGTGGGACCCATATCCATACCTATGGCAATTTTTGTGCCTGGCGTGGCGCCAAGTGGGAAAGGGTGGTTTTGAGGCTGAAGGCAGCAGGAAAGCCTGCAGCCCCCAGGTGTGTGGGGCTACGCAAGCGGTTCCCAAAGAGCTTTAGAACAAGGCATAGTTTTCCCTGCTGGCTCTTTGGGCGTGGGACCAATCTGCAGACATATGGGCATTTTTGTGCCTGGCGCGGTGCCAAGTGGGAAGGGGTGGTTTTGAGGCTGAAGGCAGCAGGAAAGCCTGCAGCCCCCAGGTGTGTGGGGCTACGCAAGCGGTTCCCAAAGAGCTTTAGAACAAGGCATAGTTTTCCCTGCTGGCTCCTTGGGTGTGGGACCCATATCCATACCTATGGCCATTTTAGTGCCTGGCGTGGCGCCAAGTAGGAAAGGGTGGTTTTGAGGCTGAAGGCAGCAGGAAAGCCTGCAGCCCCCAGGTGTGTGGGGCTACGCAAGCGTTTCCCAAAGAGCTTTAGAACAAGGCATAGTTTTCCCTGCTGGCTCTTTGGGCGTGGGACCAATCTCCAGACATATGGCCATTTTGGGGCTTGGCGCGGCGACAAGTGGGGCAGGGTGGTTTTGAGGCTGAAGGCAGCAGGAAAGCCTGCAGCCCGCAGGTGTGTGGGGCTACGCAAGCGGTTCCCAAAGAGCTTTAGAACAAGGCATAGTTTTCCCTGCTGGCTCTTTGGGTGAGGGACCCATATCCATACCTATGGATATTTTTGTGCCTGGCGTGGCGCCAAGTGGGAAAGGGTGGTTTTGAGGCTGAAGGCAGCAGGAAAGCCTGCAGCCCCCAGGTGTGTGGGGCTACGCAAGCGTTTCCCAAAGAGCTTTAGAACAAGGCATAGTTTTCCCTGCTGGCTCTTTGGGCGTGGGACCAGTCTCCAGCCATATGGCCATTTTTGTGCCTGGCGCGGCGCCAAGTGGGAAAGGGTGGTTTTGAGGCTGAAGGCAGCAGGAAAGCCTGCAGCCCCCAGGTCTGTGGGGTATGCAAGCGTTTCCCAAAGAGCTTTAGAACAAGGCCTAGTTTTCCCTGCTGGCTCTTTGGGCGTGGGACCAGTCTCCAGCCATATGGCCATTTTTGTGCCTGGCGCGGCGCCAAGTGGGAAAGGGTGGTTTTGAGGCTGAAGGCAGCAGGAAAGCCTGCAGCCCCCAGGTGTGTGGGGCTACGCAAGCGGTTCCCAAAGAGCGTTAGAACAAGGCATAGTTTTCCCTGCTGGCTCCTTGGGTGTGGGACCCATATCCATACCTATGGCCATTTTTGTGCCTGGCGTGGCGCCAAGTGGGAAAGGGTGGTTTTGAGGCTGAAGTCAGCAGGAAAGCCTGCAGCCCCCAGGTGTGTGGGGCTACGCAAGCGTTTCCCAAAGAGCTTTAGAACAAGGCATAGTTTTCCCTGCTGGCTCTTTGGGTGTGGGACCCATATCCATACCTATGGCAATTTTTGTGCCTGGCGCGGCGCCAAGTGGGAAAGGGTGGTTTTGAGGCTGAAGGCAGCAGGAAAGCCTGCAGCCCCCAGGTGTGTGGGGCTACGCAAGCGGTTCCCAAAGAGCTTTAGAACAAGGCATAGTTTTCCCTGCTAGCTCTTTGGGCGTGGGACCAATCTGCAGACATATGGGCATTTTTGTGCCTGGCGCGGTGCCAAGTGGGAAAGGGTGGTTTTGAGGCTGAAGGCAGCAGGAAAGCCTGCAGCCCCCAGGTGTGTGGGGCTACGCAAGCGGTTCCCAAAGAGCTTTAGAACAAGGCATAGTTTTCCCTGCTGGCTCCTTGGGTGTGGGACCCATATCCATACCTATAGCCATTTTTGTGCCTGGCGTGGCGCCAAGTGGGAAAGGGTGGTTTTGAGGCTGAAGGCAGCAGGAAAGCCTGCAGCCCCCAGGTCTGTGGGGCTACGCAAGCGTTTCCCAAAGAGCTTTAGAACAAGGCATAGTTTTCCCTGCTGGCTCTTTGGGCGTGGGACCAATCTCCAGACATATGGGCATTTTGGGGCTTGGCGCGGCGACAAGTCGGGCAGGGTGGTTTTGAGGCTGAAGGCAGCAGGAAAGCCTGCAGCCCGCAGCTGTGTGGGGCTACGCAAGCGGTTCCCAAAGAGCTTTAGAACAAGGCATAGTTTTCCCTGCTGGCTCTTTGGGTGTGGGACCCATATCCATACCTATGGATATTTTTGTGCCTGGCGTGGCGCCAAGTGGGAAAGGGTGGTTTTGAGGCTGAAGGCAGCAGGAAAGCCTGCAGCCCCCAGGTGTGTGGGGCTACGCAAGCGTTTCCCAAAGAGCTTTAGAACAAGGCATAGTTTTCCCTGCTGGCTCTTTGGGCGTGGGACCAGTCTTCAGCCATATGGCCATTTTTGTGCCTGGCGCGGCGCCAAGTGGGAAAGGGTGGTTTTGAGGCTGAAGGCAGCAGGAAAGCCTGCAGCCCCCAGGTCCGTGGGGCTACGCAAGAGGTTCCCAAAGAGCTTTAGAACAAGGCATAGTTTTCCCTGCTGGCTCTTTGGGCGTTGGACCCATTTCCAGACATATGGCCATTTTGGGGCTTGGCGCGGTGACAAGTGGGGAAGGGTGGTTTTGAGGCTGAAGGCAGCAGGAAAGCCTGCAGCCCCCAGGTCTGTGGGGCTATGCAAGCGTTTCCCAAAGAGCTTTAGAACAAGGCCTAGTTTTCCCTGCTGGCTCTTTGGGCGTGGGACCAGTCTCCAGCCATATGGCCATTTTTGTGCCTGGCGCGGCGCCAAGTGGGAAAGGGTGGTTTTGAGGCTGAAGGCAGCAGGAAAGCCTGCAGCCCCCAGGTGTGTGGGGCTACGCAAGCGGTTCCCAAAGAGCTTTAGAACAAGGCATAGTTTTCCCTGCTGGCTCTTTGGGCGTGGGACCAATCTGCAGACATATGGCCATTTTTGTGCCTGGCGCTGTGCCAAGTGGGAAAGGGTGGTTTTGAGGCTGCAGGCAGCAGGAAAGCCTGCAGCCCCCAGGTGTGTGGGGCTACGCAAGCGGTTCCCAAAGAGCTTTAGAACAAGGCATAGTTTTCCCTGCTGGCTCCTTGGGTGTGGGACCCATATCCATACCTATGGCCATTTTTGTGCCTGGCGTGGCGCCAAGTGGGGCAGGGTGGTTTTGAGGCTGAAGTCAGCAGGAAAGCCTGCAGCCCCCAGGTGTGTGGGGCTACGCAAGCGTTTCCCAAAGAGCTTTAGAACAAGGCATAGTTTTCCCTGCTGGCTCTTTGGGCGTGGGACCAATCTCCAGCCATATGGGCATTTTTGTGCCTGGCGCGGCGCCAAGTGGGAAAGGGTGGTTTTGAGGCTGAAGGCAGCAGGAAAGCCTGCAGCCCCCAGGTGTGTGGGGCTACGCAAGCGTTTCCCAAAGAGCTTTAGAACAAGGCATAGTTTTCCCTGCTGGCTCTTTGGGCGTGGGACCAATCTCCAGACATATGGGCATTTTGGGGCTTGGCGCGGCGACAAGTGGGGAAGGGTGGTTTTGAGGCTGAAGGCAGCAGGAAAGCCTGCAGCCCGCAGGTGTGTGGGGCTATGCAAGCGGTTCCCAAAGAGCTTTAGAACAAGGCATAGTTTTCCCTGCTGGCTCTTTGGGTGTGGGACCCATATCCATACCTATGGATATTTTTGTGCCTGGCGTGGCGCCAAGTGGGAAAGGGTGGTTTTGAGGCTGAAGGCAGCAGGAAAGCCTGCAGCCCCCAGGTGTGTGGGGCTACGCAAGCGTTTCCCAAAGAGCTTTAGAACAAGGCATAGTTTTCCCTGCTGGCTCTTTGGGCGTGGGACCAGTCTCCAGCCATATGGCCATTTTTGTGCCTGGCGCGGCGCCAAGTGGGAAAGGGTGGTTTTGAGGCTGAAGGCAGCAGGAAAGCCTGCAGCCCCCAGGTGTGTGGGGCTACGCAAGCGGTTCCCAAAGAGCTTTAGAACAAGGCATAGTTTTCCCTGCTGGCTCCTTGGGTGTGGGACCCATATCCATACCTATGGCCATTTTTGTGCCTGGCGTGGCGCCAAGTGGGAAAGGGTGGTTTTGAGGCTGAAGTCAGCAGGAAAGCCTGCAGCCCCCAGGTGTGTGGGGCTACGCAAGCGTTTCCCAAAGAGCTTTAGAACAAGGCATAGTTTTCCCTGCTGGCTCTTTGGGTGTGGGACCCATATCCATACCTATGGCAATTTTTGTGCCTGGCGCGGCGCCAAGTGGGAAAGGGTGGTTTTGAGGCTGAAGGCAGCAGGAAAGCCTGCAGCCCCCAGGTGTGTGGGGCTACGCAAGCGGTTCCCAAAGAGCTTTAGAACAAGGCATAGTTTTCCCTGCTGGCTCTTTGGGCGTGGGACCAATCTGCAGACATATGGGCATTTTTGTGCCTGGCGCGGTGCCAAGTGGGAAGGGGTGGTTTTGAGGCTGAAGGCAGCAGGAAAGCCTGCAGCCCGCAGCTGTGTGGGGCTACGCAAGCGGTTCCCAAAGAGCTTTAGAACAAGGCATAGTTTTCCCTGCTGGCTCTTTGGGTGTGGGACCCATATCCATACCTATGGATATTTTTGTGCCTGGCGTGGCGCCAAGTGGGAAAGGGTGGTTTTGAGGCTGAAGGCAGCAGGAAAGCCTGCAGCCCCCAGGTGTGTGGGGCTACGCAAGCGTTTCCCAAAGAGCTTTAGAACAAGGCATAGTTTTCCCTGCTGGCTCTTTGGGCGTGGGACCAGTCTCCAGCCATATGGCCATTTTTGTGCCTGGCGCGGCGCCAAGTGGGAAAGGGTGGTTTTGAGGCTGAAGGCAGCAGGAAAGCCTGCAGCCCCCAGGTCCGTGGGGCTACGCAAGAGGTTCCCAAAGAGCTTTAGAACAAGGCATAGTTTTCCCTGCTGGCTCTTTGGGCGTTGGACCCATTTCCAGACATATGGCCATTTTGGGGCTTGGCGCGGTGACAAGTGGGGAAGGGTGGTTTTGAGGCTGAAGAATGCAGGAAAGCCTGCAGCCCCCAGGTGTGTGGGGCTATGCAAGCGTTTCCCAAAGAGCTTTAGAACAAGGCATAGTTTTCCCTGCTGGCTCTTTGGGCGTGGGACCAGTCTCCAGCCATATGGCCATTTTTGTGCCTGGCGCGGCGCCAAGTGGGAAAGGGTGGTTTTGAGGCTGAAGGCAGCAGGAAAGCCTGCAGCCCCCAGGTGTGTGGGGCTACGCAAGCGGTTCCCAAAGAGCTTTAGAACAAGGCATAGTTTTCCCTGCTGGCTCTTTGGGCGTGGGACCAATCTGCAGACATATGGGCATTTTTGTGCCTGGCGCGGTGCCAAGTGGGAAGGGGTGGTTTTGAGGCTGAAGGCAGCAGGAAAGCCTGCAGCCCCCAGGTGTGTGGGGCTACGCAAGCGGTTCCCAAAGAGCTTTAGAACAAGGCATAGTTTTCCCTGCTGGCTCCTTGGGTGTGGGACCCATATCCATACCTATGGCCATTTTTGTGCCTGGCGTGGCGCCAAGTGGGAAAGGGTGGTTTTGAGGCTGAAGGCAGCAGGAAAGCCTGCAGCCCCCAGGTCTGTGGGGCTACGCAAGCGTTTCCCAAAGAGCTTTAGAACAAGGCATAGTTTTCCCTGCTGGCTCTTTGGGCGTGGGACCAATCTCCAGACATATGGGCATTTTGGGGCTTGGCGCGGCGACAAGTGGGGCAGGGTGGTTTTGAGGCTGAAGGCAGCAGGAAAGCCTGCAGCCCGCAGGTGTGTGGGGCTACGCAAGCGGTTCCCAAAGAGCTTTAGAACAAGGCATAGTTTTCCCTGCTGGCTCTTTGGGTGTGGGACCCATATCCATACCTATGGATATTTTTGTGCCTGGCGTGGCGCCAAGTGGGAAAGGGTGGTTTTGAGGCTGAAGGCAGCAGGAAAGCCTGCAGCCCCCAGGTGTGTGGGGCTACGCAAGCGTTTCCCAAAGAGCTTTAGAACAAGGCATAGTTTTCCCTGCTGGCTCTTTGGGCGTGGGACCAGTCTCCAGCCATATGGCCATTTTTGTGCCTGGCGCGGCGCCAAGTGGGAAAGGGTGGTTTTGAGGCTGAAGGCAGCAGGAAAGCCTGCAGCCCCCAGGTCCGTGGGGCTACGCAAGAGGTTCCCAAAGAGCTTTAGAACAAGGCATAGTTTTCCCTGCTGGCTCTTTGGGCGTTGGACCCATTTCCAGACATATGGCCATTTTGGGGCTTGGCGCGGTGACAAGTGGGGAAGGGTGGTTTTGAGGCTGAAGGCAGCAGGAAAGCCTGCAGCCCCCAGGTGTGTGGGGCTATGCAAGCGTTTCCCAAAGAGCTTTAGAACAAGGCATAGTTTTCCCTGCTGGCTCTTTGGGCGTGGGACCAGTCTCCAGCCATATGGCCATTTTTGTGCCTGGCGCGGCGCCAAGTGGGAAAGGGTGGTTTTGAGGCTGAAGGCAGCAGGAAAGCCTGCAGCCCCCAGGTGTGTGGGGCTACGCAAGCGGTTCCCAAAGAGCTTTAGAACAAGGCATAGTTTTCCCTGCTGGCTCTTTGGGCGTGGGACCAATCTGCAGACATATGGCCATTTTTGTGCCTGGCGCTGTGCCAAGTGGGAAAGGGTGGTTTTGAGGCTGCAGGCAGCAGGAAAGCCTGCAGCCCCCAGGTCTGTGGGGCTACGCAAGCGGTTCCCAAAGAGCTTTAGAACAAGGCATAGTTTTCCCTGCTGGCTCCTTGGGTGTGGGACCCATATCCATACCTATGGCCATTTTTGTGCCTGGCGTGGCGCCAAGTGGGGCAGGGTGGTTTTGAGGCTGAAGTCAGCAGGAAAGCCTGCAGCCCCCAGGTGTCTGGGGCTACGCAAGCGTTTCCCAAAGAGCTTTAGAACAAGGCATAGTTTTCCCTGCTGGCTCTTTGGGCATTGGACCCATTTCCAGACATATGGCCATTTTTGTGCCTGGCGCGGCGCCAAGTGGGGAAGGGTGGTTTTGAGGCTGAAGGCAGCAGGAAAGCCTGAAGCCCCCAGGTGTGTGGGGCTATGCAAGCGTTTCCCAAAGAGCTTTAGAACAAGGCCTAGTTTTCCCTGCTGGCTCTTTGGGCGTGGGACCAGTCTCCAGCCATATGGCCATTTTTGTGCCTGGCGCGGCGCCAAGTGGGAAAGGGTGGTTTTGAGGCTGAAGGCAGCAGGAAAGCCTGCAGCCCCCAGGTGTGTGGGGCTACGCAAGCGGTTCCCAAAGAGCTTTAGAACAAGGCCTAGTTTTCCCTGCTGGCTCTTTGGGCGTGGGACCAATCTGCAGACATATGGCCATTTTTGTGCCTGGCGCGGTTCCAAGTGGGAAAGGGTGGTTTTGAGGCTGAAGGCAGCAGGAAAGCCTGCAGCCCCCAGGTGTGTGGGGCTACGCAAGCGGTTCCCAAAGAGCTTTAGAACAAGGCATAGTTTTCCCTGCTGGCTCCTTGGGTGTGGGACCCATATCCATACCTATGGCCATTTTTGTGCCTGGCGTGGCGCCATGTGGGAAAGGGTGGTTTTGAGGCTGAAGGCAGCAGGAAAGCCTGCAGCCCCCAGGTGTGTAGGGCTACGCAAGCGGTTCCCAAAGAGCTTTAGAACAAGGCATAGTTTTCCCTGCTGGCTCTTTGGGTGTGGGACCCATATCCATACCTATGGCCATTTTTGTGCCTGGCGTGGCGCCAAGTGGGAAAGGGTGTTTTTGAGGCTGAAGGCAGCAGGAAAGCCTGCAGCCCCCAGGTGTGTGGGGCTACGCAAGCCGTTCCCAAAGAGCTTTAGAACAAGGCATAGTTTTCCCTGCTGGCTCTTTGGGCGTTGGACCCATCTCCAGACATATGGCCATTTTGGGGCTTGGCGCGGTGACAAGTGGGGAAGGGTGGTTTTGAGGCTGAAGGCAGCAGGAAAGCCTGCAGCCCCCAGGTCTGTGGGGCTACGCAAGCGTTTCCCAAAGAGCTTTAGAACAAGGCATAGTTTTCCCTGCTGGCTCTTTGGGCGTGGGACCAATCTCCAGCCATATGGGCATTTTTGTGCCTGGCGCGGCGCCAAGTGGGAAAGGGTGGTTTTGAGGCTGAAGGCAGCAGGAAAGCCTGCAGCCCCCAGGTCCGTGGGGCTACGCAAGAGGTTCCCAAAGAGCTTTAGAACAAGGCATAGTTTTCCCTGCTGGCTCTTTGGGCGTTGGACCCATTTCCAGACTTATGGCCATTTTGGGGCTTGGCGCGGCAACAAGTGGGGAAGGGTGGTTTTGAGGCTGAAGGCAGCAGGAAAGCCTGCAGCCCCCAGGTGTGTGGGGCTATGCAAGCGGTTCCCAAAGAGCTTTAGAACAAGGCCTAGTTTTCCCTGCTGGCTCTTTGGGCGTGGGACCAGTCTCCAGCCATATGGCCATTTTTGTGCCTGGCGCGGCGCCAAGTGGGAAAGGGTGGTTTTGAGGCTGAAGGCAGCAGGAAAGCCTGCAGCCCCCAGGTGTGTGGGGCTACGCAAGCGGTTCCCAAAGAGCTTTAGAACAAGGCATAGTTTTCCATGCTGGCTCTTTGGGCGTGGGACCAATCTGCAGACATATGGCCATTTTTTGCCTGGCGCGGTGCCAAGTGGGAAGGGGTGGTTTTGAGGCTGAAGGCAGCAGGAAAGCCTGCAGCCCCCAGGTGTGTGGGGCTACGCAAGCGTTTCCCAAAGAGCTTTAGAACAAGGCATAGTTTTCCCTGCTGGCTCCTTGGGTGTGGGACCCATATCCATACCTATGGCCATTTTTGTGCCTGGCGTGGCGCCAAGTGGGAAAGGGTGGTTTTGAGGCTGAAGGCAGCAGGAAAGCCTGCAGCCCCCAGGTGTGTGGGACTACGCAAGCGTTTCCCAAAGAGCTTTAGAACAAGGCATAGTTTTCCCTGCTGGCTCTTTGGGCGTGGGACCAATCTCCAGACATATGGGCATTTTTGTGCCTGGCGTGGTGCCAAGTGGGAAAGGGTGGTTTTGAGGCTGAAGGCAGCAGGAAAGCCTGCAGCCCCCAGGTGTGTGGGGCTACGCAAGCGGTTCCCAAAGAGCTTTAGAACAAGGCATAGTTTTCCCTGCTGGCTCCTTGGGTGTGGGACCCATATCCATACCTATGGCCATTTTTGTGCCTGGCGTGGCGCCAAGTGGGAAAGGGTGGTTTTGAGGCTGAAGGCAGCAGGAAAGCCTGCAGCCCCCAGGTGTGTGGGGCTACGCAAGCGTTTCCCAAAGAGCTTTAGAACAAGGCATAGTTTTCCCTGCTGGCTCTTTGGGCGTGGGACCAATCTCCAGACATATGGGCATTTTGGGGCTTGGCGCGGCGACAAGTGGGGCAGGGTGGTTTTGAGGCTGAAGGCAGCAGGAAAGCCTGCAGCCCCCAGGTGTGTGGGGCTA
The DNA here is from genome assembly GCF_963924245.1 of Chroicocephalus ridibundus. NCBI lineage: Eukaryota > Metazoa > Chordata > Aves > Charadriiformes > Laridae > Chroicocephalus > Chroicocephalus ridibundus. The sequence goes on from NC_086289.1 coordinate 66,072,576, forward strand.
TGCAAGCGGTTCCCAAAGAGCTTTAGAACAAGGCATAGTTTTCCCTGCTGGCTCTTTGGGTGTGGGACCCATATCCATACCTATGGATATTTTTGTGCCTGGCGTGGCGCCAAGTGGGAAAGGGTGGTTTTGAGGCTGAAGGCAGCAGGAAAGCCTGCAGCCCCCAGGTGTGTGGGACTACGCAAGCGTTTCCCAAAGAGCTTTAGAACAAGGCATAGTTTTCCCTGCTGGCTCTTTGGGCGTGGGACCAATCTCCAGACATATGGGCATTTTTGTGCCTGGCGTGGTGCCAAGTGGGAAAGGGTGGTTTTGAGGCTGAAGGCAGCAGGAAAGCCTGCAGCCCCCAGGTGTGTGGGGCTACGCAAGCGGTTCCCAAAGAGCTTTAGAACAAGGCATAGTTTTCCCTGCTGGCTCCTTGGGTGTGGGACCCATATCCATACCTATGGCCATTTTTGTGCCTGGCGTGGCGCCAAGTGGGAAAGGGTGGTTTTGAGGCTGAAGGCAGCAGGAAAGCCTGCAGCCCCCAGGTGTGTGGGGCTACGCAAGCGTTTCCCAAAGAGCTTTAGAACAAGGCATAGTTTTCCCTGCTGGCTCTTTGGGCGTGGGACCAATCTCCAGACATATGGGCATTTTGGGGCTTGGCGCGGCGACAAGTGGGGCAGGGTGGTTTTGAGGCTGAAGGCAGCAGGAAAGCCTGCAGCCCCCAGGTGTGTGGGGCTATGCAAGCGGTTCCCAAAGAGCTTTAGAACAAGGCATAGTTTTCCCTGCTGGCTCTTTGGGTGTGGGACCCATATCCATACCTATGGATATTTTTGTGCCTGGCGTGGCGCCAAGTGGGAAAGGGTGGTTTTGAGGCTGAAGGCAGCAGGAAAGCCTGCAGCCCCCAGGTGTGTGGGGCTACGCAAGCGTTTCCCAAAGAGCTTTAGAACAAGGCATAGTTTTCCCTGCTGGCTCTTTGGGCGTGGGACCAGTCTCCAGCCATATGGCCATTTTTGTGCCTGGCGCGGCGCCAAGTGGGAAAGGGTGGTTTTGAGGCTGAAGGCAGCAGGAAAGCCTGCAGCCCCCAGGTCCGTGGGGCTACGCAAGAGGTTCCCAAAGAGCTTTAGAACAAGGCATAGTTTTCCCTGCTGGCTCTTTGGGCGTTGGACCCATTTCCAGACATATGGCCATTTTGGGGCTTGGCGCGGTGACAAGTGGGGAAGGGTGGTTTTGAGGCTGAAGGCAGCAGGAAAGCCTGCAGCCCCCAGGTCTGTGGGGCTATGCAAGCGTTTCCCAAAGAGCTTTAGAACAAGGCATAGTTTTCCCTGCTGGCTCTTTGGGCGTGGGACCAGTCTCCAGCCATATGGCCATTTTTGTGCCTGGCGCGGCGCCAAGTGGGAAAGGGTGGTTTTGAGGCTGAAGGCAGCAGGAAAGCCTGCAGCCCCCAGGTGTGTGGGGCTACGCAAGCGGTTCCCAAAGAGCTTTAGAACAAGGCATAGTTTTCCCTGCTGGCTCTTTGGGCGTGGGACCAATCTGCAGACATATGGCCATTTTTGTGCCTGGCGTGGTGCCAAGTGGGAAAGGGTGGTTTTGAGGCTGAAGGCAGCAGGAAAGCCTGCAGCCCCCAGGTGTGTGGGGCTACGCAAGCGGTTCCCAAAGAGCTTTAGAACAAGGCATAGTTTTCCCTGCTGGCTCCTTGGGTGTGGGACCCATATCCATACCTATGGCCATTTTTGTGCCTGGCGTGGCGCCAAGTGGGAAAGGGTGGTTTTGAGGCTGAAGGCAGCAGGAAAGCCTGCAGCCCCCAGGTGTGTGGGGCTACGCAAGCTTTTCCCAAAGAGCTTTAGAACAAGGCATAGTTTTCCCTGCTGGCTCTTTGGGCGTGGGACCAATCTCCAGACATATGGGCATTTTGGGGCTTGGCGCGGCGACAAGTGGGGCAGGGTGGTTTTGAGGCTGAAGGCAGCAGGAAAGCCTGCAGCCCCCAGGTGTGTGGGGCTATGCAAGCGGTTCCCAAAGAGCTTTAGAACAAGGCATAGTTTTCCCTGCTGGCTCTTTGGGTGTGGGACCCATATCCATACCTATGGATATTTTTGTGCCTGGCGTGGCGCCAAGTGGGAAAGGGTGGTTTTGAGGCTGAAGGCAGCAGGAAAGCCTGCAGCCCCCAGGTGTGTGGGGCTACGCAAGCGTTTCCCAAAGAGCTTTAGAACAAGGCATAGTTTTCCCTGCTGGCTCTTTGGGCGTGGGACCAGTCTCCAGCCATATGGCCATTTTTGTGCCTGGCGCGGCGCCAAGTGGGAAAGGGTGGTTTTGAGGCTGAAGGCAGCAGGAAAGCCTGCAGCCCCCAGGTGTGTGGGGCTACGCAAGCCGTTCCCAAAGAGCTTTAGAACAAGGCATAGTTTTCCCTGCTGGCTCTTTGGGCGTTGGACCCATTTCCAGACATATGGCCATTTTGGGGCTTGGCGCGGTGACAAGTGGGGAAGGGTGGTTTTGAGGCTGAAGGCAGCAGGAAAGCCTGCAGCCCCCAGGTCTGTGGGGCTATGCAAGCGTTTCCCAAAGAGCTTTAGAACAAGGCATAGTTTTCCCTGCTGGCTCTTTGGGCGTGGGACCAGTCTCCAGCCATATGGCCATTTTTGTGCCTGGCGCGGCGCCAAGTGGGAAAGGGTGGTTTTGAGGCTGAAGGCAGCAGGAAAGCCTGCAGCCCCCATGTGTGTGGGGCTACGCAAGCGGTTCCCAAAGAGCTTTAGAACAAGGCATAGTTTTCCCTGCTGGCTCTTTGGGCGTGGGACCAATCTGCAGACATATGGCCATTTTTGTGCCTGGCGCTGTGCCAAGTGGGAAAGGGTGGTTTTGAGGCTGCAGGCAGCAGGAAAGCCTGCAGCCCCCAGGTCTGTGGGGCTACGCAAGCGGTTCCCAAAGAGCTTTAGAACAAGGCCTAGTTTTCCCTGCTGGCTCCTTGGGTGTGGGACCCATATCCATACCTATGGCCATTTTTGTGCCTGGCGTGGCGCCAAGTGGGAAAGGGTGGTTTTGAGGCTGAAGTCAGCAGGAAAGCCTGCAGCCCCCAGGTGTGTGGGGCTACGCAAGCGTTTCCCAAAGAGCTTTAGAACAAGGCATAGTTTTCCCTGCTGGCTCTTTGGGTGTGGGACCCATATCCATACCTATGGCAATTTTTGTGCCTGGCGCGGCGCCAAGTGGGAAAGGGTGGTTTTGAGGCTGAAGGCAGCAGGAAAGCCTGCAGCCCCCAGGTGTGTGGGGCTACGCAAGCGTTTCCCAAAGAGCTTTAGAACAAGGCATAGTTTTCCCTGCTGGCTCTTTGGGCGTGGGACCAATCTCCAGCCATATGGGCATTTTTGTGCCTGGCGCGGCGCCAAGTGGGAAAGGGTGGTTTTGAGGCTGAAGGCAGCAGGAAAGCCTGCAGCCCCCATGTGTGTGGGGCTACGCAAGCGGTTCCCAAAGAGCTTTAGAACAAGGCATAGTTTTCCCTGCTGGCTCTTTGGGCGTGGGACCAATCTGCAGACATATGGCCATTTTTGTGCCTGGCGCTGTGCCAAGTGGGAAAGGGTGGTTTTGAGGCTGCAGGCAGCAGGAAAGCCTGCAGCCCCCAGGTGTGTGGGGCTACGCAAGCGGTTCCCAAAGAGCTTTAGAACAAGGCATAGTTTTCCCTGCTGGCTCCTTGGGTGTGGGACCCATATCCATACCTATGGCCATTTTTGTGCCTGGCGTGGTGCCAAGTGGGAAAGGGTGGTTTTGAGGCTGAAGTCAGCAGGAAAGCCTGCAGCCCCCAGGTGTGTGGGGCTACGCAAGCGTTTCCCAAAGAGCTTTAGAACAAGGCATAGTTTTCCCTGCTGGCTCTTTGGGTGTGGGACCCATATCCATACCTATGGCAATTTTTGTGCCTGGCGCGGCGCCAAGTGGGAAAGGGTGGTTTTGAGGCTGAAGGCAGCAGGAAAGCCTGCAGCCCCCAGGTGTGTGGGGCTACGCAAGCGTTTCCCAAAGAGCTTTAGAACAAGGCATAGTTTTCCCTGCTGGCTCTTTGGGCGTGGGACCAATCTCCAGCCATATGGGCATTTTTGTGCCTGGCGCGGCGCCAAGTGGGAAAGGGTGGTTTTGAGGCTGAAGGCAGCAGGAAAGCCTGCAGCCCCCAGGTCCGTGGGGCTACGCAAGAGGTTCCCAAAGAGCTTTAGAACAAGGCATAGTTTTCCCTGCTGGCTCTTTGGGCATTGGACCCATTTCCAGACATATGGCCATTTTGGGGCTTGGCGCGGCGACAAGTGGGAAAGGGTGGTTTTGAGGCTGAAGGCAGCAGGAAAGCCTGCAGCCCCCAGGTGTGTGGGGCTTCGCAAGCTGTTCCCAAAGAGCTTAAGAACAAGGCATAGTTTTCCCTGCTGGCTCTTTGGGTGTGGGACCCATATCCATACCTAAGGCCACTTTTGTGTCTGGCGTGGCGACAAGTGGGGAAGGGTGGTTTTGAGGCTGAAGGCAGCAGGAAAGCCTGCAGCCCCCAGGTCCGTGGGGCTACGCAAGCGTTTCCCAAAGAGCTTTAGAACAAGGCATAGTTTTCCCTGCTGGCTCTTTGGGCGTGGGACCAATCTGCAGACATATGGCCATTTTTGTGCCTGGCGCGGTGCCAAGTGGGAAGGGGTGGTTTTGAGGCTGAAGGCAGCAGGAAAGCCTGCAGCCCCCAGGTGTGTGGGGCTACGCAAGCGGTTCCCAAAGAGCTTTAGAACAAGGCATAGTTTTCCCTGCTGGCTCCTTGGGTGTGGGACCCATATCCATACCTATGGCCATTTTTGTGCCTGGCGTGGCGCCAAGTGGGAAAGGGTGGTTTTGAGGCTGAAGGCAGCAGGAAAGCCTGCAGCCCCCAGGTGTGTGGGGCTACGCAAGCGTTTCCCAAAGAGCTTTAGAACAAGGCATAGTTTTCCCTGCTGGCTCTTTGGGCGTGGGACCAATCTCCAGACATATGGGCATTTTGGGGCTTGGCGCGGCGACAAGTGGGGCAGGGTGGTTTTGAGGCTGAAGGCAGCAGGAAAGCCTGCAGCCCCCAGGTGTGTGGGGCTATGCAAGCGGTTCCCAAAGAGCTTTAGAACAAGGCATACTTTTCCCTGCTGGCTCTTTGGGTGTGGGACCCATATCCATACCTATGGATATTTTTGTGCCTGGCGTGGCGCCAAGTGGGAAAGGGTGGTTTTGAGGCTGAAGGCAGCAGGAAAGCCTGCAGCCCCCAGGTGTGTGGGGCTACGCAAGCGTTTCCCAAAGAGCTTTAGAACAAGGCATAGTTTTCCCTGCTGGCTCTTTGGGCGTGGGACCAGTCTCCAGCCATATGGCCATTTTTGTGCCTGGCGCGGCGCCAAGTGGGAAAGGGTGGTTTTGAGGCTGAAGGCAGCAGGAAAGCCTGCAGCCCCCAGGTCTGTGGGGCTATGCAAGCGTTTCCCAAAGAGCTTTAGAACAAGGCCTAGTTTTCCCTGCTGGCTCTTTGGGCGTGGGACCAGTCTCCAGCCATATGGCCATTTTTGTGCCTGGCGCGGCGCCAAGTGGGAAAGGGTGGTTTTGAGGCTGAAGGCAGCAGGAAAGCCTGCAGCCCCCAGGTGTGTGGGGCTACGCAAGCGGTTCCCAAAGAGCTTTAGAACAAGGCATAGTTTTCCCTGCTGGCTCTTTGGGCGTGGGACCAATCTGCAGACATATGGCCATTTTTGTGCCTGGCGCTGTGCCAAGTGGGAAAGGGTGGTTTTGAGGCTGCAGGCAGCAGGAAAGCCTGCAGCCCCCAGGTGTGTGGGGCTACGCAAGCGCTTCCCAAAGAGCTTTAGAACAAGGCATAGTTTTCCCTGCTGGCTCCTTGGGTGTGGGACCCATATCCATACCTATGGCCATTTTTGTGCCTGGCGTGGCGCCAAGTGGGAAAGGGTGTTTTTGAGGCTGAAGTCAGCAGGAAAGCCTGCAGCCCCCAGGTGTCTGGGGCTACGCAAGCGTTTCCCAAAGAGCTTTAGAACAAGGCATAGTTTTCCCTGCTGGCTCTTTGGGTGTGGGACCCATATCCATACCTATGGCAATTTTTGTGCCTGGCGTGGCGCCAAGTGGGAAAGGGTGGTTTTGAGGCTGAAGGCAGCAGGAAAGCCTGCAGCCCCCAGGTGTGTGGGGCTACGCAAGCGTTTCCCAAAGAGCTTTAGAATAAGGCATAGTTTTCCCTGCTGGCTCTTTGGGCGTGGGACCAATCTCCAGCCATATGGCCATTTTTGTGCCTGGCGCGGCGCCAAGTGGGAAAGGGTGGTTTTGAGGCTGAAGGCAGCAGGAAAGCCTGCAGCCCCCAGGTCTGTGGGGCTACGCAAGAGGTTCCCAAAGAGCTTTAGAACAAGGCATAGTTTTCCCTGCTGGCTCTTTGGGCATTGGACCCATTTCCAGACATATGGCCATTTTGGGGCTTGGCGCGGCGACAAGTGGGAAAGGCTGGTTTTGAGGCTGAAGGCAGCAGGAAAGCCTGCAGCCCCCAGGTGTGTGGGGCTACGCAAGCGGTTCCCAAAGAGCTTTAGAACAAGGCATAGTTTTCCCTGCTGGCTCCTTGGGTGTGGGACCCATATCCATACCTATGGCCATTTTTGTGCCTGGCGCGGTGCCAAGTGGGAAAGGGTGGTTTTGAGGCTGAAGTCAGCAGGAAAGCCTGCAGCCCCCAGGTCTGTGGGGCTACGCAAGCTGTTCCCAAAGAGCTTAAGAACAAGGCATAGTTTTCCCTGCTGGCTCTTTGGGTGTGGGACCCATATCCATACCTAAGGCCACTTTTGTGTCTGGCGTGGCAACAAGTGGGGAAGGGTGGTTTTGAGGCTGAAGGCAGCAGGAAAGCCTGCAGCCCCCAGGTGTGTGGGGCTATGCAAGCGGTTCCCAAAGAGCTTTAGAACAAGGCATAGTTTTCCCTGCTGGCTCTTTGGGCATGGGACCAGTCTCCAGCCATATGGCCATTTTTGTGCCTGGCGCGGCGCCAAGTGGGAAAGGGTGGTTTTGAGGCTGAAGGCAGCAGGAAAGCCTGCAGCCCGCAGGTGTGTAGGGCTACGCAAGCGGTTCCCAAAGAGCTTTAGAACAAGGCATAGTTTTCCCTGCTGGCTCTTTGGGTGTGGGACCCATATCCATACCTATGGCCATTTTTGTGCCTGGCGTGGCGCCAAGTGGGAAAGGGTGTTTTTGAGGCTGAAGGCAGCAGGAAAGCCTGCAGCCCCCAGGTGTGTGGGGCTACGCAAGCCGTTCCCAAAGAGCTTTAGAACAAGGCATAGTTTTCCCTGCTGGCTCTTTGGGCGTTGGACCCATCTCCAGACATATGGCCATTTTGGGGCTTGGCGCAGCGACAAGTGGGGAAGGGTGGTTTTGAGGCTGAAGGCAGCAGGAAAGCCTGCAGCCCCCAGGTCTGTGGGGCTACGCAAGCGTTTCCCAAAGAGCTTTAGAACAAGGCCTAGTTTTCCCTGCTGGCTCTTTGGGCGTGGGACCAGTCTCTAGCCATATGGCCATTTTTGGGCCTGGCGCGGCGCCAAGTGGGAAAGGGTGGTTTTGAGGCTGAAGGCAGCAGGAAAGCCTGCAGCCCCCATGTGTGTGGGGCTACGCAAGCGGTTCCCAAAGAGCTTTAGAACAAGGCCTAGTTTTCCCTGCTGGCTCTTTGGGCGTGGGACCCATATCCATACCTATGGCCACTTTTGTGTCTGGCGTGGCGCCAAGTGGGAAAGGGTGTTTTTGAGGCTGAAGGCAGCAGGAAAGCCTGCAGCCCCCAGGTCTGTGGGGCTACGCAAGCCGTTCCCAAAGATCTTTAGAACAAGGCATAGTTTTCCCTGCTGGCTCTTTGGGCGTGGGACCAATCTCCAGCCATATGGGCATTTTTGTGCCTGGCGCGGCTCTAAGTGGGAAAGGGTGGTTTTGAGGCTGAAGGCAGCAGGAAAGCCTGCAGCCCCCAGGTGTGTGGGGCTTCGCAAGCCGTTCCCAAAGAGCTTTAGAACAAGGCATAGTTTTCCCTGCTGGCTCTTTGGGTGTGGGACCAGTCTCCAGCCATATGGCCATTTTTGTGCCTGGCGCGGCGCCAAGTGGGAAAGGGTGGTTTTGAGGCTGAAGGCAGCAGGAAAGCCTGCAGCCCCCAGGTCCGTGGGGCTACGCAAGAGGTTCCCAAAGAGCTTTAGAACAAGGCATAGTTTTCCCTGCTGGCTCTTTGGGCGTGGGACCAATCTCCAGACATATGGCCATTTTTGTGCCTGGCGCGGCGACAAGTGGGAAAGGGTGGTTTTGAGGCTGAAGGCAGCAGGAAAGTCTGCAGCCCCCAGGTGTGTGGGGCTACGCAAGCGCTTCCCAAAGAGCTTTAGAACAAGGCATAGTTTTCCCTGCTGGCTCTTTGGGCGTGGGAACAGTCTCCAGCCATATGGCCATTTTTGTGCCTGGCGCGGCGCCAAGTGGGAAAGGGTGGTTTTGAGGCTGAAGGCAGCAGGAAAGCCTGCAGCCCCCAGGTCCGTGGGGCTACGCAAGCCGTTCCCAAAGAGCTTTAGAACAAGGCATAGTTTTCCCTGCTGGCTCTTTGGGTGTGAGACCAGTCTCCAGCCATATGGCCACTTTTGTGTCTGGCGTGGCGACAAGTGGGGAAGGGTGGTTTTGAGGCTGAAGGCAGCAGGAAAGCCTGCAGCCCCCAGGTGTGTGGGGCTACGCAAGCGTTTCCCAAAGAGCTTTAGAACAAGGCATAGTTTTCCCTGCTGGCTCTTTGGGCGTGGGACCAATCTACAGATATATGGGCATTTTTGTGCCTGGCGCGGCGCCAAGTGGGAAAGGGTGGTTTTGAGGCTGAAGGCAGCAGGAAAGCCTGCAGCCCCCAGGTCTGTGGGGCTACGCAAGCGGTTCCCAAAGAGCTTTAGAACAAGGCATAGTTTTCCCTGCTGGCTCTTTGGGCGTGGGACCAGTCTCCAGACATATGGCCATTTTTGTGCCTGGCGTGGCGCCAAGTGGGAAAGGGTGGTTTTGAGGCTGAAGGCAGCAGGAAAGCCTGCAGCCCCCAGGTGTGTGGGGCTACGCAAGCGTTTCCCAAAGAGCTTTAGAACAAGGCACAGTTTTCCCTGCTGGCTCTTTGGGCGTGGGACCAATCTCCAGACATATGGGCATTTTAAGGGCTTGGCGCGGCAACAAGTGGGGAAGGGTGGTTTTGAGGCTGAAGGCAGCAGGAAAGCGTGCAGCCCCTATTTGTGTGGGGCTACGCAAGCGTTTCCCAAAGAGCTTTAGAACAAGGCCTAGTTTTCCCTGCTGGCTCTTTGGGCATGGGACCCATATCCATACCTATGGCCACTTTTGTGTCTGGCGTGGCGCCAAGTGGGAAAAGGGTGTTTTTGAGGCTGAAGGCAGCAGGAAAGCCTGCAGCCCCCAGGTGTGTGGGGCTACGCAAGCCGTTCCCAAAGCGCTTTAGAACAAGGCATAGTTTTCCCTGCTGGCTCTTTGGGCGTGGGACCAATCTCCAGACATATGGGCATTTTTGTGCCTCGCGCGGCTCCAAGTGGGAAAGGGTGGTTTTGAGGCTGAAGGCAGCAGGAAAGCCTGCAGCCCCCAGGTGTGTGGGGCTTCGCAAGCGGTTCCCAAAGAGCTTTAGAACAAGGCATAGTTTTCCCTGCTGGCTCTTTGGGTGCGGGACCAGTCTCCAGCCATATGGCCATTTTTGTGCCTGGCGCGGCGCCAAGTGGGAAAGGGTGGTTTTGAGGCTGAAGGCAGCAGGAAAGCCTGCAGCCCCCAGGTCCATGGGGCTACGCAAGAGGTTCCCAAAGAGCTTTAGAACAAGGCATAGTTTTCCCTGCTGGCTCTTTGGGCGTGGGACCAATCTCCAGACATATGGCCATTTTCGTGCCTGGCGCGGCGACAAGTGGGAAAGGGTGGTTTTGAGGCTGAAGGCAGCAGGAAAGCCTGCAGCCCCCAGGTGTGTGGGGCTACGCAAGCGCTTCCCAAAGAGCTTTAGAACAAGGCATAGTTTTCCCTGCTGGCTCTTTGGGCGTGGGACCAGTCTCCAGCCATATGGCCATTTTTGTGCCTGGCGCGGTGCCAAGTGGGAAAGGGTGGTTTTGAGGCTGAAGGCAGCAGGAAAGCCTGCAGCCCCCAGGTGTGTGGGGCTACGCAAGCGGTTCCCAAAGAGCTTTAGAACAAGGCATAGTTTTCCATGCTGGCTCTTTGGGCGTGGGATCAATCTGCAGACATATGGCCATTTTTGTGCCTGGCGCGGTGCCAAGTGGGAAAGGGTGGTTTTGAGGCTGAAGGCAGCAGGAAAGCCTGCAGCCCCCAGGTGTGTGGGGCTTCGCAAGCCGTTCCCAAAGAGCTTTAGAACAAGGCATAGTTTTCCCTGCTGGCTCCTTGGGTGTGGGACCCATATCCATACCTATGGCCATTTTTGTGCCTGGCGTGGCGCCAAGTGGGAAAGGGTGGTTTTGAGGCTGAAGGCAGCAGGAAAGCCTGCAGCCCCCAGGTGTGTGGGGCTACGCAAGCGTTTCCCAAAGAGCTTTAGAACAAGGCATAGTTTTCCCTGCTGGCTCTTTGGGCGTGGGACCAATCTCCAGCCATATGGGCATTTTTGTGCCTGGCGCGGCGCCAAGTGGGAAAGGGTGGTTTTGAGGCTGAAGGCAGCAGGAAAGCCTGCAGCCCCCAGGTCCGTGGGGCTACGCAAGCGGTTCCCAAAGAGCTTTAGAACAAGGCATAGTTTTCCCTGCTGGCTCTTTGGGCATTGGACCCATTTCCAGACATATGGCCATTTTGGGGCTTGACGCGGCGACAAGTGGGAAAGGGTGGTTTTGAGGCTGAAGGCAGCAGGAAAGCCTGCAGCCCCCAGGTGTGTGGGGCTACGCAAGCGGTTCCCAAAGAGCTTTAGAACAAGGCATAGTTTTCCCTGCTGGCTCTTTGGGCGTGGGACCAGTCTCCAGCCATATGGCCATTTTTGTGCCTGGCGCGGCGCCAAGTGGGAAAGGGTGGTTTTGAGGCTGAAGGCAGCAGGAAAGCCTGCAGCCCCCAGGTCTGTGGGGCTATGCAAGCGTTTCCCAAAGAGCTTTAGAACAAGGCCTAGTTTTCCCTGCTGGCTCTTTGGGCGTGGGACCAGTCTCCAGCCATATGGCCATTTTTGTGCCTGGCGCGGCGCCAAGTGGGAAAGGGTGGTTTTGAGGCTGAAGGCAGCAGGAAAGCCTGCAGCCCCCAGGTGTGTGGGGCTACGCAAGCGGTTCCCAAAGAGCTTTAGAACAAGGCATACTTTTCCCTGCTGGCTCTTTGGGCGTGGGACCAATCTGCAGACATATGGCCATTTTTGTGCCTGGCGCTGTGCCAAGTGGGAAAGGGTGGTTTTGAGGCTGCAGGCAGCAGGACAGCCTGCAGCCCCCAGGTCTGTGGGGCTACGCAAGCGGTTCCCAAAGAGCTTTAGAACAAGGCATAGTTTTCCCTGCTGGCTCCTTGGGTGTGGGACCCATATCCATACCTATGGCCATTTTTGTGCCTGGCGTGGCGCCAAGTGGGAAAGGGTGTTTTTGAGGCTGAAGTCAGCAGGAAAGCCTGCAGCCCCCAGGTGTCTGGGGCTACGCAAGCGTTTCCCAAAGAGCTTTAGAACAAGGCATAGTTTTCCCTGCTGGCTCTTTGGGTGTGGGACCCATATCCATACCTATGGCAATTTTTGTGCCTGGCGTGGCGCCAAGTGGGAAAGGGTGGTTTTGAGGCTGAAGGCAGCAGGAAAGCCTGCAGCCCCCAGGTGTGTGGGGCTACGCAAGCGTTTCCCAAAGAGCTTTAGAACAAGGCATAGTTTTCCCTGCTGGCTCTTTGGGCGTGGGACCAATCTCCAGCCATATGGCCATTTTTGTGCCTGGCGCGGCGCCAAGTGGGAAAGGGTGGTTTTGAGGCTGAAGGCAGCAGGAAAGCCTGCAGCCCCCAGGTCTGTGGGGCTACGCAAGAGGTTCCCAAAGAGCTTTAGAACAAGGCATAGTTTTCCCTGCTGGCTCTTTGGGCATTGGACCCATTTCCAGACATATGGCCATTTTGGGGCTTGGCGCGGCGACAAGTGGGAAAGGCTGGTTTTGAGGCTGAAGGCAGCAGGAAAGCCTGCAGCCCCCAGGTGTGTGGGGCTACGCAAGCGGTTCCCAAAGAGCTTTAGAACAAGGCATAGTTTTCCCTGCTGGCTCCTTGGGTGTGGGACCCATATCCATACCTATGGCCATTTTTGTGCCTGGCGCGGTGCCAAGTGGGAAAGGGTGGTTTTGAGGCTGAAGGCAGCAGGAAAGCCTGCAGCCCCCAGGTCTGTGGGGCTACGCAAGCTGTTCCCAAAGAGCTTAAGAACAAGGCATAGTTTTCCCTGCTGGCTCTTTGGGTGTGGGACCCATATCCATACCTAAGGCCACTTTTGTGTCTGGCGTGGCAACAAGTGGGGAAGGGTGGTTTTGAGGCTGAAGGCAGCAGGAAAGCCTGCAGCCCCCAGGTGTGTGGGGCTATGCAAGCGGTTCCCAAAGAGCTTTAGAACAAGGCATAGTTTTCCCTGCTGGCTCTTTGGGCGTGGGACCAGTCTCCAGCCATATGGCCATTTTTGTGCCTGGCGCGGCGCCAAGTGGGAAAGGGTGGTTTTGAGGCTGAAGGCAGCAGGAAAGCCTGCAGCCCGCAGGTGTGTAGGGCTACGCAAGCGGTTCCCAAAGAGCTTTAGAACAAGGCATAGTTTTCCCTGCTGGCTCTTTGGGTGTGGGACCCATATCCATACCTATGGCCATTTTTGTGCCTGGCGTGGCGCCAAGTGGGAAAGGGTGTTTTTGAGGCTGAAGGCAGCAGGAAAGCCTGCAGCCCCCAGGTGTGTGGGGCTACGCAAGCCGTTCCCAAAGTGCTTTAGAACAAGGCATAGTTTTCCCTGCTGGCTCTTTGGGCGTTGGACCCATCTCCAGACATATGGCCATTTTGGGGCTTGGCGCAGCGACAAGTGGGGAAGGGTGGTTTTGAGGCTGAAGGCAGCAGGAAAGCCTGCAGCCCCCAGGTCTGTGGGGCTACGCAAGCGTTTCCCAAAGAGCTTTAGAACAAGGCCTAGTTTTCCCTGCTGGCTCTTTGGGCGTGGGACCAGTCTCTAGCCATATGGCCATTTTTGGGCCTGGCGCGGCGCCAAGTGGGAAAGGGTGGTTTTGAGGCTGAAGGCAGCAGGAAAGCCTGCAGCCCCCATGTGTGTGGGGCTACGCAAGCGGTTCCCAAAGAGCTTTAGAACAAGGCCTAGTTTTCCCTGCTGGCTCTTTGGGCGTGGGACCCATATCCATACCTATGGCCACTTTTGTGTCTGGCGTGGCGCCAAGTGGGAAAGGGTGTTTTTGAGGCTGAAGGCAGCAGGAAAGCCTGCAGCCCCCAGGTGTGTGGGGCTACGCAAGCCGTTCCCAAAGATCTTTAGAACAAGGCATAGTTTTCCCTGCTGGCTCTTTGGGCGTGGGACCAATCTCCAGCCATATGGCCATTTTTGTGCCTGGCGCGGCGCCAAGTGGGAAAGGGTGGTTTTGAGGCTGAAGGCAGCAGGAAAGCCTGCAGCCCCCAGGTCTGTGGGGCTACGCAAGAGGTTCCCAAAGAGCTTTAGAACAAGGCATAGTTTTCCCTGCTGGCTCTTTGGGCATTGGACCCATTTCCAGACATATGGCCATTTTGGGGCTTGGCGCGGCGACAAGTGGGAAAGGCTGGTTTTGAGGCTGAAGGCAGCAGGAAAGCCTGCAGCCCCCAGGTGTGTGGGGCTACGCAAGCGGTTCCCAAAGAGCTTTAGAACAAGGCATAGTTTTCCCTGCTGGCTCCTTGGGTGTGGGACCCATATCCATACCTATGGCCATTTTTGTGCCTGGCGCGGTGCCAAGTGGGAAAGGGTGGTTTTGAGGCTGAAGGCAGCAGGAAAGCCTGCAGCCCCCAGGTCTGTGGGGCTACGCAAGCTGTTCCCAAAGAGCTTAAGAACAAGGCATAGTTTTCCCTGCTGGCTCTTTGGGTGTGGGACCCATATCCATACCTAAGGCCACTTTTGTGTCTGGCGTGGCAACAAGTGGGGAAGGGTGGTTTTGAGGCTGAAGGCAGCAGGAAAGCCTGCAGCCCCCAGGTGTGTGGGGCTATGCAAGCGGTTCCCAAAGAGCTTTAGAACAAGGCATAGTTTTCCCTGCTGGCTCTTTGGGCGTGGGACCAGTCTCCAGCCATATGGCCATTTTTGTGCCTGGCGCGGCGCCAAGTGGGAAAGGGTGGTTTTGAGGCTGAAGGCAGCAGGAAAGCCTGCAGCCCGCAGGTGTGTAGGGCTACGCAAGCGGTTCCCAAAGAGCTTTAGAACAAGGCATAGTTTTCCCTGCTGGCTCTTTGGGTGTGGGACCCATATCCATACCTATGGCCATTTTTGTGCCTGGCGTGGCGCCAAGTGGGAAAGGGTGTTTTTGAGGCTGAAGGCAGCAGGAAAGCCTGCAGCCCCCAGGTGTGTGGGGCTACGCAAGCCGTTCCCAAAGTGCTTTAGAACAAGGCATAGTTTTCCCTGCTGGCTCTTTGGGCGTTGGACCCATCTCCAGACATATGGCCATTTTGGGGCTTGGCGCAGCGACAAGTGGGGAAGGGTGGTTTTGAGGCTGAAGGCAGCAGGAAAGCCTGCAGCCCCCAGGTCTGTGGGGCTACGCAAGCGTTTCCCAAAGAGCTTTAGAACAAGGCCTAGTTTTCCCTGCTGGCTCTTTGGGCGTGGGACCAGTCTCTAGCCATATGGCCATTTTTGGGCCTGGCGCGGCGCCAAGTGGGAAAGGGTGGTTTTGAGGCTGAAGGCAGCAGGAAAGCCTGCAGCCCCCATGTGTGTGGGGCTACGCAAGCGGTTCCCAAAGAGCTTTAGAACAAGGCCTAGTTTTCCCTGCTGGCTCTTTGGGCGTGGGACCCATATCCATACCTATGGCCACTTTTGTGTCTGGCGTGGCGCCAAGTGGGAAAGGGTGTTTTTGAGGCTGAAGGCAGCAGGAAAGCCTGCAGCCCCCAGGTGTGTGGGGCTACGCAAGCCGTTCCCAAAGATCTTTAGAACAAGGCATAGTTTTCCCTGCTGGCTCTTTGGGCGTGGGACCAATCTCCAGCCATATGGCCATTTTTGTGCCTGGCGCGGCGCCAAGTGGGAAAGGGTGGTTTTGAGGCTGAAGGCAGCAGGAAAGCCTGCAGCCCCCAGGTCTGTGGGGCTACGCAAGAGGTTCCCAAAGAGCTTTAGAACAAGGCATAGTTTTCCCTGCTGGCTCTTTGGGCATTGGACCCATTTCCAGACATATGGCCATTTTGGGGCTTGGCGCGGCGACAAGTGGGAAAGGCTGGTTTTGAGGCTGAAGGCAGCAGGAAAGCCTGCAGCCCCCAGGTGTGTGGGGCTACGCAAGCGGTTCCCAAAGAGCTTTAGAACAAGGCATAGTTTTCCCTGCTGGCTCCTTGGGTGTGGGACCCATATCCATACCTATGGCCATTTTTGTGCCTGGCGCGGTGCCAAGTGGGAAAGGGTGGTTTTGAGGCTGAAGGCAGCAGGAAAGCCTGCAGCCCCCAGGTCTGTGGGGCTACGCAAGCTGTTCCCAAAGAGCTTAAGAACAAGGCATAGTTTTCCCTGCTGGCTCTTTGGGTGTGGGACCCATATCCATACCTAAGGCCACTTTTGTGTCTGGCGTGGCAACAAGTGGGGAAGGGTGGTTTTGAGGCTGAAGGCAGCAGGAAAGCCTGCAGCCCCCAGGTGTGTGGGGCTATGCAAGCGGTTCCCAAAGAGCTTTAGAACAAGGCATAGTTTTCCCTGCTGGCTCTTTGGGCGTGGGACCAGTCTCCAGCCATATGGCCATTTTTGTGCCTGGCGCGGCGCCAAGTGGGAAAGGGTGGTTTTGAGGCTGAAGGCAGCAGGAAAGCCTGCAGCCCGCAGGTGTGTAGGGCTACGCAAGCGGTTCCCAAAGAGCTTTAGAACAAGGCATAGTTTTCCCTGCTGGCTCTTTGGGTGTGGGACCCATATCCATACCTATGGCCATTTTTGTGCCTGGCGTGGCGCCAAGTGGGAAAGGGTGTTTTTGAGGCTGAAGGCAGCAGGAAAGCCTGCAGCCCCCAGGTGTGTGGGGCTACGCAAGCCGTTCCCAAAGTGCTTTAGAACAAGGCATAGTTTTCCCTGCTGGCTCTTTGGGCGTTGGACCCATCTCCAGACATATGGCCATTTTGGGGCTTGGCGCAGCGACAAGTGGGGAAGGGTGGTTTTGAGGCTGAAGGCAGCAGGAAAGCCTGCAGCCCCCAGGTCTGTGGGGCTACGCAAGCGTTTCCCAAAGAGCTTTAGAACAAGGCCTAGTTTTCCCTGCTGGCTCTTTGGGCGTGGGACCAGTCTCTAGCCATATGGCCATTTTTGGGCCTGGCGCGGCGCCAAGTGGGAAAGGGTGGTTTTGAGGCTGAAGGCAGCAGGAAAGCCTGCAGCCCCCATGTGTGTGGGGCTACGCAAGCGGTTCCCAAAGAGCTTTAGAACAAGGCCTAGTTTTCCCTGCTGGCTCTTTGGGCGTGGGACCCATATCCATACCTATGGCCACTTTTGTGTCTGGCGTGGCGCCAAGTGGGAAAGGGTGTTTTTGAGGCTGAAGGCAGCAGGAAAGCCTGCAGCCCCCAGGTGTGTGGGGCTACGCAAGCCGTTCCCAAAGATCTTTAGAACAAGGCATAGTTTTCCCTGCTGGCTCTTTGGGCGTGGGACCAATCTCCAGCCATATGGGCATTTTTGTGCCTGGCGCGGCTCTAAGTGGGAAAGGGTGGTTTTGAGGCTGAAGGCAGCAGGAAAGCCTGCAGCCCCCAGGTGTGTGGGGCTTCGCAAGCCGTTCCCAAAGAGCTTTAGAACAAGGCATAGTTTTCCCTGCTGGCTCTTTGGGTGTGGGACCAGTCTCCAGCCATATGGGCATTTTTGTGCCTGGCGCGGCGCCAAGTGGGAAAGGGTGGTTTTGAGGCTGAAGGCAGCAGGAAAGCCTGCAGCCCCCAGGTCCGTGGGGCTACGCAAGAGGTTCCCAAAGAGCTTTAGAACAAGGCATAGTTTTCCCTGCTGGCTCTTTGGGCGTGGGACCAATCTCCAGACATATGGCCATTTTTGTGCCTGGCGCGGCGACAAGTGGGAAAGGGTGGTTTTGAGGCTGAAGGCAGCAGGAAAGTCTGCAGCCCCCAGGTGTGTGGGGCTACGCAAGCGCTTCCCAAAGAGCTTTAGAACAAGGCATAGTTTTCCCTGCTGGCTCTTTGGGCGTGGGACCAGTCTCCAGCCATATGGCCATTTTTGTGCCTGGCGCGGCGCCAAGTGGGAAAGGGTGGTTTTGAGGCTGAAGGCAGCAGGAAAGCCTGCAGCCCCCAGGTCCGTGGGGCTACGCAAGCCGTTCCCAAAGAGCTTTAGAACAAGGCATAGTTTTCCCTGCTGGCTCTTTGGGTGTGAGACCAGTCTCCAGCCATATGGCCACTTTTGTGTCTGGCGTGGCGACAAGTGGGGAAGGGTGGTTTTGAGGCTGAAGGCAGCAGGAAAGCCTGCAGCCCCCAGGTGTGTGGGGCTACGCAAGCGTTTCCCAAAGAGCTTTAGAACAAGGCATAGTTTTCCCTGCTGGCTCTTTGGGCGTGGGACCAATCTACAGATATATGGGCATTTTTGTGCCTGGCGCGGCGCCAAGTGGGAAAGGGTGGTTTTGAGGCTGAAGGCAGCAGGAAAGCCTGCAGCCCCCAGGTCTGTGGGGCTACGCAAGCGGTTCCCAAAGAGCTTTAGAACAAGGCATAGTTTTCCCTGCTGGCTCTTTGGGCGTGGGACCAGTCTCCAGACATATGGCCATTTTTGTGCCTGGCGTGGCGCCAAGTGGGAAAGGGTGGTTTTGAGGCTGAAGGCAGCAGGAAAGCCTGCAGCGCCCAGGTGTGTGGGGCTACGCAAGCGTTTCCCAAAGAGCTTTAGAACAAGGCACAGTTTTCCCTGCTGGCTCTTTGGGCGTGGGACCAATCTCCAGACATATGGGCATTTTAAGGGCTTGGCGCGGCAACAAGTGGGGAAGGGTGGTTTTGAGGCTGAAGGCAGCAGGAAAGCGTGCAGCCCCTATTTGTGTGGGGCTACGCAAGCGTTTCCCAAAGAGCTTTAGAACAAGGCCTAGTTTTCCCTGCTGGCTCTTTGGGCATGGGACCCATATCCATACCTATGGCCACTTTTGTGTCTGGCGTGGCGCCAAGTGGGAAAAGGGTGTTTTTGAGGCTGAAGGCAGCAGGAAAGCCTGCAGCCCCCAGGTCTGTGGGGCTACGAAAGCCGTTCCCAAAGCGCTTTAGAACAAGGCATAGTTTTCCCTGCTGGCTCTTTGGGCGTGGGACCAATCTCCAGACATATGGGCATTTTTGTGCCTCGCGCGGCTCCAAGTGGGAAAGGGTGGTTTTGAGGCTGAAGGCAGCAGGAAAGCCTGCAGCCCCCAGGTGTGTGGGGCTTCGCAAGCGGTTCCCAAAGAGCTTTAGAACAA
This sequence comes from Chroicocephalus ridibundus, assembly GCF_963924245.1. Taxonomy (NCBI): domain Eukaryota; kingdom Metazoa; phylum Chordata; class Aves; order Charadriiformes; family Laridae; genus Chroicocephalus; species Chroicocephalus ridibundus. The sequence goes on from NC_086289.1 coordinate 66,090,971, forward strand.
GGCATAGTTTTCCCTGCTGGCTCTTTGGGTGCGGGACCAGTCTCCAGCCATATGGCCATTTTTGTGCCTGGCGCGGCGCCAAGTGGGAAAGGGTGGTTTTGAGGCTGAAGGCAGCAGGAAAGCCTGCAGCCCCCAGGTCCATGGGGCTACGCAAGAGGTTCCCAAAGAGCTTTAGAACAAGGCATAGTTTTCCCTGCTGGCTCTTTGGGCGTGGGACCAATCTCCAGACATATGGCCATTTTCGTGCCTGGCGCGGCGACAAGTGGGAAAGGGTGGTTTTGAGGCTGAAGGCAGCAGGAAAGCCTGCAGCCCCCAGGTGTGTGGGGCTACGCAAGCGCTTCCCAAAGAGCTTTAGAACAAGGCATAGTTTTCCCTGCTGGCTCTTTGGGCGTGGGACCAGTCTCCAGCCATATGGCCATTTTTGTGCCTGGCGCGGTGCCAAGTGGGAAAGGGTGGTTTTGAGGCTGAAGGCAGCAGGAAAGCCTGCAGCCCCCAGGTGTGTGGGGCTACGCAAGCGGTTCCCAAAGAGCTTTAGAACAAGGCATAGTTTTCCATGCTGGCTCTTTGGGCGTGGGATCAATCTGCAGACATATGGCCATTTTTGTGCCTGGCGCGGTGCCAAGTGGGAAAGGGTGGTTTTGAGGCTGAAGGCAGCAGGAAAGCCTGCAGCCCCCAGGTGTGTGGGGCTTCGCAAGCCGTTCCCAAAGAGCTTTAGAACAAGGCATAGTTTTCCCTGCTGGCTCCTTGGGTGTGGGACCCATATCCATACCTATGGCCATTTTTGTGCCTGGCGTGGCGCCAAGTGGGAAAGGGTGGTTTTGAGGCTGAAGGCAGCAGGAAAGCCTGCAGCCCCCAGGTGTGTGGGGCTACGCAAGCGTTTCCCAAAGAGCTTTAGAACAAGGCATAGTTTTCCCTGCTGGCTCTTTGGGCGTGGGACCAATCTCCAGACATATGGGCATTTTTGTGCCTGGCGCGGCGCCAAGTGGGAAAGGGTGGTTTTGAGGCTGAAGGCAGCAGGAAAGCCTGCAGCCCCCAGGTCCGTGGGGCTACGCAAGCGGTTCCCAAAGAGCTTTAGAACAAGGCATAGTTTTCCCTGCTGGCTCTTTGGGCATTGGACCCATTTCCAGCCATATGGCCATTTTTGTGCCTGGCGCGGCGCCAAGTGGGAAAGGGTGGTTTTGAGGCTGAAGGCAGCAGGAAAGCCTGCAGCCCCCAGGTCTGTGGGGCTACGCAAGCGGTTCCCAAAGAGCTTTAGAACAAGGCATAGTTTTCCCTGCTGGCTCTTTGGGCGTGGGACCAGTCTCCAGCCATATGGCCATTTTTGGGCCTGGCGCGGCGCCAAGTGGGAAAGGGTGGTTTTGAGGCTGAAGGCAGCAGGAAAGCCTGCAGCCCCCAGTGTGTAGGGCTACGCAAGCGGTTCCCAAAGAGCTTTAGAACAAGGCATAGTTTTCCCTGCTGGCTCTTTGGGTGTGGGACCAGTCTCCAGCCATATGGCCATTTTTGTGCCTGGCCCGGCGCCAAGTGGGAAAGGGTGGTTTTGAGGCTGAAGGCAGCAGGAAAGCCTGCAGCCCCCAGGTGTGTGGGGCCACGCAAGAGGTTCCCAAAGAGCTTTAGAACAAGGCATAGTTTTCCCTGCTGGCTCTTTGGGCGTGGGACCAATCTCCAGACATATGGCCATTTTTGTGCCTGGCGCGGCGCCAAGTGGGAAAGGGTGGTTTTGAGGCTGAAGGCAGCAGGAAAGCCTGCAGCCCCCAGGTGTGTGGGGCTACGCAAGCGCTTCCCAAAGAGCTTTAGAACAAGGCATAGTTTTCCCTGCTGGCTCTTTGGGCGTGGGAACAGTCTCCAGCCATATGGCCATTTTTGTGCCTGGCGCGGCGCCAAGTGGGAAAGGGTGGTTTTGAGGCTGAAGGCAGCAGGAAAGCCTGCAGCCCCCAGGTGTGTGGGGCTACGCAAGCGGTTCCCAAAGAGCTTTAGAACAAGGCATAGTTTTCCCTGCTGGCTCCTTGGGTGTGGGACCAGTCTCCAGACATATGGCCATTTTTGTGCCTGGCGCGGTGCCAAGTGGGAAAGGGTGGTTTTGAGGCTGAAGGCAGCAGGAAAGCCTGCAGCCCCCAGGTCTGTGGGGCTACGCAAGCTGTTCCCAAAGAGCTTAAGAACAAGGCATAGTTTTCCCTGCTGGCTCTTTGGGTGTGGGACCCATATCCATACCTAAGGCCACTTTTGTGTCTGGCATGGCGACAAGTGGGGAAGGGTGGTTTTGAGGCTGAAGGCAGCAGGAAAGCCTGCAGCCCCCAGGTGTGTGGGGCTATGCAAGCGGTTCCCAAAGAGCTTTAGAACAAGGCATAGTTTTCCCTGCTGGCTCTTTGGGCGTGGGACCAGTCTCCAGCCATATGGCCATTTTTGTGCCTGGCGCGGCGCCAAGTGGGAAAGGGTGGTTTTGAGGCTGAAGGCAGCAGGAAAGCCTGCAGCCCCCAGGTGTGTGGGGCTACGCAAGCGGTTCCCAAAGAGCTTTAGAACAAGGCATAGTTTTCCATGCTGGCTCTTTGGGCGTGGGAGCAATCTGCAGACATATGGCCATTTTTGTGCCTGGCGCGGTGCCAAGTGGGAAAGGGTGGTTTTGAGGCTGAAGGCAGCAGGAAAGCCTGCAGCCCGCAGGTGTGTGGGGCTTCGCAAGCCGTTCCCAAAGAGCTTTAGAACAAGGCATAGTTTTCCCTGCTGGCTCCTTGGGTGTGGGACCCATATCCATACCTATGGCCATTTTTGTGCCTGGCGTGGCGCCAAGTGGGAAAGGGTGGTTTTGAGGCTGAAGGCAGCAGGAAAGCCTGCAGCCCCCAGGTGTGTGGGGCTACGCAAGCGTTTCCCAAAGAGCTTTAGAACAAGGCATAGTTTTCCCTGCTGGCTCTTTGGGCGTGGGACCAATCTCCAGCCATATGGGCATTTTTGTGCCTGGCGCGGCGCCAAGTGGGAAAGGGTGGTTTTGAGGCTGAAGGCAGCAGGAAAGCCTGCAGCCCCCAGGTCCGTGGGGCTACGCAAGCGGTTCCCAAAGAGCTTTAGAACAAGGCATAGTTTTCCCTGCTGGCTCTTTGGGCATTGGACCCATTTCCAGACATATGGCCATTTTGGGGCTTGACGCGGCGCCAAGTGGGAAAGGGTGGTTTTGAGGCTGAAGGCAGCAGGAAAGCCTGCAGCCCCCAGGTCTGTGGGGCTACGCAAGCGGTTCCCAAAGAGCTTTAGAACAAGGCATAGTTTTCCCTGCTGGCTCTTTGGGCGTGGGACCAGTCTCCAGCCATATGGCCATTTTTGGGCCTGGCGCGGCGCCAAGTGGGAAAGGGTGGTTTTGAGGCTGAAGGCAGCAGGAAAGCCTGCAGCCCCCAGGTCTGTGGGGCTACGCAATCCGTTCCCAAAGAGCTTTAGAACAAGGCCTAGTTTTCCCTGCTGGCTCTTTGGGTGTGGGACCAGTCTCCAGCCATATGGCCATTTTTGTGCCTGGCCCGGCGCCAAGTGGGAAAGGGTGGTTTTGAGGCTGAAGGCAGCAGGAAAGCCTGCAGCCCCCAGGTGTGTGGGGCCACGCAAGAGGTTCCCAAAGAGCTTTAGAACAAGGCATAGTTTTCCCTGCTGGCTCTTTGGGCGTGGGACCAATCTCCAGACATATGGCCATTTTTGTGCCTGGCGCGGCGCCAAGTGGGAAAGGGTGGTTTTGAGGCTGAAGGCAGCAGGAAAGCCTGCAGCCCCCAGGTGTGTGGGGCTACGCAAGCGCTTCCCAAAGAGCTTTAGAACAAGGCATAGTTTTCCCTGCTGGCTCTTTGGGCGTGGGAACAGTCTCCAGCCATATGGCCATTTTTGTGCCTGGCGCGGCGCCAAGTGGGAAAGGGTGGTTTTGAGGCTGAAGGCAGCAGGAAAGCCTGCAGCCCCCAGGTCTGTGGGGCTACGCAAGCGGTTCCCAAAGAGCTTTAGAACAAGGCATAGTTTTCCCTGCTGGCTCCTTGGGTGTGGGACCAGTCTCCAGACATATGGCCATTTTTGTGCCTGGCGCGGTGCCAAGTGGGAAAGGGTGGTTTTGAGGCTGAAGGCAGCAGGAAAGCCTGCAGCCCCCAGGTCTGTGGGGCTACGCAAGCTGTTCCCAAAGAGCTTAAGAACAAGGCATAGTTTTCCCTGCTGGCTCTTTGGGTGTGGGACCCATATCCATACCTAAGGCCACTTTTGTGTCTGGCATGGCGACAAGTGGGGAAGGGTGGTTTTGAGGCTGAAGGCAGCAGGAAAGCCTGCAGCCCCCAGGTGTGTGGGGCTATGCAAGCGGTTCCCAAAGAGCTTTAGAACAAGGCATAGTTTTCCCTGCTGGCTCTTTGGGCGTGGGACCAGTCTCCAGCCATATGGCCATTTTTGTGCCTGGCGCGGCGCCAAGTGGGAAAGGGTGGTTTTGAGGCTGAAGGCAGCAGGAAAGCCTGCAGCCCGCAGGTGTGTAGGGCTACGCAAGCGGTTCCCAAAGAGCTTTAGAACAAGGCATAGTTTTCCCTGCTGGCTCTTTGGGTGTGGGACCCATATCCATACCTATGGCCATTTTTGTGCCTGGCGTGGCGCCAAGTGGGAAAGGGTGTTTTTGAGGCTGAAGGCAGCAGGAAAGCCTGCAGCCCCCAGATGTGTGGGGCTACGCAAGCCGTTCCCAAAGAGCTTTAGAACAAGGCATAGTTTTCCCTGCTGGCTCTTTGGGCGTTGGACCCATCTCCAGACATATGGCCATTTTGGGGCTTGGCGCAGCGACAAGTGGGGAAGGGTGGTTTTGAGGCTGAAGGCAGCAGGAAAGCCTGCAGCCCCCAGGTCTGTGGGGCTACGCAAGCGTTTCCCAAAGAGCTTTAGAACAAGGCCTAGTTTTCCCTGCTGGCTCTTTGGGCGTGGGACCAGTCTCCAGCCATATGGCCATTTTTGGGCCTGGCGCGGCGCCAAGTGGGAAAGGGTGGTTTTGAGGCTGAAGGCAGCAGGAAAGCCTGCAGCCCCCATGTGTGTGGGGCTACGCAAGCGGTTCCCAAAGAGCTTTAGAACAAGGCCTAGTTTTCCCTGCTGGCTCTTTGGGCGTGGGACCCATATCCATACCTATGGCCACTTTTGTGTCTGGCGTGGCGCCAAGTGGGAAAGGGTGTTTTTGAGGCTGAAGGCAGCAGGAAAGCCTGCAGCCCCCAGGTCTGTGGGGCTACGCAAGCCGTTCCCAAAGAGCTTTAGAACAAGGCATAGTTTTCCCTGCTGGCTCTTTGGGCGTGGGACCAATCTCCAGCCATATGGGCATTTTTGTGCCTGGCGCGGCTCTAAGTGGGAAAGGGTGGTTTTGAGGCTGAAGGCAGCAGGAAAGCCTGCAGCCCCCAGGTGTGTGGGGCTTCGCAAGCCGTTCCCAAAGAGCTTTAGAACAAGGCATAGTTTTCCCTGCTGGCTCTTTGGGTGTGGGACCAGTCTCCAGCCATATGGGCATTTTTGTGCCTGGCGCGGCGCCAAGTGGGAAAGGGTGGTTTTGAGGCTGAAGGCAGCAGGAAAGCCTGCAGCCCCCAGGTGTGTGGGGCTTCGCAAGCCGTTCCCAAAGAGCTTTAGAACAAGGCATAGTTTTCCCTGCTGGCTCTTTGGGCGTGGGAACAGTCTCCAGCCATATGGCCATTTTTGTGCCTGGCGCGGCGCCAAGTGGGAAAGGGTGGTTTTGAGGCTGAAGGCAGCAGGAAAGCCTGCAGCCCCCAGGTCCGTGGGGCTACGCAAGCCGTTCCCAAAGAGCTTTAGAACAAGGCATAGTTTTCCCTGCTGGCTCTTTGGGTGTGAGACCAGTCTCCAGCCATATGGCCACTTTTGTGTCTGGCGTGGCGACAAGTGGGGAAGGGTGGTTTTGAGGCTGAAGGCAGCAGGAAAGCCTGCAGCCCCCAGGTGTGTGGGGCTACGCAAGCGTTTCCCAAAGAGCTTTAGAACAAGGCATAGTTTTCCCTGCTGGCTCTTTGGGCGTGGGACCAATCTACAGATATATGGGCATTTTTGTGCCTGGCGCGGCGCCAAGTGGGAAAGGGTGGTTTTGAGGCTGAAGGCAGCAGGAAAGCCTGCAGCCCCCAGGTCTGTGGGGCTACGCAAGCGGTTCCCAAAGAGCTTTAGAACAAGGCATAGTTTTCCCTGCTGGCTCTTTGGGCGTGGGACCAGTCTCCAGACATATGGCCATTTTTGTGCCTGGCGTGGCGCCAAGTGGGAAAGGGTGGTTTTGAGGCTGAAGGCAGCAGGAAAGCCTGCAGCCCCCAGTGTGTGGGGCTACGCAAGCGTTTCCCAAAGAGCTTTAGAACAAGGCACAGTTTTCCCTGCTGGCTCTTTGGGCGTGGGACCAATCTCCAGACATATGGGCATTTTAAGGGCTTGGCGCGGCAACAAGTGGGGAAGGGTGGTTTTGAGGCTGAAGGCAGCAGGAAAGCGTGCAGCCCCTATTTGTGTGGGGCTACGCAAGCGGTTCCCAAAGAGCTTTAGAACAAGGCCTAGTTTTCCCTGCTGGCTCTTTGGGCATGGGACCCATATCCATACCTATGGCCACTTTTGTGTCTGGCGTGGCGCCAAGTGGGAAAAGGGTGTTTTTGAGGCTGAAGGCAGCAGGAAAGCCTGCAGCCCCCATGTGTGTGGGGCTACGCAAGCCGTTCCCAAAGCGCTTTAGAACAAGGCATAGTTTTCCCTGCTGGCTCTTTGGGCGTGGGACCAATCTCCAGACATATGGGCATTTTTGTGCCTCGCGCGGCTCCAAGTGGGAAAGGGTGGTTTTGAGGCTGAAGGCAGCAGGAAAGCCTGCAGCCCCCAGGTGTGTGGGGCTTCGCAAGCCGTTCCCAAAGAGCTTTAGAACAAGGCATAGTTTTCCCTGCTGGCTCTTTGGGTGCGGGACCAGTCTCCAGCCATATGGCCATTTTTGTGCCTGGCCCGGCGCCAAGTGGGAAAGGGTGGTTTTGAGGCTGAAGGCAGCAGGAAAGCCTGCAGCCCCCAGGTCCATGGGGCTACGCAAGAGGTTCCCAAAGAGCTTTAGAACAAGGCATAGTTTTCCCTGCTGGCTCTTTGGGCGTGGGACCAATCTCCAGACATATGGCCATTTTCGTGCCTGGCGCGGCGACAAGTGGGAAAGGGTGGTTTTGAGGCTGAAGGCAGCAGGAAAGCCTGCAGCCCCCAGGTGTGTGGGGCTACGCAAGCGCTTCCCAAAGAGCTTTAGAACAAGGCATAGTTTTCCCTGCTGGCTCTTTGGGCGTGGGACCAGTCTCCAGCCATATGGCCATTTTTGTGCCTGGCGTGGCGCCAAGTGGGAAAGGGTGGTTTTGAGGCTGAAGGCAGCAGGAAAGCCTGCAGCCCCCAGGTGTGTGGGGCTACGCAAGCGTTTCCCAAAGAGCTTTAGAACAAGGCATAGTTTTCCCTGCTGGCTCTTTGGGCGTGGGACCAATCTCCAGCCATATGGGCATTTTTGTGCCTGGCGCGGCGCCAAGTGGGAAAGGGTGGTTTTGAGGCTGAAGGCAGCAGGAAAGCCTGCAGCCCCCAGGTCCGTGGGGCTACGCAAGAGGTTCCCAAAGAGCTTTAGAACAAGGCATAGTTTTCCCTGCTGGCTCTTTGGGCATTGGACCCATTTCCAGACATATGGCCATTTTGGGGCTTCGCGCGGCGACAAGTGGGAAAGGGTGGTTTTGAGGCTGAAGGCAGCAGGAAAGCCTGCAGCCCCCAGGTGTGTGGGGCTACGCAAGCGGTTCGCAAAGAGCTTTAGAACAAGGCATAGTTTTCCCTGCTGGCTCTTTGGGCGTGGGACCAGTCTCCAGCCATATGGCCATTTTTGGGCCTGGCGCGGCGCCAAGTGGGAAAGGGTGGTTTTGAGGCTGAAGGCAGCAGGAAAGCCTGCAGCCCGCAGGTGTGTAGGGCTACGCAAGCGTTTCCCAAAGAGCTTTAGAACAAGGCATAGTTTTCCCTGCTGGCTCTTTGGGTGTGGGACCAGTCTCCAGCCATATGGCCGTTTTTGTGCCTGGCCCGGCGCCAAGTGGGAAAGGGTGGTTTTGAGGCTGAAGGCAGCAGGAAAGCCTGCAGCCCCCAGGTGTGTGGGGCCACGCAAGAGGTTCCCAAAGAGCTTTAGAACAAGGCATAGTTTTCCCTGCTGGCTCTTTGGGCGTGGGACCAATCTCCAAACATATGGCCATTTTTGTGCCTGGCGCGGCGACAAGTGGGAAAGGGTGGTTTTGAGGCTGAAGGCAGCAGGAAAGCCTGCAGCCCCCAGGTGTGTGGGGCTACGCAAGCGCTTCCCAAAGAGCTTTAGAACAAGGCATAGTTTTCCCTGCTGGCTCTTTGGGCGTGGGAACAGTCTCCAGCCATATGGCCATTTTTGTGCCTGGCGCGGCGCCAAGTGGGAAAGGGTGGTTTTGAGGCTGAAGGCAGCAGGAAAGCCTGCAGCCCCCAGGTGTGTGGGGCTACGCAAGCGTTTCCCAAAGAGCTTTAGAACAAGGCATAGTTTTCCCTGCTGGCTCTTTGGGCGTGGGACCAATCTACAGATATATGGGCATTTTTGTGCCTGGCGCGGCGCCAAGTGGGAAAGGGTGGTTTTGAGGCTGAAGGCAGCAGGAAAGCCTGCAGCCCCCAGGTCTGTGGGGCTACGCAAGCCGTTCCCAAAGAGCTTTAGAACAAGGCCTAGTTTTCCCTGCTGGCTCTTTGGGCGTGGGACCAGTCTCCAGACATATGGCCATTTTTGTGCCTGGCGTGGCGCCAAGTGGGAAAGGGTGGTTTTGAGGCTGAAGGCAGCAGGAAAGCCTGCAGCCCCCAGGTGTGTGGGGCTACGCAAGCGTTTCCCAAAGAGCTTTAGAACAAGGCATAGTTTTCCCTGCTGGCTCTTTGGGCGTGGGACCAATCTCCAGACATATGGGCATTTTATGGGCTTGGCGCGGCGCCAAGTGGGAAAGGGTGGTTTTGAGGCTGAAGGCAGCAGGAAAGCGTGCAGTCCCTATTTGTGTGGGGCTACGCAAGCGGTTCCCAAAGAGCTTTAGAACAAGGCCTAGTTTTCCCTGCTGGCTCTTTGGGCGTGGGACCCATATCCATACCTATGGCCACTTTTGTGTCTGGCGTGGCGCCAAGTGGGAAAAGGGTGTTTTTGAGGCTGAAGGCAGCAGGAAAGCCTGCAGCCCCCAGGTGTGTGGGGCTACGCAATCCGTTCCCAAAGAGCTTTAGAACAAGGCATAGTTTTCCCTGCTGGCTCTTTGGGCGTGGGACCAATCTGCAGACATATGGGCATTTTTGTGCCTGGCGCGGCGCCAAGTGGGAAAGGGTGGTTTTGAGGCTGAAGGCAGCAGGAAAGCCTGCAGCCCCCAGGTGTGTGGGGCTTCGCAAGCCGTTCCCAAAGAGCTTTAGAACAAAGCATAGTTTTCCCTGCTGGCTCTTTGGGTGCGGGACCAGTCTCCAGCCATATGGCCATTTTTGTGCCTGGCCCGGCGCCAAGTGGGAAAGGGTGGTTTTGAGGCTGAAGGCAGCAGGAAAGCCTGCAGCCCCCAGGTCCATGGGGCTACGCAAGAGGTTCCCAAAGAGCTTTAAAACAAGGCATAGTTTTCCCTGCTGGCTCTTTGGGCGTGGGACCAACCTCCAGACATATGGCCATTTTTGTGCCTGGCGCGGCGACAAGTGGGAAAGGGTGGTTTTGAGGCTGAAGGCAGCAGGAAAGCCTGCAGCCCCAGGTGTGTGGGGCTACGCAAGCGCTTCCCAAAGAGCTTTAGAACAAGGCATAGTTTTCCCTGCTGGCTCTTTGGGCGTGGGACCAGTCTCCAGCCATATGGCCATTTTTGTGCCTGGCGCGGTGCCAAGTGGGAAAGGGTGGTTTTGAGGCTGAAGGCAGCAGGAAAGCCTGCAGCCCCCAGGTGTGTGGGGCTATGCAAGCGGTTCCCAAAGAGCTTTAGAACAAGGCATAGTTTTCCCTGCTGGCTCTTTGGGCGTGGGACCAGTCTCCAGCCATATGGCCATTTTTGTGCCTGGCGCGGCGCCAAGTGGGAAAGGGTGGTTTTGAGGCTGAAGGCAGCAGGAAAGCCTGCAGCCCGCAGATGTGTAGGGCTACGCAAGCGGTTCCCAAAGAGCTTTAGAACAAGGCATAGTTTTCCCTGCTGGCTCTTTGGGTGTGGGACCCATATCCATCCCTATGGCCATTTTTGTGCCTGGAGTGGCGCCAAGTGGGAAAGGGTGTTTTTGAGGCTGAAGGCAGCAGGAAAGCCTGCAGCCCCCAGGTGTGTGGGGCTACGCAAGCCGTTCCCAAAGAGCTTTAGAACAAGGCATAGTTTTCCCTGCTGGCTCTTTGGGCGTTGGACCCATCTCCAGACATATGGCCATTTTGGGGCTTGGCGCAGCGACAAGTGGGGAAGGGTGGTTTTGAGGCTGAAGGCAGCAGGAAAGCCTGCAGCCCCCAGGTCTGTGGGGCTACGCAAGTGTTTCCCAAAGAGCTTTAGAACAAGGCCTAGTTTTCCCTGCTGGCTCTTTGGGCGTGGGACCAGTCTGTAGCCATATGGCCATTTTAGTGCCTGGCGCGGCGCCAAGTGGGAAAGGGTGGTTTTGAGGCTGAAGGCAGCAGGAAAGCCTGCAGCCCCCAGGTGTGTGGGGCTATGCAAGCGGTTCCCAAAGAGCTTTACAACAAGGCCTAGTTTTCCCTGCTGGCTCTTTGGGCGTGGGACCCATATCCATACCTATGGCCACTTTTGTGTCTGGCGTGGCGCCAAGTGGGAAAGGGTGTTTTTGAGGCTGAAGGCAGCAGGAAAGCCTGCAGCCCCCAGGTCTGTGGGGCTTCGCAAGCCGTTCCCAAAGAGCTTTAGAACAAGGCATAGTTTTCCCTGCTGGCTCTTTGGGTGTGGGACCAGTCTCCAGTCATATGCCCTTTTTTTGCCTAGCCCGGCGCCAAGTGGGAAAGGGTGGTTTTGAGGTGGTTCCTGGTTTCACTGCAGCTCTGAAGAGAATGTTAGAAAAGAGGTAACCGGGACAGTGCAAACAGTACTCAAAGACAGGGAGACAGGGAGACAGGGAGACAGACAAAGACAGGGAGAGCAAGCTCTGTCTTGGCACTTTGGATGTGGGACATACAGCGAGATGTTTGCTGCTTTTACATTTGGCTGTTGGGAGATTTACAGCACAAAGATATCTAGTTGATTTGAAGCAGTTCCGAGAAAGTCTAAGCATAATCCCCACTTTTCCCTCCTGGCACTTTCCATGTGGGAGATACCGCAAGACGTTTCTGTGTATTGGGTACAGCGCTCTGCAGGGTGTTAGCAGAGACTTTCCCGGGACAGTGAAACCCTATGTCAGAGACACTGAGAAGAAGCCCCAACGTTCCTTCCAGGCACTTTCAGTGTGGGTGCCTTCTCCACGTGGTTCCTGGTTTCACTGCAGCTCTGAAGAGAATGTTAGCAAAGAGGTAACCGGGACAGTGCAAACAGTACTCAAAGACAGGGAGAGCAAGCTCTCTCTTGGCACTTTGGATGTGGGACATACAGCGAGATGTTTGCTGCTTTTACATTTGGCTGTTGGGAGATTTACAGCACAAAGATATCTAGTTGATTTGAAGCAGTTCCGAGAAAGTCTAAGCATAATCCCCACTTTTCCCTCCTGGCACTTTCCATGTGGGAGATACCGCAAGACGTTTCTGTGTATTGGGTACAGCGCTCTGCAGGGTGTTAGCAGAGACTTTCCCGGGACAGTGAAACCCTATGTCAGAGACACTGAGAAGAAGCCCCAACTTTCCTTCCAGGCACTTTCAGTGTGCGCGCCTTCTCCACGTGGTTCCTGGTTTCACTGCAGCTCTGAAGAGAATGTTAGCAAAGAGGTAACCGGGACAGTGCAAACAGTACTCAAAGACAGGGAGAGCAAGCTCTCTCTTGGCGCTTTGGATGTGGAACATACAGCGAGATGTTTGCTGCTTTTACATTTGGCTGTTGGGAGATTTACAGCACAAAGATATCTAGTTGATTTGAAGCAGTTCCGAGAAAGTCTAAGCATAATCCCTACTTCTCCCTCCTGGCACTTTCCATGTGGGAGATACCGCAAGACGTTTCTGTGTATTGGGTACAGCGCTCTGCAGGGTGTTAGCAGATACTTTCCCGGGACAGTGAAACCCTATGTCAGAGACACTGAGAAGAAGCCCCAACGTTCCTTCCAGGCACTTTCAGTGTGCGCGCCTTCTCCACGTGGTTCCTGGTTTCACTGCAGCTCTGAAGAGAATGTTAGCAAAGAGGTAACCGGGACAGTGCAAACAGTACTCAAAGACAGGGAGAGCAAGCTCTCTCTTGGCACTTTGGATGTGGAACATACAGCGAGATGTTTGCTGCTTTTACATTTGGCTGTTGGGAGATTTACAGCACAAAGATATCTAGTTGATTTGAAGCAGTTCCGAGAAAGTCTAAGCATAATCCCCACTTTTCCCTCCTGGCACTTTCCATGTGGGAGATACCGCAAGACGTTTCTGTGTATTGGGTACAGCGCTCTGCAGGGTGTTAGCAGAGACTTTCCCGGGACAGTGAAACCCTATGTCAGAGACACTGAGAAGAAGCCCCAATGTTCCTTCTAGTCATTTTCAGTGTGGGTGCCTTCTACACGTGGTTCCTGGTTTCACAGCAGCTCTGAAGAGAATGTTAGCAAAGAGGTAACCGGGACAGTGCAAACAGTACTCAAAGACAGGGAGAGCAAGCTCTCTCTTGGCACTTTGGATGTGGGACATACAGCGAGATGTTTGCTGCTTTTACATTTGGCTGTTGGGAGATTTACAGCACAAAGATATCTAGTTGATTTGAAGCAGTTCCGAGAAAGTCTAAGCATAATCCCCACTTTTCCCTCCTGGCACTTCCCATGTGGGAGATACCGCAAGACGTTTCTGTGTATTGGGTACAGCGCTCTGCAGGGTGTTAGCAGAGATTTTCCCGGGACAGTGAAACCCTATGTCAGAGACAATGAAAAGAAGCCCCAATGTTCCTTCTAGTCATTTTCAGTGTGGGTGCCTTCTCCACGTGGTTCCTGGTTTCACAGCAGCTCTGAAGAGAATGTTAGCAAAGAGGTAACCGGGACAGTGCAAACAGTACTCAAAGACAGGGAGAGCAAGCTCTCTCTTGGCACTTTGGATGTGGGACATACAGCGAGATGTTTGCTGCTTTTACATTTGGCTGTTGGGAGATTTACAGCACAAAGATATCTAGTTGATTTGAAGCAGTTCCGAGAAAGTCTAAGCATAATCCCCACTTTTCCCTCCTGGCACTTCCCATGTGGGAGATACCGCAAGACGTTTCTGTGTATTGGGTACAGCGCTCTGCAGGGTGTTAGCAGAGACTTTCCCGGGACAGTGAAACCCTATGTCAGAGACACTGAGAAGAAGCCCCAACTTTCCTTCCAGGCACTTTCAGTGTGGGTGCCTTCTCCACGTGGTTCCTGGTTTCACAGCAGCTCTGAAGAGAATGTTAGCAAAGAGGTAACCGGGACAGTGCAAACAGTACTCAAAGACAGGGAGAGCAAGCTCTCTCTTGGCACTTTGGATGTGGGACATACAGCGAGATGTTTGCTGCTTTTACATTTGGCTGTTGGGAGATTTACAGCACAAAGATATCTAGTTGATTTGAAGCAGTTCCGAGAAAGTCTAAGCATAATCCCCACTTTTCCCTCCTGGCACTTTCCATGTGGGAGATACCGCAAGACGTTTCTGTGTATTGGGTACAGCGCTCTGCAGGGTGTTAGCAGAGACTTTCCCGGGACAGTGAAACCCTATGTCAGAGACACTGAGAAGAAGCCCCAACGTTCCTTCCAGGCACTTTCAGTGTGGGTGCCTTCTCCACGTGGTTCCTGGTTTCACTGCAGCTCTGAAGAGAATGTTAGCAAAGAGGTAACCGGGACAGTGCAAACAGTACTCAAAGACAGGGAGAGCAAGCTCTCTCTTGGCAATTTGGATGTGGGACATACAGCGAGATGTTTGCTGCTTTTACATTTGGCTGTTGGGAGATTTACAGCACAAAGATATCTAGTTGATTTGAAGCAGTTCCGAGAAAGTCTAAGCATAATCCCCACTTTTCCCTCCTGGCACTTCCCATGTGGGAGATACCGCAAGACGTTTCTGTGTATTGGGTACAGCGCTCTGCAGGGTGTTAGCAGAGACTTTCTCGGGACAGTGAAACGCTATGTCAGAGACACTGAGAAGAAGCCCCAACGTTCCTTCCAGGCACTTTCAGTGTGCGCGCCTTCTCCACGTGGTTCCTGGTTTCACTGCAGCTCTGAAGAGAATGTTAGCAAAGAGGTAACCGGGACAGTGCAAACAGTACTCAAAGAGAGGGAGAGCAAGCTCTCTCTTGGCACTTTGGATGTGGGACATACAGCGAGATGTTTGCTGCTTTTACATTTGGCTGTTGGGAGATTTACAGCACAAAGATATCTAGTTGATTTGAAGCAGTTCCGAGAAAGTCTAAGCATAATCCCCACTTTTCCCTCCTGGCACTTCCCATGTGGGAGATACCGCAAGACGTTTCTGTGTATTGGGTACAGCACTCTGCAGGGTGTTAGCAGAGACTTTCCCGGGACAGTGAAACCCTATGTCAGAGACACTGAGAAGAAGCCCCAACGTTCCTTCCAGGCACTTTCAGTGTGGGTGCCTTCTCCACGTGGTTCCTGGTTTCACAGCAGCTCTGAAGGGAATGTTAGCAAAGAGGTAACCGGGACAGTGCAAACAGTACTCAAAGACAGGGAGAGCAAGCTCTCTCTTGGCACTTTGGATGTGGGACATACAGCGAGATGTTTGCTGCTTTTACATTTGGCTGTTGGGAGATTTACAGCACAAAGATATCTAGTTGATTTGAAGCAGTTCCGAGAAAGTCTAAGCATAATCCCCACTTTTCCCTCCTGGCACTTTCCATGTGGGAGATACCGCAAGACGTTTCTGTATATTGGGTACAGCGCTCTGCAGGGTGTTAGCAGAGACTTTCCCGGGACAGTGAAACCCTATGTCAGAGACACTGAGAAGAAGCCCCAACGTTCCTTCCAGGCACTTTCAGTGTGGGTGCCTTCTCCAAGTGGTTCCTGGTTTCACAGCAGCTCTGAAGAGAATGTTAGCAAAGAGGTAACCGGGACAGTGCAAACAGTACTCAAAGACAGGGAGAGCAAGCTCTCTCTTGGCACTTTGGATGTGGGACATACAGCGAGATGTTTGCTGCTTTTACATTTGGCTGTTGGGAGATTTACAGCACAAAGATATCTAGTTGATTTGAAGCAGTTCCGAGAAAGTCTAAGCATAATCCCCACTTCTCCCTCCTGACACTTTCCATGTGGGAGATACCGCAAGACGTTTCTGTGTATTGGGTACAGCGCTCTGCAGGGTGTTAGCAGAGACTTTCCCGGGACAGTGAAACCCTATGTCAGAGACACTGAGAAGAAGCCCCAACGTTCCTTCCAGGCACTTTCAGTGTGCGCGCCTTCTCCACGTGGTTCCTGGTTTCACTGCAGCTCTGAAGAGAATGTTAGCAAAGAGGTAACCGGGACAGTGCAAACAGTACTCAAAGACAGGGAGAGCAAGCTCTCTCTTGGCACTTTGGATGTGGGACATACAGCGAGATGTTTGCTGCTTTTACATTTGGCTGTTGGGAGATTTACAGCACAAAGATATCTAGTTGATTTGAAGCAGTTCCGAGAAAGTCTAAGCATAATCCCCACTTTTCCCTCCTGGCACTTTCCATGTGGGAGATACCGCAAGACATTTCTGTATATTGGGTACAGCGCTCTGCAGGGTGTTAGCAGAGACTTTCCCGGGACAGTGAAACCCTATGTCAGAGACACTGAGAAGAAGCCCCAACGTTCCTTCCAGGCACTTTCAGTGTGCGTGCCTTCTCCACGTGGTTCCTGGTTTCACTGCAGCTCTGAAGAGAATGTTAGCAAAGAGGTAACCGGGACAGTGCAAACAGTACTCAAAGACAGGGAGAGCAAGCTCTCTCTTGGCACTTTGGATGTGGGACATACAGCGAGATGTTTGCTGCTTTTACATTTGGCTGTTGGGAGATTTACAGCACAAAGATATCTAGTTGATTTGAAGCAGTTCCGAGAAAGTCTAAACATAATCCCTACTTCTCCCTCCTGGCACTTTCCATGTGGGAGATACCGCAAGACGTTTCTGTGTATTGGGTACAGCGCTCTGCAGGGTGTTAGCAGAGACTTTCCCGGGACAGTGAAACCCTATGTCAGAGACACTGAGAAGAAGCCCCAATGTTCCTTCTAGTCATTTTCAGTGTGGGTGCCTTCTCCACGTGGTTCCTGGTTTCACAGCAGCTCTGAAGAGAATGTTAGCAAAGAGGTAACCGGGACAGTGCAAACAGTACTCAAAGACAGGGAGAGCAAGCTCTCTCTTGGCACTTTGGATGTGGAACATACAGCGAGATGTTTGCTGCTTTTACATTTGGCTGTTGGGAGATTTACAGCACAAAGATATCTAGTTGATTTGAAGCAGTTCCGAGAAAGTCTAAGCATAATCCCCACTTTTCCCTCCTGGCACTTTCCATGTGGGAGATACCGCAAGACGTTTCTGTGTATTGGGTACAGCGCTCTGCAGGGTGTTAGCAGAGACTTTCCCGGGACAGTGAAACCCTATGTCAGAGACACTGAGAAGAAGCCCCAACGTTCCTTCCAGGCACTTTCAGTGTGCGTGCCTTCTCCACGTGGTTCCTGGTTTCACAGCAGCTCTGAAGAGAATGTTAGCAAAGAGGTAACCGGGACAGTGCAAACAGTACTCAAAGACAGGGAGAGCAAGCTCTCTCTTGGCACTTTGGATGTGGGACATACAGCGAGATGTTTGCTGCTTTTACATTTGGCTGTTGGGAGATTTACAGCACAAAGATATCTAGTTGATTTGAAGCAGTTCCGAGAAAGTCTAAGCATAATCCCCACTTTTCCCTCCTGGCACTTTCCATGTGGGAGATACCGCAAGACGTTTCTGTGTATTGGGTACAGCGCTCTGCAGGGTGTTAGCAGAGACTTTCCCGGGACAGTGAAACCCTATGTCAGAGACACTGAGAAGAAGCCCCAACGTTCCTTCCAGGCACTTTCAGTGTGGGTGCCTTCTCCACGTGGTTCCTGGTTTCACTGCAGCTCTGAAGAGAATGTTAGCAAAGAGGTAACCGGGACAGTGCAAACAGTACTCAAAGACAGGGAGAGCAAGCTCTCTCTTGGCACTTTGGATGTGGGACATACAGCGAGATGTTTGCTGCTTTTACATTTGGCTGTTGGGAGATTTACAGCACAAAGATATCTAGTTGATTTGAAGCAGTTCCGAGAAAGTCTAAGCATAATCCCCACTTTTCCCTCCTGGCACTTTCCATGTGGGAGATACCGCAAGACGTTTCTGTATATTGGGTACAGCGCTCTGCAGGGTGTTAGCAGAGACTTTCCCGGGACAGTGAAACCCTATGTCAGAGACACTGAGAAGAAGCCCCAACTTTCCTTCCAGGCACTTTCAGTGTGCGTGCCTTCTCCACGTGGTTCCTGGTTTCACAGCAGCTCTGAGGAGAATGTTAGCAAAGAGGTAACCGGGACAGTGCAAACAGTACTCAAAGAGAGGGAGAGCAAGCTCTCTCTTGGCACTTTGGATGTGGGACATACAGCGAGATGTTTGCTGCTTTTACATTTGGCTGTTGGGAGATTTACAGCACAAAGATATCTAGTTGATTTGAAGCAGTTCCGAGAAAGTCTAAGCATAATCCCCACTTTTCCCTCCTGGCACTTTCCATGTGGGAGATACCGCAAGACGTTTCTGTGTATTGGGTACAGCGCTCTGCAGGGTGTTAGCAGAGACTTTCCCGGGACAGTGAAACCCTATGTCAGAGACAATGAAAAGAAGCCCCAATGTTCCTTCTAGTCATTTTCAGTGTGGGTGCCTTCTCCACGTGGTTCCTGGTTTCACTGCAGCTCTGAAGAGAATGTTAGCAAAGAGGTAACCGGGACAGTGCAAACAGTACTCAAAGACAGGGAGAGCAAGCTCTCTCTTGGCACTTTGGATGTGGGACATACAGCGAGATGTTTGCTGCTTTTACATTTGGCTGTTGGGAGATTTACAGCACAAAGATATCTAGTTGATTTGAAGCAGTTCCGAGAAAGTCTAAGCATAATCCCTACTTCTCCCTCCTGGCACTTTCCATGTGGGAGATACCGCAAGACGTTTCTGTGTATTGGGTACAGCGCTCTGCAGGGTGTTAGCAGATACTTTCCCGGGACAGTGAAACGCTATGTCAGAGACACTGAGAAGAAGCCCCAACGTTCCTTCCAGGCACTTTCAGTGTGCGCGCCTTCTCCACGTGGTTCCTGGTTTCACTGCAGCTCTGAAGAGAATGTTAGCAAAGAGGTAACCGGGACAGTGCAAACAGTACTCAAAGACAGGGAGAGCAAGCTCTCTCTTGGCACTTTGGATGTGGAACATACAGCGAGATGTTTGCTGCTTTTACATTTGGCTGTTGGGAGATTTACAGCACAAAGATATCTAGTTGATTTGAAGCAGTTCCGAGAAAGTCTAAGCATAATCCCTACTTCTCCCTCCTGGCACTTTCCATGTGGGAGATACCGCAAGACGTTTCTGTGTATTGGGTACAGTGCTCTGCAGGGTGTTAGCAGAGACTTTCCCGGGACAGTGAAACCCTATGTCAGAGACACTGAGAAGAAGCCCCAACGTTCCTTCCAGGCACTTTCAGTGTGGGTGCCTTCTCCACGTGGTTCCTGGTTTCACTGCAGCTCTGAAGAGAATGTTAGCAAAGAGGTAACCGGGACAGTGCAAACAGTACTCAAAGACAGGGAGAGCAAGCTCTCTCTTGGCACTTTGGATGTGGGACATACAGCGAGATGTTTGCTGCTTTTACATTTGGCTGTTGGGAGATTTACAGCACAAAGATATCTAGTTGATTTGAAGCAGTTCCGAGAAAGTCTAAGCATAATCCCCACTTTTCCCTCCTGGCACTTTCCATGTGGGAGATACCGCAAGACGTTTCTGTGTATTGGGTACAGCGCTCTGCAGGGTGTTAGCAGAGACTTTCCCGGGACAGTGAAACCCTATGTCAGAGACACTGAGAAGAAGCCCCAACTTTCCTTCCAGGCACTTTCAGTGTGCGTGCCTTCTCCACGTGGTTCCTGGTTTCACAGCAGCTCTGAGGAGAATGTTAGCAAAGAGGTAACCGGGACAGTGCAAACAGTACTCAAAGACAGGGAGAGCAAGCTCTCTCTTGGCACTTTGGATGTGGGACATACAGCGAGATGTTTGCTGCTTTTACATTTGGCTGTTGGGAGATTTACAGCACAAAGATATCTAGTTGATTTGAAGCAGTTCCGAGAAAGTCTAAGCATAATCCCCACTTTTCCCTCCTGGCACTTCCCATGTGGGAGATACCGCAAGACGTTTCTGTGTATTGGGTACAGCGCTCTGCAGGGTGTTAGCAGAGACTTTCCCGGGACAGTGAAACCCTATGTCAGAGACACTGAGAAGAAGCCCCAACTTTCCTTCCAGGCACTTTCAGTGTGCGCGCCTTCTCCACGTGGTTCCTGGTTTCACTGCAGCTCTGAAGAGAATGTTAGCAAAGAGGTAACCGGGACAGTGCAAACAGTACTCAAAGACAGGGAGAGCAAGCTCTCTCTTGGCAATTTGGATGTGGGACATACAGCGAGATGTTTGCTGCTTTTACATTTGGCTGTTGGGAGATTTACAGCACAAAGATATCTAGTTGATTTGAAGCAGTTCCGAGAAAGTCTAAGCATAATCCCCACTTTTCCCTCCTGGCACTTTCCATGTGGGAGATACCGCAAGACGTTTCTGTGTATTGGGTACAGCGCTCTGCAGGGTGTTAGCAGAGACTTTCCCGGGACAGTGAAACCCTATGTCAGAGACACTGAGAAGAAGCCCCAACTTTCCTTCCAGGCACTTTCAGTGTGGGTGCCTTCTCCACGTGGTTCCTGGTTTCACAGCAGCTCTGAAGAGAATGTTAGCAAAGAGGTAACCGGGACAGTGCAAACAGTACTCAAAGACAGGGAGAGCAAGCTCTCTCTTGGCACTTTGGATGTGGGACATACAGCGAGATGTTTGCTGCTTTTACATTTGGCTGTTGGGAGATTTACAGCACAAAGATATCTAGTTGATTTGAAGCAGTTCCGAGAAAGTCTAAGCATAATCCCCACTTTTCCCTCCTGGCACTTCCCATGTGGGAGATACCGCAAGACGTTTCTGTGTATTGGGTACAGCGCTCTGCAGGGTGTTAGCAGAGACTTTCCCGGGACAGTGAAACCCTATGTCAGAGACACTGAGAAGAAGCCCCAACTTTCCTTCCAGGCACTTTCAGTGTGCGCGCCTTCTCCACGTGGTTCCTGGTTTCACTGCAGCTCTGAAGAGAATGTTAGCAAAGAGGTAACCGGGACAGTGCAAACAGTACTCAAAGAGAGGGAGAGCAAGCTCTCTCTTGGCACTTTGGATGTGGGACATACAGCGAGATGTTTGCTGCTTTTACATTTGGCTGTTGGGAGATTTACAGCACAAAGATATCTAGTTGATTTGAAGCAGTTCCGAGAAAGTCTAAGCATAATCCCCACTTTTCCCTCCTGGCACTTTCCATGTGGGAGATACCGCAAGATGTTTCTGTGTATTGGGTACAGCGCTCTGCAGGGTGTTAGCAGAGACTTTCCCGGGACAGTGAAACCCTATGTCAGAGACAATGAAAAGAAGCCCCAATGTTCCTCCTAGTCATTTTCAGTGTGGGTGCCTTCTCCACGTGGTTCCTGGTTTCACTGCAGCTCTGAAGAGAATGTTAGCAAAGAGGTAACCGGGACAGTGCAAACAGTACTCAAAGACAGGGAGAGCAAGCTCTCTCTTGGCACTTTGGATGTGGGACATACAGCGAGATGTTTGCTGCTTTTACATTTGGCTGTTGGGAGATTTACAGCACAAAGATATCTAGTTGATTTGAAGCAGTTCCGAGAAAGTCTAAACATAATCCCTACTTCTCCCTCCTGGCACTTTCCATGTGGGAGATACCGCAAGACGTTTCTGTGTATTGGGTACAGCGCTCTGCAGGGTGTTAGCAGAGACTTTCCCGGGACAGTGAAACCCTATGTCAGAGACACTGAGAAGAAGCCCCAACTTTCCTTCCAGGCACTTTCAGTGTGCGTGCCTTCTCCACGTGGTTCCTGGTTTCACAGCAGCTCTGAGGAGAATGTTAGCAAAGAGGTAACCGGGACAGTGCAAACAGTACTCAAAGACAGGGAGAGCAAGCTCTCTCTTGGCACTTTGGATGTGGGACATACAGCGAGATGTTTGCTGCTTTTACATTTGGCTGTTGGGAGATTTACAGCACAAAGATATCTAGTTGATTTGAAGCAGTTCCGAGAAAGTCTAAGCATAATCCCCACTTTTCCCTCCTGGCACTTCCCATGTGGGAGATACCGCAAGACGTTTCTGTGTATTGGGTACAGCGCTCTGCAGGGTGTTAGCAGAGACTTTCCCGGGACAGTGAAACCCTATGTCAGAGACACTGAGAAGAAGCCCCAACTTTCCTTCCAGGCACTTTCAGTGTGGGTGCCTTCTCCACGTGGTTCCTGGTTTCACTGCAGCTCTGAAGAGAATGTTAGCAAAGAGGTAACCGGGACAGTGCAAACAGTACTCAAAGACAGGGAGAGCAAGCTCTCTCTTGGCACTTTGGATGTGGGACATACAGCGAGATGTTTGCTGCTTTTACATTTGGCTGTTGGGAGATTTACAGCACAAAGATATCTAGTTGATTTGAAGCAGTTCCGAGAAAGTCTAAGCATAATCCCCACTTTTCCCTCCTGGCACTTTCCATGTGGGAGATACCGCAAGACGTTTCTGTGTATTGGGTACAGCGCTCTGCAGGGTGTTAGCAGAGACTTTCCCGGGACAGTGAAACCCTATGTCAGAGACACTGAGAAGAAGCCCCAACTTTCCTTCCAGGCACTTTCAGTGTGGGTGCCTTCTCCACGTGGTTCCTGGTTTCACAGCAGCTCTGAAGAGAATGTTAGCAAAGAGGTAACCGGGACAGTGCAAACAGTACTCAAAGACAGGGAGAGCAAGCTCTCTCTTGGCACTTTGGATGTGGGACATACAGCGAGATGTTTGCTGCTTTTACATTTGGCTGTTGGGAGATTTACAGCACAAAGATATCTAGTTGATTTGAAGCAGTTCCGAGAAAGTCTAAGCATAATCCCCACTTTTCCCTCCTGGCACTTCCCATGTGGGAGATACCGCAAGACGTTTCTGTGTATTGGGTACAGCGCTCTGCAGGGTGTTAGCAGAGACTTTCCCGGGACAGTGAAACCCTATGTCAGAGACACTGAGAAGAAGCCCCAACTTTCCTTCCAGGCACTTTCAGTGTGCGCGCCTTCTCCACGTGGTTCCTGGTTTCACTGCAGCTCTGAAGAGAATGTTAGCAAAGAGGTAACCGGGACAGTGCAAACAGTACTCAAAGAGAGGGAGAGCAAGCTCTCTCTTGGCACTTTGGATGTGGGACATACAGCGAGATGTTTGCTGCTTTTACATTTGGCTGTTGGGAGATTTACAGCACAAAGATATCTAGTTGATTTGAAGCAGTTCCGAGAAAGTCTAAGCATAATCCCCACTTTTCCCTCCTGGCACTTTCCATGTGGGAGATACCGCAAGATGTTTCTGTGTATTGGGTACAGCGCTCTGCAGGGTGTTAGCAGAGACTTTCCCGGGACAGTGAAACCCTATGTCAGAGACAATGAAAAGAAGCCCCAATGTTCCTCCTAGTCATTTTCAGTGTGGGTGCCTTCTCCACGTGGTTCCTGGTTTCACTGCAGCTCTGAAGAGAATGTTAGCAAAGAGGTAACCGGGACAGTGCAAACAGTACTCAAAGACAGGGAGAGCAAGCTCTCTCTTGGCACTTTGGATGTGGGACATACAGCGAGATGTTTGCTGCTTTTACATTTGGCTGTTGGGAGATTTACAGCACAAAGATATCTAGTTGATTTGAAGCAGTTCCGAGAAAGTCTAAACATAATCCCTACTTCTCCCTCCTGGCACTTTCCATGTGGGAGATACCGCAAGACGTTTCTGTGTATTGGGTACAGCGCTCTGCAGGGTGTTAGCAGATACTTTCCCGGGACAGTGAAACGCTATGTCAGAGACACTGAGAAGAAGCCCCAACGTTCCTTCCAGGCACTTTCAGTGTGCGCGCCTTCTCCACGTGGTTCCTGGTTTCACTGCAGCTCTGAAGAGAATGTTAGCAAAGAGGTAACCGGGACAGTGCAAACAGTACTCAAAGACAGGGAGAGCAAGCTCTCTCTTGGCACTTTGGATGTGGAACATACAGCGAGATGTTTGCTGCTTTTACATTTGGCTGTTGGGAGATTTACAGCACAAAGATATCTAGTTGATTTGAAGCAGTTCCGAGAAAGTCTAAGCATAATCCCTACTTCTCCCTCCTGGCACTTTCCATGTGGGAGATACCGCAAGACGTTTCTGTGTATTGGGTACAGTGCTCTGCAGGGTGTTAGCAGATACTTTCCCGGGACAGTGAAACCCTATGTCAGAGACACTGAGAAGAAGCCCCAACGTTCCTTCCAGGCACTTTCAGTGTGGGTGCCTTCTCCACGTGGTTCCTGGTTTCACTGCAGCTCTGAAGAGAATGTTAGCAAAGAGGTAACCGGGACAGTGCAAACAGTACTCAAAGACAGGGAGAGCAAGCTCTCTCTTGGCACTTTGGATGTGGGACATACAGCGAGATGTTTGCTGCTTTTACATTTGGCTGTTGGGAGATTTACAGCACAAAGATATCTAGTTGATTTGAAGCAGTTCCGAGAAAGTCTAAGCATAATCCCCACTTTTCCCTCCTGGCACTTTCCATGTGGGAGATACCGCAAGACGTTTCTGTGTATTGGGTACAGCGCTCTGCAGGGTGTTAGCAGAGACTTTCCCGGGACAGTGAAACCCTATGTCAGAGACACTGAGAAGAAGCCCCAACTTTCCTTCCAGGCACTTTCAGTGTGCGTGCCTTCTCCACGTGGTTCCTGGTTTCACAGCAGCTCTGAAGAGAATGTTAGCAAAGAGGTAACCGGGACAGTGCAAACAGTACTCAAAGACAGGGAGAGCAAGCTCTCTCTTGGCACTTTGGATGTGGGACATACAGCGAGATGTTTGCTGCTTTTACATTTGGCTGTTGGGAGATTTACAGCACAAAGATATCTAGTTGATTTGAAGCAGTTCCGAGAAAGTCTAAGCATAATCCCCACTTTTCCCTCCTGGCACTTTCCATGTGGGAGATACCGCAAGACGTTTCTGTGTATTGGGTACAGCGCTCTGCAGGGTGTTAGCAGAGACTTTCCCGGGACAGTGAAACCCTATGTCAGAGACACTGAGAAGAAGCCCCAACGTTCCTTCCAGGCACTTTCAGTGTGGGTGCCTTCTCCACGTGGTTCCTGGTTTCACAGCAGCTCTGAAGAGAATGTTAGCAAAGAGGTAACCGGGACAGTGCAAACAGTACTCAAAGACAGGGAGAGCAAGCTCTCTCTTGGCACTTTGGATGTGGGACATACAGCGAGATGTTTGCTGCTTTTACATTTGGCTGTTGGGAGATTTACAGCACAAAGATATCTAGTTGATTTGAAGCAGTTCCGAGAAAGTCTAAGCATAATCCCTACTTCTCCCTCCTGGCACTTTCCATGTGGGAGATACCGCAAGACGTTTCTGTGTATTGGGTACAGCGCTCTGCAGGGTGTTAGCAGATACTTTCCCGGGACAGTGAAACGCTATGTCAGAGACACTGAGAAGAAGCCCCAACGTTCCTTCCAGGCACTTTCAGTGTGCGCGCCTTCTCCACGTGGTTCCTGGTTTCACTGCAGCTCTGAAGAGAATGTTAGCAAAGAGGTAACCGGGACAGTGCAAACAGTACTCAAAGACAGGGAGAGCAAGCTCTCTCTTGGCACTTTGGATGTGGAACATACAGCGAGATGTTTGCTGCTTTTACATTTGGCTGTTGGGAGATTTACAGCACAAAGATATCTAGTTGATTTGAAGCAGTTCCGAGAAAGTCTAAGCATAATCCCTACTTCTCCCTCCTGGCACTTTCCATGTGGGAGATACCGCAAGACGTTTCTGTGTATTGGGTACAGTGCTCTGCAGGGTGTTAGCAGAGACTTTCCCGGGACAGTGAAACCCTATGTCAGAGACACTGAGAAGAAGCCCCAACGTTCCTTCCAGGCACTTTCAGTGTGGGTGCCTTCTCCACGTGGTTCCTGGTTTCACTGCAGCTCTGAAGAGAATGTTAGCAAAGAGGTAACCGGGACAGTGCAAACAGTACTCAAAGACAGGGAGAGCAAGCTCTCTCTTGGCACTTTGGATGTGGGACATACAGCGAGATGTTTGCTGCTTTTACATTTGGCTGTTGGGAGATTTACAGCACAAAGATATCTAGTTGATTTGAAGCAGTTCCGAGAAAGTCTAAGCATAATCCCCGCTTTTCCCTCCTGGCACTTTCCATGTGGGAGATACCGCAAGACGTTTCTGTGTATTGGGTACAGCGCTCTGCAGGGTGTTAGCAGAGACTTTCCCGGGACAGTGAAACCCTATGTCAGAGACACTGAGAAGAAGCCCCAACTTTCCTTCCAGGCACTTTCAGTGTGCGTGCCTTCTCCACGTGGTTCCTGGTTTCACAGCAGCTCTGAAGAGAATGTTAGCAAAGAGGTAACCGGGACAGTGCAAACAGTACTCAAAGACAGGGAGAGCAAGCTCTCTCTTGGCACTTTGGATGTGGGACATACAGCGAGATGTTTGCTGCTTTTACATTTGGCTGTTGGGAGATTTACAGCACAAAGATATCTAGTTGATTTGAAGCAGTTCCGAGAAAGTCTAAGCATAATCCCCACTTTTCCCTCCTGGCACTTTCCATGTGGGAGATACCGCAAGACGTTTCTGTATATTGGGTACAGCGCTCTGCAGGGTGTTAGCAGAGACTTTCCCGGGACAGTGAAACCCTATGTCAGAGACACTGAGAAGAAGCCCCAACTTTCCTTCCAGGCACTTTCAGTGTGCGTGCCTTCTCCACGTGGTTCCTGGTTTCACAGCAGCTCTGAGGAGAATGTTAGCAAAGAGGTAACCGGGACAGTGCAAACAGTACTCAAAGACAGGGAGAGCAAGCTCTCTCTTGGCACTTTGGATGTGGGACATACAGCGAGATGTTTGCTGCTTTTACATTTGGCTGTTGGGAGATTTACAGCACAAAGATATCTAGTTGATTTGAAGCAGTTCCGAGAAAGTCTAAGCATAATCCCCACTTTTCCCTCCTGGCACTTCCCATGTGGGAGATACCGCAAGACGTTTCTGTGTATTGGGTACAGCGCTCTGCAGGGTGTTAGCAGAGACTTTCCCGGGACAGTGAAACCCTATGTCAGAGACACTGAGAAGAAGCCCCAACTTTCCTTCCAGGCACTTTCAGTGTGCGCGCCTTCTCCACGTGGTTCCTGGTTTCACTGCAGCTCTGAAGAGAATGTTAGCAAAGAGGTAACCGGGACAGTGCAAACAGTACTCAAAGACAGGGAGAGCAAGCTCTCTCTTGGCACTTTGGATGTGGGACATACAGCGAGATGTTTGCTGCTTTTACATTTGGCTGTTGGGAGATTTACAGCACAAAGATATCTAGTTGATTTGAAGCAGTTCCGAGAAAGTCTAAGCATAATCCCCACTTTTCCCTCCTGGCACTTTCCATGTGGGAGATACCGCAAGACGTTTCTGTGTATTGGGTACAGCGCTCTGCAGGGTGTTAGCAGAGACTTTCCCGGGACAGTGAAACCCTATGTCAGAGACACTGAGAAGAAGCCCCAACGTTCCTTCCAGGCACTTTCAGTGTGGGTGCCTTCTCCACGTGGTTCCTGGTTTCACAGCAGCTCTGAAGAGAATGTTAGCAAAGAGGTAACCGGGACAGTGCAAACAGTACTCAAAGACAGGGAGAGCAAGCTCTCTCTTGGCACTTTGGATGTGGGACATACAGCGAGATGTTTGCTGCTTTTACATTTGGCTGTTGGGAGATTTAAAGCACAAAGATATCTAGTTGATTTGAAGCAGTTCCGAGAAAGTCTAAGCATAATCCCCACTTTTCCCTCCTGGCACTTTCCATGTGGGAGATACCGCAAGACGTTTCTGTGTATTGGGTACAGCGCTCTGCAGGGTGTTAGCAGAGATTTTCCCGGGACAGTGAAACCCTATGTCAGAGACACTGAGAAGAAGCCCCAACTTTCCTTCCAGGCACTTTCAGTGTGCGTGCCTTCTCCACGTGGTTCCTGGTTTCACAGCAGCTCTGAAGAGAATGTTAGCAAAGAGGTAACCGGGACAGTGCAAACAGTACTCAAAGACAGGGAGAGCAAGCTCTCTCTTGGCACTTTGGATGTGGGACATACAGCAAGATGTTTGCTGCTTTTACATTTGGCTGTTGGGAGATTTACAGCACAAAGATATCTAGTTGATTTGAAGCAGTTCCGAGAAAGTCTAAGCATAATCCCCACTTTTCCCTCCTGGCACTTTCCATGTGGGAGATACCGCAAGACGTTTCTGTGTATTGGGTACAGCGCTCTGCAGGGTGTTAGCAGAGACTTTCCCGGGACAGTGAAACCCTATGTCAGAGACAATGAAAAGAAGCCCCAACTTTCCTTCCAGGCACTTTCAGTGTGCGTGCCTTCTCCACGTGGTTCCTGGTTTCACAGCAGCTCTGAAGGGAATGTTAGCAAAGAGGTAACCGGGACAGTGCAAACAGTACTCAAAGACAGGGAGAGCAAGCTCTCTCTTGGCACTTTGGATGTGGGACATACAGCGAGATGTTTGCTGCTTTTACATTTGGCTGTTGGGAGATTTACAGCACAAAGATATCTAGTTGATTTGAAGCAGTTCCGAGAAAGTCTAAGCATAATCCCCACTTTTCCCTCCTGGCACTTCCCATGTGGGAGATACCGCAAGACGTTTCTGTGTATTGGGTACAGCGCTCTGCAGGGTGTTAGCAGAGACTTTCCCGGGACAGTGAAACCCTATGTCAGAGACACTGAGAAGAAGCCCCAACGTTCCTTCCAGGCACTTTCAGTGTGGGTGCCTTCTCCACGTGGTTCCTGGTTTCACTGCAGCTCTGAAGAGAATGTTAGCAAAGAGGTAACCGGGACAGTGCAAACAGTACTCAAAGACAGGGAGAGCAAGCTCTCTCTTGGCACTTTGGATGTGGGACATACAGCGAGATGTTTGCTGCTTTTACATTTGGCTGTTGGGAGATTTACAGCACAAAGATATCTAGTTGATTTGAAGCAGTTCCGAGAAAGTCTAAGCATAATCCCCACTTTTCCCTCCTGGCACTTTCCATGTGGGAGATACCGCAAGACGTTTCTGTGTATTGGGTACAGCGCTCTGCAGGGTGTTAGCAGAGACTTTCCCGGGACAGTGAAACCCTATGTCAGAGACACTGAGAAGAAGCCCCAACGTTCCTTCCCGGCACTTTCAGTGTGGGTGCCTTCTCCACGTGGTTCCTGGTTTCACTGCAGCTCTGAAGAGAATGTTAGCAAAGAGGTAACCGGGACAGTGCAAACAGTACTCAAAGACAGGGAGAGCAAGCTCTCTCTTGGCACTTTGGATGTGGGACATACAGCGAGATGTTTGCTGCTTTTACATTTGGCTGTTGGGAGATTTACAGCACAAAGATATCTAGTTGATTTGAAGCAGTTCCGAGAAAGTCTAAGCATAATCCCCACTTTTCCCTCCTGGCACTTTCCATGTGGGAGATACCGCAAGACGTTACTGTGTATTGGGTACAGCGCTCTGCAGGGTGTTAGCAGAGACTTTCCCGGGACAGTGAAACCCTATGTCAGAGACACTGAGAAGAAGCCCCAACTTTCCTTCCAGGCACTTTCAGTGTGCGTGCCTTCTCCACGTGGTTCCTGGTTTCACAGCAGCTCTGAAGAGAATGTTAGCAAAGAGGTAACCGGGACAGTGCAAACAGTACTCAAAGACAGGGAGAGCAAGCTCTCTCTTGGCACTTTGGATGTGGGACATACAGCAAGATGTTTGCTGCTTTTACATTTGGCTGTTGGGAGATTTACAGCACAAAGATATCTAGTTGATTTGAAGCAGTTCCGAGAAAGTCTAAGCATAATCCCCACTTTTCCCTCCTGGCACTTTCCATGTGGGAGATACCGCAAGACGTTTCTGTGTATTGGGTACAGCGCTCTGCAGGGTGTTAGCAGAGACTTTCCCGGGACAGTGAAACCCTATGTCAGAGACACTGAGAAGAAGCCCCAACTTTCCTTCCAGGCACTTTCAGTGTGCGTGCCTTCTCCACGTGGTTCCTGGTTTCACAGCAGCTCTGAAGGGAATGTTAGCAAAGAGGTAACCGGGACAGTGCAAACAGTACTCAAAGACAGGGAGAGCAAGCTCTCTCTTGGCACTTTGGATGTGGGACATACAGCGAGATGTTTGCTGCTTTTACATTTGGCTGTTGGGAGATTTACAGCACAAAGATATCTAGTTGATTTGAAGCAGTTCCGAGAAAGTCTAAGCATAATCCCCACTTTTCCCTCCTGGCACTTTCCATGTGGGAGATACCGCAAGACGTTTCTGTGTATTGGGTACAGCGCTCTGCAGGGTGTTAGCAGAGACTTTCCCTGGACAGTGAAACCCTATGTCAGAGACACTGAGAAGAAGCCCCAACGTTCCTTCCAGGCACTTTCAGTGTGCGCGCCTTCTCCACGTGGTTCCTGGTTTCACAGCAGCTCTGAAGAGAATGTTAGCAAAGAGTTAACCGGGACAGTGCAAACAGTACTCAAAGACAGGGAGAGCAAGCTCTCTCTTGGCACTTTGGATGTGGGACATACAGCGAGATGTTTGCTGCTTTTACATTTGGCTGTTGGGAGACTTACAGCACAAAGATATCTAGTTGATTTGAAGCAGTTCCGAGAAAGTCTAAGCATAATCCCCACTTCTCCCTCCTGGCACTTTCCATGTGGGAGATACCGCAAGACGTTTCTGTGTATTGGGTACAGCGCTCTGCAGGGTGTTAGCAGAGACTTTCCCGGGACAGTGAAACCCTATGTCAGAGACACTGAGAAGAAGCCCCAACGTTCCTTCCAGGCACTTTCAGTGTGGGTGCCTTCTCCACGTGGTTCCTGGCTTCACTGCAGCTCCGAAGAGAATGTTAGCAAAGAGGTAACCGGGACAGTGCAAACAGTACTCAAAGACAGGGAGAGCAAGCTCTCTCTTGGCACTTTGGATGTGGGACATACAGCGAGATGTTTGCTGCTTTTACATTTGGCTGTTGGGAGATTTACAGCACAAAGATATCTAGTTGATTTGAAGCAGTTCCGAGAAAGTCTAAGCATAATCCCCACTTTTCCCTCCTGGCACTTTCCATGTGGGAGATACCGCAAGACGTTTCTGTGTATTGGGTACAGCGCTCTGCAGGGTGTTAGCAGAGACTTTCCCGGGACAGTGAAACCCTATGTCAGAGACACTGAGAAGAAGCCCCAACTTTCCTTCCAGGCACTTTCAGTGTGCGTGCCTTCTCCACGTGGTTCCTGGTTTCACAGCAGCTCTGAAGAGAATGTTAGCAAAGAGGTAACCGGGACAGTGCAAACAGTACTCAAAGACAGGGAGAGCAAGCTCTCTCTTGGCACTTTGGATGTGGGACATACAGCAAGATGTTTGCTGCTTTTACATTTGGCTGTTGGGAGATTTACAGCACAAAGATATCTAGTTGATTTGAAGCAGTTCCGAGAAAGTCTAAGCATAATCCCCACTTTTCCCTCCTGGCACTTTCCATGTGGGAGATACCGCAAGACGTTTCTGTGTATTGGGTACAGCGCTCTGCAGGGTGTTAGCAGAGACTTTCCCGGGACAGTGAAACCCTATGTCAGAGACACTGAGAAGAAGCCCCAACTTTCCTTCCAGGCACTTTCAGTGTGCGTGCCTTCTCCACGTGGTTCCTGGTTTCACAGCAGCTCTGAAGGGAATGTTAGCAAAGAGGTAACCGGGACAGTGCAAACAGTACTCAAAGACAGGGAGAGCAAGCTCTCTCTTGGCACTTTGGATGTGGGACATACAGCGAGATGTTTGCTGCTTTTACATTTGGCTGTTGGGAGATTTACAGCACAAAGATATCTAGTTGATTTGAAGCAGTTCCGAGAAAGTCTAAGCATAATCCCCACTTTTCCCTCCTGGCACTTTCCATGTGGGAGATACCGCAAGACGTTTCTGTGTATTGGGTACAGCGCTCTGCAGGGTGTTAGCAGAGACTTTCCCGGGACAGTGAAACCCTATGTCAGAGACACTGAGAAGAAGCCCCAACGTTCCTTCCAGGCACTTTCAGTGTGGGTGCCTTCTCCACGTGGTTCCTGGTTTCACTGCAGCTCTGAAGAGAATGTTAGCAAAGAGGTAACCGGGACAGTGCAAACAGTACTCAAAGAGAGGGAGAGCAAGCTCTCTCTTGGCACTTTGGATGTGGGACATACAGCGAGATGTTTGCTGCTTTTACATTTGGCTGTTGGGAGATTTACAGCACAAAGATATCTAGTTGATTTGAAGCAGTTCCGAGAAAGTCTAAGCATAATCCCCACTTTTCCCTCCTGGCACTTTCCATGTGGGAGATACCGCAAGACGTTTCTGTATATTGGGTACAGCGCTCTGCAGGGTGTTAGCAGAGACTTTCCCGGGACAGTGAAACCCTATGTCAGAGACACTGAGAAGAAGCCCCAACGTTCCTTCCAGGCACTTTCAGTGTGGGTGCCTTCTCCACGTGGTTCCTGGTTTCACTGCAGCTCTGAAGAGAATGTTAGCAAAGAGGTAACCGGGACAGTGCAAACAGTACTCAAAGACAGGGAGAGCAAGCTCTCTCTTGGCACTTTGGATGTGGGACATACAGCGAGATGTTTGCTGCTTTTACATTTGGCTGTTGGGAGATTTACAGCACAAAGATATCTAGTTGATTTGAAGCAGTTCCGAGAAAGTCTAAACATAATCCCTACTTCTCCCTCCTGGCACTTTCCATGTGGGAGATACCGCAAGACGTTTCTGTGTATTGGGTACAGCGCTCTGCAGGGTGTTAGCAGAGACTTTCCCGGGACAGTGAAACCCTATGTCAGAGACACTGAGAAGAAGCCCCAACGTTCCTTCCCGGCACTTTCAGTGTGGGTGCCTTCTCCACGTGGTTCCTGGTTTCACTGCAGCTCTGAAGAGAATGTTAGCAAAGAGGTAACTGGGACAGTGCAAACAGTACTCAAAGAGAGGGAGAGCAAGCTCTCTCTTGGCACTTTGGATGTGGGACATACAGCGAGATGTTTGCTGCTTTTACATTTGGCTGTTGGGAGATTTACAGCACAAAGATATCTAGTTGATTTGAAGCAGTTCCGAGAAAGTCTAAGCATAATCCCCACTTTTCCCTCCTGGCACTTTCCATGTGGGAGATACCGCAAGACGTTTCTGTATATTGGGTACAGCGCTCTGCAGGGTGTTAGCAGAGACTTTCCCGGGACAGTGAAACCCTATGTCAGAGACACTGAGAAGAAGCCCCAACGTTCCTTCCAGGCACTTTCAGTGTGGGTGCCTTCTCCACGTGGTTCCTGGTTTCACTGCAGCTCTGAAGAGAATGTTAGCAAAGAGGTAACCGGGACAGTGCAAACAGTACTCAAAGACAGGGAGAGCAAGCTCTCTCTTGGCACTTTGGATGTGGGACATACAGCGAGATGTTTGCTGCTTTTACATTTGGCTGTTGGGAGATTTACAGCACAAAGATATCTAGTTGATTTGAAGCAGTTCCGAGAAAGTCTAAACATAATCCCTACTTCTCCCTCCTGGCACTTTCCATGTGGGAGATACCGCAAGACGTTTCTGTGTATTGGGTACAGCGCTCTGCAGGGTGTTAGCAGAGACTTTCCCGGGACAGTGAAACCCTATGTCAGAGACACTGAGAAGAAGCCCCAACGTTCCTTCCAGGCACTTTCAGTGTGGGTGCCTTCTCCACGTGGTTCCTGGTTTCACAGCAGCTCTGAAGAGAATGTTAGCAAAGAGGTAACCGGGACAGTGCAAACAGTACTCAAAGACAGGGAGAGCAAGCTCTCTCTTGGCACTTTGGATGTGGGACATACAGCGAGATGTTTGCTGCTTTTACATTTGGCTGTTGGGAGATTTACAGCACAAAGATATCTAGTTGATTTGAAGCAGTTCCGAGAAAGTCTAAGCATAATCCCTACTTCTCCCTCCTGACACTTTCCATGTGGGAGATACCGCAAGACGTTTCTGTGTATTGGGTACAGCGCTCTGCAGGGTGTTAGCAGATACTTTCCCGGGACAGTGAAACCCTATGTCAGAGACTCTGAGAAGAAGCCCCAACGTTCCTTCCAGGCACTTTCAGTGTGGGTGCCTTCTCCACGTGGTTCCTGGTTTCACTGCAGCTCTGAAGAGAATGTTAGCAAAGAGGTAACCGGGACAGTGCAAACAGTACTCAAAGACAGGGAGAGCAAGCTCTCTCTTGGCATTTTGGATGTGGGACATACAGCGAGACGTTTGCTGCTTTTACATTTGGCTGTTGGGAGATTTACAGCACAAAGATATCTAGTTGATTTGAAGCAGTTCCGAGAAAGTCTAAGCATAATCCCCACTTTTCCCTCCTGGCACTTTCCATGTGGGAGATACCGCAAGACGTTTCTGTGTATTGGGTACAGCGCTCTGCAGGGTGTTAGCAGAGACTTTCCCGGGACAGTGAAACCCTATGTCAGAGACACTGAGAAGAAGCCCCAACGTTCCTTCCAGGCACTTTCAGTGTGGGTGCCTTCTCCACGTGGTTCCTGGTTTCACAGCAGCTCTGAAGAGAATGTTAGCAAAGAGGTAAC
This sequence comes from Chroicocephalus ridibundus, assembly GCF_963924245.1. Taxonomy (NCBI): domain Eukaryota; kingdom Metazoa; phylum Chordata; class Aves; order Charadriiformes; family Laridae; genus Chroicocephalus; species Chroicocephalus ridibundus. The sequence goes on from NC_086289.1 coordinate 66,124,808, forward strand.
CGGGACAGTGCAAACAGTACTCAAAGACAGGGAGAGCAAGCTCTCTCTTGGCACTTTGGATGTGGGACATACAGCGAGATGTTTGCTGCTTTTACATTTGGCTGTTGGGAGATTTACAGCACAAAGATATCTAGTTGATTTGAAGCAGTTCCGAGAAAGTCTAAGCATAATCCCTACTTCTCCCTCCTGACACTTTCCATGTGGGAGATACCGCAAGACGTTTCTGTGTATTGGGTACAGCGCTCTGCAGGGTGTTAGCAGATACTTTCCCGGGACAGTGAAACCCTATGTCAGAGACTCTGAGAAGAAGCCCCAACGTTCCTTCCAGGCACTTTCAGTGTGGGTGCCTTCTCCACGTGGTTCCTGGTTTCACTGCAGCTCTGAAGAGAATGTTAGCAAAGAGGTAACCGGGACAGTGCAAACAGTACTCAAAGACAGGGAGAGCAAGCTCTCTCTTGGCATTTTGGATGTGGGACATACAGCGAGACGTTTGCTGCTTTTACATTTGGCTGTTGGGAGATTTACAGCACAAAGATATCTAGTTGATTTGAAGCAGTTCCGAGAAAGTCTAAGCATAATCCCCACTTTTCCCTCCTGGCACTTTCCATGTGGGAGATACCGCAAGACGTTTCTGTGTATTGGGTACAGCGCTCTGCAGGGTGTTAGCAGAGACTTTCCCGGGACAGTGAAACCCTATGTCAGAGACACTGAGAAGAAGCCCCAACGTTCCTTCCAGGCACTTTCAGTGTGGGTGCCTTCTCCACGTGGTTCCTGGTTTCACTGCAGCTCTGAAGAGAATGTTAGCAAAGAGGTAACCGGGACAGTGCAAACAGTACTCAAAGACAGGGAGAGCAAGCTCTCTCTTGGCACTTTGGATGTGGGACATACAGCGAGATGTTTGCTGCTTTTACATTTGGCTGTTGGGAGATTTACAGCACAAAGATATCTAGTTGATTTGAAGCAGTTCCGAGAAAGTCTAAGCATAATCCCCACTTTTCCCTCCTGGCACTTTCCATGTGGGAGATACCGCAAGACGTTTCTGTGTATTGGGTACAGCGCTCTGCAGGGTGATAGCAGAGACTTTCCCGGGACAGTGAAACCCTATGTCAGAGACACTGAGAAGAAGCCCCAACTTTCCTTCCAGGCACTTTCAGTGTGCGCGCCTTCTCCACGTGGTTCCTGGTTTCACAGCAGCTCTGAAGAGAATGTTAGCAAAGAGTTAACCGGGACAGTGCAAACAGTACTCAAAGACAGGGAGAGCAAGCTCTCTCTTGGCACTTTGGATGTGGGACATACAGCGAGATGTTTGCTGCTTTTACATTTGGCTGTTGGGAGACTTACAGCACAAAGATATCTAGTTGATTTGAAGCAGTTCCGAGAAAGTCTAAGCATAATCCCCACTTTTCCCTCCTGGCACTTTCCATGTGGGAGATACCGCAAGACGTTTCTGTGTATTGGGTACAGCGCTCTGCAGGGTGTTAGCAGAGATTTTCCCGGGACAGTGAAACCCTATGTCAGAGACAATGAAAAGAAGCCCCAATGTTCCTTCTAGTCATTTTCAGTGTGGGTGCCTTCTCCACGTGGTTCCTGGTTTCACTACAGCTCTGAAGAGAATGTTAGCAAAGAGGTAACCGGGACAGTGGAAACAGTACTCAAAGACAGGGAGAGCAAGCTCTCTCTTGGCACTTTGGATGTGGGACATACAGCGAGATGTTTGCTGCTTTTACATTTGGCTGTTGGGAGATTTACAGCACAAAGATATCTAGTTGATTTGAAGCAGTTCCGAGAAAGTCTAAGCATAATCCCCACTTTTCCCTCCTGGCACTTTCCATGTGGGAGATACCGCAAGACGTTTCTGTATATTGGGTACAGCGCTCTGCAGGGTGTTAGCAGAGACTTTCCCGGGACAGTGAAACCCTATGTCAGAGACACTGAGAAGAAGCCCCAACTTTCCTTCCAGGCAGTTTCAGTGTGGGTGCCTTCTCCACGTGGTTCCTGGTTTCACAGCAGCTCTGAAGAGAATGTTAGCAAAGAGTTAACCGGGACAGTGCAAACAGTACTCAAAGACAGGGAGAGCAAGCTCTCTCTTGGCAATTTGGATGTGGGACATACAGCGAGATGTTTGCTGCTTTTACATTTGGCTGTTGGGAGATTTACAGCACAAAGATATCTAGTTGATTTGAAGCAGTTCCGAGAAAGTCTAAGCATAATCCCCACTTTTCCCTCCTGGCACTTTCCATGTGGGAGATACCGCAAGACGTTTCTGTGTATTGGGTACAGCGCTCTGCAGGGTGTTAGCAGAGACTTTCCCGGGACAGTGAAACCCTATGTCAGAGACACTGAGAAGAAGCCCCAACGTTCCTTCCCGGCACTTTCAGTGTGGGTGCCTTCTCCACGTGGTTCCTGGTTTCACTGCAGCTCTGAAGAGAATGTTAGCAAAGAGGTAACCGGGACAGTGCAAACAGTACTCAAAGACAGGGAGAGCAAGCTCTCTCTTGGCACTTTGGATGTGGGACATACAGCGAGATGTTTGCTGCTTTTACATTTGGCTGTTGGGAGATTTACAGCACAAAGATATCTAGTTGATTTGAAGCAGTTCCGAGAAAGTCTAAGCATAATCCCCACTTTTCCCTCCTGGCACTTTCCATGTGGGAGATACCACAAGACGTTTCTGTGTATTGGGTACAGCGCTCTGCAGGGTGTTAGCAGAGACTTTCCCGGGACAGTGAAACCCTATGTCAGAGACACTGAGAAGAAGCCCCAACGTTCCTTCCCGGCACTTTCAGTGTGGGTGCCTTCTCCACGTGGTTCCTGGTTTCACTGCAGCTCTGAAGAGAATGTTAGCAAAGAGGTAACCGGGACAGTGCAAACAGTACTCAAAGACAGGGAGAGCAAGCTCTCTCTTGGCACTTTGGATGTGGGACATACAGCGAGATGTTTGCTGCTTTTACATTTGGCTGTTGGGAGATTTACAGCACAAAGATATCTAGTTGATTTGAAGCAGTTCCGAGAAAGTCTAAGCATAATCCCCACTTTTCCCTCCTGGCACTTTCCATGTGGGAGATACCGCAAGACGTTTCTGTGTATTGGGTACAGCGCTCTGCAGGGTGTTAGCAGAGACTTTCCCGGGACAGTGAAACCCTATGTCAGAGACACTGAGAAGAAGCCCCAACTTTCCTTCCAGGCACTTTCAGTGTGCGTGCCTTCTCCACGTGGTTCCTGGTTTCACAGCAGCTCTGAAGAGAATGTTAGCAAAGAGGTAACCGGGACAGTGCAAACAGTACTCAAAGACAGGGAGAGCAAGCTCTCTCTTGGCACTTTGGATGTGGGACATACAGCGAGATGTTTGCTGCTTTTACATTTGGCTGTTGGGAGATTTACAGCACAAAGATATCTAGTTGATTTGAAGCAGTTCCGAGAAAGTCTAAGCATAATCCCCACTTTTCCCTCCTGGCACTTTCCATGTGGGAGATACCGCAAGACGTTTCTGTGTATTGGGTACAGCGCTCTGCAGGGTGTTAGCAGAGACTTTCCCGGGACAGTGAAACCCTATGTCAGAGACACTGAGAAGAAGCCCCAACTTTCCTTCCAGGCACTTTCAGTGTGCGTGCCTTCTCCACGTGGTTCCTGGTTTCACAGCAGCTCTGAAGAGAATGTTAGCAAAGAGGTAACCGGGACAGTGCAAACAGTACTCAAAGACAGGGAGAGCAAGCTCTCTCTTGGCACTTTGGATGTGGGACATACAGCGAGATGTTTGCTGCTTTTACATTTGGCTGTTGGGAGATTTACAGCACAAAGATATCTAGTTGATTTGAAGCAGTTCCGAGAAAGTCTAAACATAATCCCCACTTTTCCCTCCTGGCACTTTCCATGTGGGAGATACCGCAAGACGTTTCTGTGTATTGGGTACAGCGCTCTGCAGGGTGTTAGCAGAGATTTTCCCGGGACAGTGAAACCCTATGTCAGAGACACTGAGAAGAAGCCCCAACGTTCCTTCCAGGCACTTTCAGTGTGCGCGCCTTCTCCACGTGGTTCCTGGTTTCACTGCAGCTCTGAAGAGAATGTTAGCAAAGAGGTAACCGGGACAGTGCAAACAGTACTCAAAGACAGGGAGAGCAAGCTCTCTCTTGGCACTTTGGATGTGGGACATACAGCGAGATGTTTGCTGCTTTTACATTTGGCTGTTGGGAGATTTACAGCACAAAGATATCTAGTTGATTTGAAGCAGTTCCGAGAAAGTCTAAGCATAATCCCCACTTTTCCCTCCTGGCACTTTCCATGTGGGAGATACCGCAAGACGTTTCTGTATATTGGGTACAGCGCTCTGCAGGGTGTTAGCAGAGACTTTCCCGGGACAGTGAAACCCTATGTCAGAGACACTGAGAAGAAGCCCCAACGTTCCTTCCAGGCACTTTCAGTGTGGGTGCCTTCTCCACGTGGTTCCTGGTTTCACTGCAGCTCTGAAGAGAATGTTAGCAAAGAGGTAACCGGGACAGTGCAAACAGTACTCAAAGACAGGGAGAGCAAGCTCTCTCTTGGCACTTTGGATGTGGGACATACAGCGAGATGTTTGCTGCTTTTACATTTGGCTGTTGGGAGACTTACAGCACAAAGATATCTAGTTGATTTGAAGCAGTTCCGAGAAAGTCTAAACATAATCCCTACTTCTCCCTCCTGGCACTTTCCATGTGGGAGATACCGCAAGACGTTTCTGTGTATTGGGTACAGCGCTCTGCAGGGTGTTAGCAGAGACTTTCCCGGGACAGTGAAACCCTATGTCAGAGACACTGAGAAGAAGCCCCAACGTTCCTTCCAGGCACTTTCAGTGTGGGTGCCTTCTCCACGTGGTTCCTGGTTTCACAGCAGCTCTGAAGAGAATGTTAGCAAAGAGGTAACCGGGACAGTGCAAACAGTACTCAAAGACAGGGAGAGCAAGCTCTCTCTTGGCACTTTGGATGTGGGACATACAGCGAGATGTTTGCTGCTTTTACATTTGGCTGTTGGGAGATTTACAGCACAAAGATATCTAGTTGATTTGAAGCAGTTCCGAGAAAGTCTAAGCATAATCCCTACTTCTCCCTCCTGACACTTTCCATGTGGGAGATACCGCAAGACGTTTCTGTGTATTGGGTACAGCGCTCTGCAGGGTGTTAGCAGATACTTTCCCGGGACAGTGAAACCCTATGTCAGAGACACTGAGAAGAAGCCCCAACGTTCCTTCCAGGCACTTTCAGTGTGGGTGCCTTCTCCACGTGGTTCCTGGTTTCACTGCAGCTCTGAAGAGAATGTTAGCAAAGAGGTAACCGGGACAGTGCAAACAGTACTCAAAGACAGGGAGAGCAAGCTCTCTCTTGGCACTTTGGATGTGGGACATACAGCGAGACGTTTGCTGCTTTTACATTTGGCTGTTGGGAGATTTACAGCACAAAGATATCTAGTTGATTTGAAGCAGTTCCGAGAAAGTCTAAGCATAATCCCCACTTTTCCCTCCTGGCACTTTCCATGTGGGAGATACCGCAAGACCTTTCTGTATATTGGGTACAGCGCTCTGCAGGGTGTTAGCAGAGACTTTCCCGGGACAGTGAAACCCTATGTCAGAGACACTGAGAAGAAGCCCCAACGTTCCTTCCAGGCACTTTCAGTGTGGGTGCCTTCTCCACGTGGTTCCTGGTTTCACTGCAGCTCTGAAGAGAATGTTAGCAAAGAGGTAACCGGGACAGTGCAAACAGTACTCAAAGACAGGGAGAGCAAGCTCTCTCTTGGCACTTTGGATGTGGGACATACAGCGAGATGTTTGCTGCTTTTACATTTGGCTGTTGGGAGATTTACAGCACAAAGATATCTAGTTGATTTGAAGCAGTTCCGAGAAAGTCTAAACATAATCCCTACTTCTCCCTCCTGGCACTTCCCATGTGGGAGATACCGCAAGACGTTTCTGTGTATTGGGTACAGTGCTCTGCAGGGTGTTAGCAGAGACTTTCCCGGGACAGTGAAACCCTATGTCAGAGACACTGAGAAGAAGCCCCAACGTTCCTTCCAGGCACTTTCAGTGTGGGTGCCTTCTCCACGTGGTTCCTGGTTTCACTGCAGCTCTGAAGAGAATGTTAGCAAAGAGGTAACCGGGACAGTGCAAACAGTACTCAAAGACAGGGAGAGCAAGCTCTCTCTTGGCACTTTGGATGTGGGACATACAGCGAGATGTTTGCTGCTTTTACATTTGGCTGTTGGGAGATTTACAGCACAAAGATATCTAGTTGATTTGAAGCAGTTCCGAGAAAGTCTAAGCATAATCCCTACTTCTCCCTCCTGACACTTTCCATGTGGGAGATACCGCAAGACGTTTCTGTGTATTGGGTACAGCGCTCTGCAGGGTGTTAGCAGATACTTTCCCGGGACAGTGAAACCCTATGTCAGAGACACTGAGAAGAAGCCCCAACGTTCCTTCCAGGCACTTTCAGTGTGGGTGCCTTCTCCACGTGGTTCCTGGTTTCACTGCAGCTCTGAAGAGAATGTTAGCAAAGAGGTAACCGGGACAGTGCAAACAGTACTCAAAGACAGGGAGAGCAAGCTCTCTCTTGGCACTTTGGATGTGGGACATACAGCGAGACGTTTGCTGCTTTTACATTTGGCTGTTGGGAGATTTACAGCACAAAGATATCTAGTTGATTTGAAGCAGTTCCGAGAAAGTCTAAGCATAATCCCCACTTTTCCCTCCTGGCACTTTCCATGTGGGAGATACCGCAAGACCTTTCTGTATATTGGGTACAGCGCTCTGCAGGGTGTTAGCAGAGACTTTCCCGGGACAGTGAAACCCTATGTCAGAGACACTGAGAAGAAGCCCCAACGTTCCTTCCAGGCACTTTCAGTGTGGGTGCCTTCTCCACGTGGTTCCTGGTTTCACTGCAGCTCTGAAGAGAATGTTAGCAAAGAGGTAACCGGGACAGTGCAAACAGTACTCAAAGACAGGGAGAGCAAGCTCTCTCTTGGCACTTTGGATGTGGGACATACAGCGAGATGTTTGCTGCTTTTACATTTGGCTGTTGGGAGATTTACAGCACAAAGATATCTAGTTGATTTGAAGCAGTTCCGAGAAAGTCTAAACATAATCCCTACTTCTCCCTCCTGGCACTTCCCATGTGGGAGATACCGCAAGACGTTTCTGTGTATTGGGTACAGTGCTCTGCAGGGTGTTAGCAGAGACTTTCCCGGGACAGTGAAACCCTATGTCAGAGACACTGAGAAGAAGCCCCAACGTTCCTTCCAGGCACTTTCAGTGTGGGTGCCTTCTCCACGTGGTTCCTGGTTTCACTGCAGCTCTGAAGAGAATGTTAGCAAAGAGGTAACCGGGACAGTGCAAACAGTACTCAAAGACAGGGAGAGCAAGCTCTCTCTTGGCACTTTGGATGTGGGACATACAGCGAGATGTTTGCTGCTTTTACATTTGGCTGTTGGGAGACTTACAGCACAAAGATATCTAGTTGATTTGAAGCAGTTCCGAGAAAGTCTAAGCATAATCCCCACTTTTCCCTCCTGGCACTTTCCATGTGGGAGATACCGCAAGACGTTTCTGTGTATTGGGTACAGCGCTCTGCAGGGTGTTAGCAGAGATTTTCCCGGGACAGTGAAACCCTATGTCAGAGACAATGAAAAGAAGCCCCAATGTTCCTTCTAGTCATTTTCAGTGTGGGTGCCTTCTCCACCTGGTTCCTGGTTTCACTACAGCTCTGAAGAGAATGTTAGCAAAGAGGTAACCGGGACAGTGGAAACAGTACTCAAAGACAGGGAGAGCAAGCTCTCTCTTGGCACTTTGGATGTGGGACATACAGCGAGATGTTTGCTGCTTTTACATTTGGCTGTTGGGAGATTTACAGCACAAAGATATCTAGTTGATTTGAAGCAGTTCCGAGAAAGTCTAAGCATAATCCCCACTTTTCCCTCCTGGCACTTTCCATGTGGGAGATACCGCAAGACGTTTCTGTATATTGGGTACAGCGCTCTGCAGGGTGTTAGCAGAGACTTTCCCGGGACAGTGAAACCCTATGTCAGAGACACTGAGAAGAAGCCCCAACTTTCCTTCCAGGCACTTTCAGTGTGGGTGCCTTCTCCACGTGGTTCCTGGTTTCACAGCAGCTCTGAAGAGAATGTTAGCAAAGAGTTAACCGGGACAGTGCAAACAGTACTCAAAGACAGGGAGAGCAAGCTCTCTCTTGGCACTTTGGATGTGGGACATACAGCGAGATGTTTGCTGCTTTTACATTTGGCTGTTGGGAGATTTACAGCACAAAGATATCTAGTTGATTTGAAGCAGTTCCGAGAAAGTCTAAGCATAATCCCCACTTTTCCCTCCTGGCACTTTCCATGTGGGAGATACCGCAAGACGTTTCTGTGTATTGGGTACAGCGCTCTGCAGGGTGTTAGCAGAGACTTTCCCGGGACAGTGAAACCCTATGTCAGAGACACTGAGAAGAAGCCCCAACGTTCCTTCCCGGCACTTTCAGTGTGGGTGCCTTCTCCACGTGGTTCCTGGTTTCACTGCAGCTCTGAAGAGAATGTTAGCAAAGAGGTAACCGGGACAGTGCAAACAGTACTCAAAGACAGGGAGAGCAAGCTCTCTCTTGGCACTTTGGATGTGGGACATACAGCGAGATGTTTGCTGCTTTTACATTTGGCTGTTGGGAGATTTACAGCACAAAGATATCTAGTTGATTTGAAGCAGTTCCGAGAAAGTCTAAGCATAATCCCCACTTTTCCCTCCTGGCACTTTCCATGTGGGAGATACCGCAAGACGTTTCTGTGTATTGGGTACAGCGCTCTGCAGGGTGTTAGCAGAGACTTTCCCGGGACAGTGAAACCCTATGTCAGAGACACTGAGAAGAAGCCCCAACGTTCCTTCCAGGCACTTTCAGTGTGCGTGCCTTCTCCACGTGGTTCCTGGTTTCACAGCAGCTCTGAAGAGAATGTTAGCAAAGAGGTAACCGGGACAGTGCAAACAGTACTCAAAGACAGGGAGAGCAAGCTCTCTCTTGGCACTTTGGATGTGGGACATACAGCGAGATGTTTGCTGCTTTTACATTTGGCTGTTGGGAGATTTACAGCACAAAGATATCTAGTTGATTTGAAGCAGTTCCGAGAAAGTCTAAGCATAATCCCCACTTTTCCCTCCTGGCACTTTCCATGTGGGAGATACCGCAAGACGTTTCTGTGTATTGGGTACAGCGCTCTGCAGGGTGTTAGCAGAGACTTTCCCGGGACAGTGAAACCCTATGTCAGAGACACTGAGAAGAAGCCCCAACGTTCCTTCCCGGCACTTTCAGTGTGGGTGCCTTCTCCACGTGGTTCCTGGTTTCACTGCAGCTCTGAAGAGAATGTTAGCAAAGAGGTAACCGGGACAGTGCAAACAGTACTCAAAGACAGGGAGAGCAAGCTCTCTCTTGGCACTTTGGATGTGGGACATACAGCGAGATGTTTGCTGCTTTTACATTTGGCTGTTGGGAGATTTACAGCACAAAGATATCTAGTTGATTTGAAGCAGTTCCGAGAAAGTCTAAGCATAATCCCCACTTTACCCTCCTGGCACTTTCCATGTGGGAGATACCGCAAGACGTTTCTGTGTATTGGGTACAGCGCTCTGCAGGGTGTTAGCAGAGACTTTCCCGGGACAGTGAAACCCTATGTCAGAGACACTGAGAAGAAGCCCCAACGTTCCTTCCCGGCACTTTCAGTGTGGGTGCCTTCTCCACGTGGTTCCTGGTTTCACTGCAGCTCTGAAGAGAATGTTAGCAAAGAGGTAACCGGGACAGTGCAAACAGTACTCAAAGACAGGGAGAGCAAGCTCTCTCTTGGCACTTTGGATGTGGGACATACAGCGAGATGTTTGCTGCTTTTACATTTGGCTGTTGGGAGATTTACAGCACAAAGATATCTAGTTGATTTGAAGCAGTTCCGAGAAAGTCTAAGCATAATCCCCACTTTTCCCTCCTGGCACTTTCCATGTGGGAGATACCGCAAGACGTTTCTGTGTATTGGGTACAGCGCTCTGCAGGGTGTTAGCAGAGACTTTCCCGGGACAGTGAAACCCTATGTCAGAGACACTGAGAAGAAGCCCCAACTTTCCTTCCAGGCACTTTCAGTGTGCGTGCCTTCTCCACGTGGTTCCTGGTTTCACAGCAGCTCTGAAGAGAATGTTAGCAAAGAGGTAACCGGGACAGTGCAAACAGTACTCAAAGAGAGGGAGAGCAAGCTCTCTCTTGGCACTTTGGATGTGGGACATACAGCGAGATGTTTGCTGCTTTTACATTTGGCTGTTGGGAGATTTACAGCACAAAGATATCTAGTTGATTTGAAGCAGTTCCGAGAAAGTCTAAGCATAATCCCCACTTTTCCCTCCTGGCACTTTCCATGTGGGAGATACCGCAAGACGTTTCTGTGTATTGGGTACAGCGCTCTGCAGGGTGTTAGCAGAGACTTTCCCGGGACAGTGAAACCCTATGTCAGAGACACTGAGAAGAAGCCCCAACGTTCCTTCCAGGCACTTTCAGTGTGGGTGCCTTCTCCACGTGGTTCCTGGTTTCACTGCAGCTCTGAAGAGAATGTTAGCAAAGAGGTAACCGGGACAGTGCAAACAGTACTCAAAGACAGGGAGAGCAAGCTCTCTCTTGGCACTTTGGATGTGGGACATACAGCGAGATGTTTGCTGCTTTTACATTTGGCTGTTGGGAGACTTACAGCACAAAGATATCTAGTTGATTTGAAGCAGTTCCGAGAAAGTCTAAACATAATCCCTACTTCTCCCTCCTGGCACTTTCCATGTGGGAGATACCGCAAGACGTTTCTGTGTATTGGGTACAGCGCTCTGCAGGGTGTTAGCAGAGACTTTCCCGGGACAGTGAAACCCTATGTCAGAGACACTGAGAAGAAGCCCCAACGTTCCTTCCAGGCACTTTCAGTGTGGGTGCCTTCTCCACGTGGTTCCTGGTTTCACAGCAGCTCTGAAGAGAATGTTAGCAAAGAGGTAACCGGGACAGTGCAAACAGTACTCAAAGACAGGGAGAGCAAGCTCTCTCTTGGCACTTTGGATGTGGGACATACAGCGAGACGTTTGCTGCTTTTACATTTGGCTGTTGGGAGATTTACAGCACAAAGATATCTAGTTGATTTGAAGCAGTTCCGAGAAAGTCTAAGCATAATCCCTACTTCTCCCTCCTGACACTTTCCATGTGGGAGATACCGCAAGACGTTTCTGTGTATTGGGTACAGCGCTCTGCAGGGTGTTAGCAGATACTTTCCCGGGACAGTGAAACCCTATGTCAGAGACACTGAGAAGAAGCCCCAACGTTCCTTCCAGGCACTTTCAGTGTGGGTGCCTTCTCCACGTGGTTCCTGGTTTCACTGCAGCTCTGAAGAGAATGTTAGCAAAGAGGTAACCGGGACAGTGCAAACAGTACTCAAAGACAGGGAGAGCAAGCTCTCTCTTGGCACTTTGGATGTGGGACATACAGCGAGACGTTTGCTGCTTTTACATTTGGCTGTTGGGAGATTTACAGCACAAAGATATCTAGTTGATTTGAAGCAGTTCCGAGAAAGTCTAAGCATAATCCCCACTTTTCCCTCCTGGCACTTTCCATGTGGGAGATACCGCAAGACGTTTCTGTGTATTGGGTACAGCGCTCTGCAGGGTGTTAGCAGAGACTTTCCCGGGACAGTGAAACCCTATGTCAGAGACACTGAGAAGAAGCCCCAACGTTCCTTCCAGGCACTTTCAGTGTGGGTGCCTTCTCCACGTGGTTCCTGGTTTCACTGCAGCTCTGAAGAGAATGTTAGCAAAGAGGTAACCGGGACAGTGCAAACAGTACTCAAAGACAGGGAGAGCAAGCTCTCTCTTGGCACTTTGGATGTGGGACATACAGCGAGATGTTTGCTGCTTTTACATTTGGCTGTTGGGAGATTTACAGCACAAAGATATCTAGTTGATTTGAAGCAGTTCCGAGAAAGTCTAAGCATAATCCCCACTTTTCCCTCCTGGCACTTTCCATGTGGGAGATACTGCAAGACGTTTCTGTGTATTGGGTACAGCGCTCTGCAGGGTGTTAGCAGAGACTTTCCCGGGACAGTGAAACCCTATGTCAGAGACACTGAGAAGAAGCCCCAACGTTCCTTCCAGGCACTTTCAGTGTGGGTGCCTTCTCCACGTGGTTCCTGGTTTCACTGCAGCTCTGAAGAGAATGTTAGCAAAGAGGTAACCGGGACAGTGCAAACAGTACTCAAAGACAGGGAGAGCAAGCTCTCTCTTGGCACTTTGGATGTGGGACATACAGCGAGACGTTTGCTGCTTTTACATTTGGCTGTTGGGAGATTTACAGCACAAAGATATCTAGTTGATTTGAAGCAGTTCCGAGAAAGTCTAAGCATAATCCCCACTTTTCCCTCCTGGCACTTTCCATGTGGGAGATACCGCAAGACGTTTCTGTGTATTGGGTACAGCGCTCTGCAGGGTGTTAGCAGAGACTTTCCCGGGACAGTGAAACCCTATGTCAGAGACACTGAGAAGAAGCCCCAACGTTCCTTCCCGGCACTTTCAGTGTGGGTGCCTTCTCCACGTGGTTCCTGGTTTCACTGCAGCTCTGAAGAGAATGTTAGCAAAGAGGTAACCGGGACAGTGCAAACAGTACTCAAAGACAGGGAGAGCAAGCTCTCTCTTGGCACTTTGGATGTGGGACATACAGCGAGATGTTTGCTGCTTTTACATTTGGCTGTTGGGAGATTTACAGCACAAAGATATCTAGTTGATTTGAAGCAGTTCCGAGAAAGTCTAAGCATAATCCCCACTTTTCCCTCCTGGCACTTTCCATGTGGGAGATACCGCAAGACGTTTCTGTGTATTGGGTACAGCGCTCTGCAGGGTGTTAGCAGAGACTTTCCCGGGACAGTGAAACCCTATGTCAGAGACACTGAGAAGAAGCCCCAACTTTCCTTCCAGGCACTTTCAGTGTGCGTGCCTTCTCCACGTGGTTCCTGGTTTCACAGCAGCTCTGAAGAGAATGTTAGCAAAGAGGTAACCGGGACAGTGCAAACAGTACTCAAAGACAGGGAGAGCAAGCTCTCTCTTGGCACTTTGGATGTGGGACATACAGCGAGATGTTTGCTGCTTTTACATTTGGCTGTTGGGAGATTTACAGCACAAAGATATCTAGTTGATTTGAAGCAGTTCCGAGAAAGTCTAAGCATAATCCCCACTTTTCCCTCCTGGCACTTTCCATGTGGGAGATACCGCAAGACGTTTCTGTGTATTGGGTACAGCGCTCTGCAGGGTGTTAGCAGAGACTTTCCCGGGACAGTGAAACCCTATGTCAGAGACACTGAGAAGAAGCCCCAACGTTCCTTCCCGGCACTTTCAGTGTGGGTGCCTTCTCCACGTGGTTCCTGGTTTCACTGCAGCTCTGAAGAGAATGTTAGCAAAGAGGTAACCGGGACAGTGCAAACAGTACTCAAAGACAGGGAGAGCAAGCTCTCTCTTGGCACTTTGGATGTGGGACATACAGCGAGATGTTTGCTGCTTTTACATTTGGCTGTTGGGAGATTTACAGCACAAAGATATCTAGTTGATTTGAAGCAGTTCCGAGAAAGTCTAAGCATAATCCCCACTTTACCCTCCTGGCACTTTCCATGTGGGAGATACCGCAAGACGTTTCTGTGTATTGGGTACAGCGCTCTGCAGGGTGTTAGCAGAGACTTTCCCGGGACAGTGAAACCCTATGTCAGAGACACTGAGAAGAAGCCCCAACGTTCCTTCCCGGCACTTTCAGTGTGGGTGCCTTCTCCACGTGGTTCCTGGTTTCACTGCAGCTCTGAAGAGAATGTTAGCAAAGAGGTAACCGGGACAGTGCAAACAGTACTCAAAGACAGGGAGAGCAAGCTCTCTCTTGGCACTTTGGATGTGGGACATACAGCGAGATGTTTGCTGCTTTTACATTTGGCTGTTGGGAGATTTACAGCACAAAGATATCTAGTTGATTTGAAGCAGTTCCGAGAAAGTCTAAGCATAATCCCCACTTTTCCCTCCTGGCACTTTCCATGTGGGAGATACCGCAAGACGTTTCTGTGTATTGGGTACAGCGCTCTGCAGGGTGTTAGCAGAGACTTTCCCGGGACAGTGAAACCCTATGTCAGAGACACTGAGAAGAAGCCCCAACTTTCCTTCCAGGCACTTTCAGTGTGCGTGCCTTCTCCACGTGGTTCCTGGTTTCACAGCAGCTCTGAAGAGAATGTTAGCAAAGAGGTAACCGGGACAGTGCAAACAGTACTCAAAGAGAGGGAGAGCAAGCTCTCTCTTGGCACTTTGGATGTGGGACATACAGCGAGATGTTTGCTGCTTTTACATTTGGCTGTTGGGAGATTTACAGCACAAAGATATCTAGTTGATTTGAAGCAGTTCCGAGAAAGTCTAAGCATAATCCCCACTTTTCCCTCCTGGCACTTTCCATGTGGGAGATACCGCAAGACGTTTCTGTGTATTGGGTACAGCGCTCTGCAGGGTGTTAGCAGAGACTTTCCCGGGACAGTGAAACCCTATGTCAGAGACACTGAGAAGAAGCCCCAACGTTCCTTCCAGGCACTTTCAGTGTGGGTGCCTTCTCCACGTGGTTCCTGGTTTCACTGCAGCTCTGAAGAGAATGTTAGCAAAGAGGTAACCGGGACAGTGCAAACAGTACTCAAAGACAGGGAGAGCAAGCTCTCTCTTGGCACTTTGGATGTGGGACATACAGCGAGATGTTTGCTGCTTTTACATTTGGCTGTTGGGAGATTTACAGCACAAAGATATCTAGTTGATTTGAAGCAGTTCCGAGAAAGTCTAAACATAATCCCTACTTCTCCCTCCTGGCACTTTCCATGTGGGAGATACCGCAAGACGTTTCTGTGTATTGGGTACAGCGCTCTGCAGGGTGTTAGCAGAGACTTTCCCGGGACAGTGAAACCCTATGTCAGAGACACTGAGAAGAAGCCCCAACGTTCCTTCCAGGCACTTTCAGTGTGGGTGCCTTCTCCACGTGGTTCCTGGTTTCACAGCAGCTCTGAAGAGAATGTTAGCAAAGAGGTAACCGGGACAGTGCAAACAGTACTCAAAGACAGGGAGAGCAAGCTCTCTCTTGGCACTTTGGATGTGGGACATACAGCGAGACGTTTGCTGCTTTTACATTTGGCTGTTGGGAGATTTACAGCACAAAGATATCTAGTTGATTTGAAGCAGTTCCGAGAAAGTCTAAGCATAATCCCTACTTCTCCCTCCTGACACTTTCCATGTGGGAGATACCGCAAGACGTTTCTGTGTATTGGGTACAGCGCTCTGCAGGGTGTTAGCAGATACTTTCCCGGGACAGTGAAACCCTATGTCAGAGACACTGAGAAGAAGCCCCAACGTTCCTTCCAGGCACTTTCAGTGTGGGTGCCTTCTCCACGTGGTTCCTGGTTTCACTGCAGCTCTGAAGAGAATGTTAGCAAAGAGGTAACCGGGACAGTGCAAACAGTACTCAAAGACAGGGAGAGCAAGCTCTCTCTTGGCACTTTGGATGTGGGACATACAGCGAGACGTTTGCTGCTTTTACATTTGGCTGTTGGGAGATTTACAGCACAAAGATATCTAGTTGATTTGAAGCAGTTCCGAGAAAGTCTAAGCATAATCCCCACTTTTCCCTCCTGGCACTTTCCATGTGGGAGATACCGCAAGACGTTTCTGTGTATTGGGTACAGCGCTCTGCAGGGTGTTAGCAGAGACTTTCCCGGGACAGTGAAACCCTATGTCAGAGACACTGAGAAGAAGCCCCAACGTTCCTTCCAGGCACTTTCAGTGTGGGTGCCTTCTCCACGTGGTTCCTGGTTTCACTGCAGCTCTGAAGAGAATGTTAGCAAAGAGGTAACCGGGACAGTGCAAACAGTACTCAAAGACAGGGAGAGCAAGCTCTCTCTTGGCACTTTGGATGTGGGACATACAGCGAGATGTTTGCTGCTTTTACATTTGGCTGTTGGGAGATTTACAGCACAAAGATATCTAGTTGATTTGAAGCAGTTCCGAGAAAGTCTAAGCATAATCCCCACTTTTCCCTCCTGGCACTTTCCATGTGGGAGATACTGCAAGACGTTTCTGTGTATTGGGTACAGCGCTCTGCAGGGTGTTAGCAGAGACTTTCCCGGGACAGTGAAACCCTATGTCAGAGACACTGAGAAGAAGCCCCAACGTTCCTTCCAGGCACTTTCAGTGTGGGTGCCTTCTCCACGTGGTTCCTGGTTTCACTGCAGCTCTGAAGAGAATGTTAGCAAAGAGGTAACCGGGACAGTGCAAACAGTACTCAAAGACAGGGAGAGCAAGCTCTCTCTTGGCACTTTGGATGTGGGACATACAGCGAGACGTTTGCTGCTTTTACATTTGGCTGTTGGGAGATTTACAGCACAAAGATATCTAGTTGATTTGAAGCAGTTCCGAGAAAGTCTAAGCATAATCCCCACTTTTCCCTCCTGGCACTTTCCATGTGGGAGATACCGCAAGACCTTTCTGTATATTGGGTACAGCGCTCTGCAGGGTGTTAGCAGAGACTTTCCCGGGACAGTGAAACCCTATGTCAGAGACACTGAGAAGAAGCCCCAACGTTCCTTCCAGGCACTTTCAGTGTGGGTGCCTTCTCCACGTGGTTCCTGGTTTCACTGCAGCTCTGAAGAGAATGTTAGCAAAGAGGTAACCGGGACAGTGCAAACAGTACTCAAAGACAGGGAGAGCAAGCTCTCTCTTGGCACTTTGGATGTGGGACATACAGCGAGATGTTTGCTGCTTTTACATTTGGCTGTTGGGAGATTTACAGCACAAAGATATCTAGTTGATTTGAAGCAGTTCCGAGAAAGTCTAAACATAATCCCTACTTCTCCCTCCTGGCACTTTCCATGTGGGAGATACCGCAAGACGTTTCTGTGTATTGGGTACAGCGCTCTGCAGGGTGTTAGCAGAGACTTTCCCGGGACAGTGAAACCCTATGTCAGAGACACTGAGAAGAAGCCCCAATGTTCCTTATAGTCATTTTCAGTGTGGGTGCCTTCTCCACGTGGTTCCTGGTTTCACAGCAGCTCTGAAGAGAATGTTAGCAAAGAGGTAACCGGGACAGTGCAAACAGTACTCAAAGACAGGGAGAGCAAGCTCTCTCTTGGCACTTTGGATGTGGGACATACAGCGAGATGTTTGCTGCTTTTACATTTGGCTGTTGGGAGATTTACAGCACAAAGATATCTAGTTGATTTGAAGCAGTTCCGAGAAAGTCTAAGCATAATCCCTACTTCTCCCTCCTGACACTTTCCATGTGGGAGATACCGCAAGACGTTTCTGTGTATTGGGTACAGCGCTCTGCAGGGTGTTAGCAGATACTTTCCCGGGACAGTGAAACCCTATGTCAGAGACACTGAGAAGAAGCCCCAACGTTCCTTCCAGGCACTTTCAGTGTGGGTGCCTTCTCCACGTGGTTCCTGGTTTCACTGCAGCTCTGAAGAGAATGTTAGCAAAGAGGTAACCGGGACAGTGCAAACAGTACTCAAAGACAGGGAGAGCAAGCTCTCTCTTGGCACTTTGGATGTGGGACATACAGCGAGACGTTTGCTGCTTTTACATTTGGCTGTTGGGAGATTTACAGCACAAAGATATCTAGTTGATTTGAAGCAGTTCCGAGAAAGTCTAAGCATAATCCCCACTTTTCCCTCCTGGCACTTCCCATGTGGGAGATACCGCAAGACGTTTCTGTGTATTGGGTACAGCGCTCTGCAGGGTGTTAGCAGAGACTTTCCCGGGACAGTGAAACCCTATGTCAGAGACACTGAGAAGAAGCCCCAACGTTCCTTCCAGGCACTTTCAGTGTGGGTGCCTTCTCCACGTGGTTCCTGGTTTCACTGCAGCTCTGAAGAGAATGTTAGCAAAGAGGTAACCGGGACAGTGCAAACAGTACTCAAAGACAGGGAGAGCAAGCTCTCTCTTGGCACTTTGGATGTGGGACATACAGCGAGATGTTTGCTGCTTTTACATTTGGCTGTTGGGAGATTTACAGCACAAAGATATCTAGTTGATTTGAAGCAGTTCCGAGAAAGTCTAAGCATAATCCCCACTTTTCCCTCCTGGCACTTTCCATGTGGGAGATACTGCAAGACGTTTCTGTGTATTGGGTACAGCGCTCTGCAGGGTGTTAGCAGAGACTTTCCCGGGACAGTGAAACCCTATGTCAGAGACACTGAGAAGAAGCCCCAACTTTCCTTCCAGGCACTTTCAGTGTGCGTGCCTTCTCCACGTGGTTCCTGGTTTCACAGCAGCTCTGAGGAGAATGTTAGCAAAGAGGTAACCGGGACAGTGCAAACAGTACTCAAAGACAGGGAGAGCAAGCTCTCTCTTGGCACTTTGGATGTGGGACATACAGCGAGATGTTTGCTGCTTTTACATTTGGCTGTTGGGAGATTTACAGCACAAAGATATCTAGTTGATTTGAAGCAGTTCCGAGAAAGTCTAAGCATAATCCCCACTTTTCCCTCCTGGCACTTTCCATGTGGGAGATACCGCAAGACGTTTCTGTGTATTGGGTACAGCGCTCTGCAGGGTGTTAGCAGATACTTTCCCGGGACAGTGAAACCCTATGTCAGAGACACTGAGAAGAAGCCCCAACGTTCCTTCCCGGCACTTTCAGTGTGGGTGCCTTCTCCACGTGGTTCCTGGTTTCACTGCAGCTCTGAAGAGAATGTTAGCAAAGAGGTAACCGGGACAGTGCAAACAGTACTCAAAGACAGGGAGAGCAAGCTCTCTCTTGGCACTTTGGATGTGGGACATACAGCGAGATGTTTGCTGCTTTTACATTTGGCTGTTGGGAGATTTACAGCACAAAGATATCTAGTTGATTTGAAGCAGTTCCGAGAAAGTCTAAGCATAATCCCCACTTTTCCCTCCTGGCACTTTCCATGTGGGAGATACCGCAAGACGTTTCTGTGTATTGGGTACAGCGCTCTGCAGGGTGTTAGCAGAGATTTTCCCGGGACAGTGAAACCCTATGTCAGAGACAATGAAAAGAAGCCCCAATGTTCCTTCTAGTCATTTTCAGTGTGGGTGCCTTCTCCACGTGGTTCCTGGTTTCACTACAGCTCTGAAGAGAATGTTAGCAAAGAGGTAACCGGGACAGTGCAAACAGTACTCAAAGACAGGGAGAGCAAGCTCTCTCTTGGCACTTTGGATGTGGGACATACAGCGAGATGTTTGCTGCTTTTACATTTGGCTGTTGGGAGATTTACAGCACAAAGATATCTAGTTGATTTGAAGCAGTTCCGAGAAAGTCTAAGCATAATCCCCACTTTTCCCTCCTGGCACTTTCCATGTGGGAGATACCGCAAGACGTTTCTGTGTATTGGGTACAGCGCTCTGCAGGGTGTTAGCAGAGATTTTCCCGGGACAGTGAAACCCTATGTCAGAGACAATGAAAAGAAGCCCCAATGTTCCTTCTAGTCATTTTCAGTGTGGGTGCCTTCTCCACGTGGTTCCTGGTTTCACTACAGCTCTGAAGAGAATGTTAGCAAAGAGGTAACCGGGACAGTGCAAACAGTACTCAAAGACAGGGAGAGCAAGCTCTCTCTTGGCACTTTGGATGTGGGACATACAGCGAGATGTTTGCTGCTTTTACATTTGGCTGTTGGGAGATTTACAGCACAAAGATATCTAGTTGATTTGAAGCAGTTCCGAGAAAGTCTAAGCATAATCCCCACTTTTCCCTCCTGGCACTTTCCATGTGGGAGATACCGCAAGACGTTTCTGTGTATTGGGTACAGCGCTCTGCAGGGTGTTAGCAGAGACTTTCCCGGGACAGTGAAACCCTATGTCAGAGACACTGAGAAGAAGCCCCAACGTTCCTTCCCGGCACTTTCAGTGTGGGTGCCTTCTCCACGTGGTTCCTGGTTTCACTGCAGCTCTGAAGAGAATGTTAGCAAAGAGGTAACCGGGACAGTGCAAACAGTACTCAAAGACAGGGAGAGCAAGCTCTCTCTTGGCACTTTGGATGTGGGACATACAGCGAGATGTTTGCTGCTTTTACATTTGGCTGTTGGGAGATTTACAGCACAAAGATACCTAGTTGATTTGAAGCAGTTCCGAGAAAGTCTAAGCATAATCCCCACTTTTCCCTCCTGGCACTTTCCATGTGGGAGATACCGCAAGACGTTTCTGTGTATTGGGTACAGCGCTCTGCAGGGTGTTAGCAGAGACTTTCCCGGGACAGTGAAACCCTATGTCAGAGACACTGAGAAGAAGCCCCAACGTTCCTTCCCGGCACTTTCAGTGTGGGTGCCTTCTCCACGTGGTTCCTGGTTTCACTGCAGCTCTGAAGAGAATGTTAGCAAAGAGGTAACCGGGACAGTGCAAACAGTACTCAAAGACAGGGAGAGCAAGCTCTCTCTTGGCACTTTGGATGTGGGACATACAGCGAGACGTTTGCTGCTTTTACATTTGGCTGTTGGGAGATTTACAGCACAAAGATATCTAGTTGATTTGAAGCAGTTCCGAGAAAGTCTAAGCATAATCCCCACTTTTCCCTCCTGGCACTTTCCATGTGGGAGATACCGCAAGACGTTTCTGTGTATTGGGTACAGCGCTCTGCAGGGTGTTAGCAGAGACTTTCCCGGGACAGTGAAACCCTATGTCAGAGACACTGAGAAGAAGCCCCAACTTTCCTTCCAGGCACTTTCAGTGTGCGTGCCTTCTCCACGTGGTTCCTGGTTTCACAGCAGCTCTGAAGAGAATGTTAGCAAAGAGGTAACCGGGACAGTGCAAACAGTACTCAAAGACAGGGAGAGCAAGCTCTCTCTTGGCACTTTGGATGTGGGACATACAGCGAGATGTTTGCTGCTTTTACATTTGGCTGTTGGGAGATTTACAGCACAAAGATATCTAGTTGATTTGAAGCAGTTCCGAGAAAGTCTAAGCATAATCCCCACTTTTCCCTCCTGGCACTTTCCATGTGGGAGATACCGCAAGACGTTTCTGTGTATTGGGTACAGCGCTCTGCAGGGTGTTAGCAGAGACTTTCCCGGGACAGTGAAACCCTATGTCAGAGACACTGAGAAGAAGCCCCAACGTTCCTTCCCGGCACTTTCAGTGTGGGTGCCTTCTCCACGTGGTTCCTGGTTTCACTGCAGCTCTGAAGAGAATGTTAGCAAAGAGGTAACCGGGACAGTGCAAACAGTACTCAAAGACAGGGAGAGCAAGCTCTCTCTTGGCACTTTGGATGTGGGACATACAGCGAGATGTTTGCTGCTTTTACATTTGGCTGTTGGGAGATTTACAGCACAAAGATATCTAGTTGATTTGAAGCAGTTCCGAGAAAGTCTAAGCATAATCCCCACTTTTCCCTCCTGGCACTTTCCATGTGGGAGATACCGCAAGACGTTTCTGTGTATTGGGTACAGCGCTCTGCAGGGTGTTAGCAGATACTTTCCCGGGACAGTGAAACCCTATGTCAGAGACACTGAGAAGAAGCCCCAACGTTCCTTCCCGGCACTTTCAGTGTGGGTGCCTTCTCCACGTGGTTCCTGGTTTCACTGCAGCTCTGAAGAGAATGTTAGCAAAGAGGTAACCGGGACAGTGCAAACAGTACTCAAAGACAGGGAGAGCAAGCTCTCTCTTGGCACTTTGGATGTGGGACATACAGCGAGATGTTTGCTGCTTTTACATTTGGCTGTTGGGAGATTTACAGCACAAAGATATCTAGTTGATTTGAAGCAGTTCCGAGAAAGTCTAAGCATAATCCCCACTTTTCCCTCCTGGCACTTTCCATGTGGGAGATACCGCAAGACGTTTCTGTGTATTGGGTACAGCGCTCTGCAGGGTGTTAGCAGAGATTTTCCCGGGACAGTGAAACCCTATGTCAGAGACAATGAAAAGAAGCCCCAATGTTCCTTCTAGTCATTTTCAGTGTGGGTGCCTTCTCCACGTGGTTCCTGGTTTCACTACAGCTCTGAAGAGAATGTTAGCAAAGAGGTAACCGGGACAGTGCAAACAGTACTCAAAGACAGGGAGAGCAAGCTCTCTCTTGGCACTTTGGATGTGGGACATACAGCGAGATGTTTGCTGCTTTTACATTTGGCTGTTGGGAGATTTACAGCACAAAGATATCTAGTTGATTTGAAGCAGTTCCGAGAAAGTCTAAGCATAATCCCCACTTTTCCCTCCTGGCACTTTCCATGTGGGAGATACCGCAAGACGTTTCTGTGTATTGGGTACAGCGCTCTGCAGGGTGTTAGCAGAGACTTTCCCGGGACAGTGAAACCCTATGTCAGAGACACTGAGAAGAAGCCCCAACGTTCCTTCCCGGCACTTTCAGTGTGGGTGCCTTCTCCACGTGGTTCCTGGTTTCACTGCAGCTCTGAAGAGAATGTTAGCAAAGAGGTAACCGGGACAGTGCAAACAGTACTCAAAGACAGGGAGAGCAAGCTCTCTCTTGGCACTTTGGATGTGGGACATACAGCGAGATGTTTGCTGCTTTTACATTTGGCTGTTGGGAGATTTACAGCACAAAGATACCTAGTTGATTTGAAGCAGTTCCGAGAAAGTCTAAGCATAATCCCCACTTTTCCCTCCTGGCACTTTCCATGTGGGAGATACCGCAAGACGTTTCTGTGTATTGGGTACAGCGCTCTGCAGGGTGTTAGCAGAGACTTTCCCGGGACAGTGAAACCCTATGTCAGAGACACTGAGAAGAAGCCCCAACGTTCCTTCCCGGCACTTTCAGTGTGGGTGCCTTCTCCACGTGGTTCCTGGTTTCACTGCAGCTCTGAAGAGAATGTTAGCAAAGAGGTAACCGGGACAGTGCAAACAGTACTCAAAGACAGGGAGAGCAAGCTCTCTCTTGGCACTTTGGATGTGGGACATACAGCGAGACGTTTGCTGCTTTTACATTTGGCTGTTGGGAGATTTACAGCACAAAGATATCTAGTTGATTTGAAGCAGTTCCGAGAAAGTCTAAGCATAATCCCCACTTTTCCCTCCTGGCACTTTCCATGTGGGAGATACCGCAAGACGTTTCTGTGTATTGGGTACAGCGCTCTGCAGGGTGTTAGCAGAGACTTTCCCGGGACAGTGAAACCCTATGTCAGAGACACTGAGAAGAAGCCCCAACTTTCCTTCCAGGCACTTTCAGTGTGCGTGCCTTCTCCACGTGGTTCCTGGTTTCACAGCAGCTCTGAAGAGAATGTTAGCAAAGAGGTAACCGGGACAGTGCAAACAGTACTCAAAGACAGGGAGAGCAAGCTCTCTCTTGGCACTTTGGATGTGGGACATACAGCGAGATGTTTGCTGCTTTTACATTTGGCTGTTGGGAGATTTACAGCACAAAGATATCTAGTTGATTTGAAGCAGTTCCGAGAAAGTCTAAGCATAATCCCCACTTTACCCTCCTGGCACTTTCCATGTGGGAGATACCGCAAGACGTTTCTGTGTATTGGGTACAGCGCTCTGCAGGGTGTTAGCAGAGACTTTCCCGGGACAGTGAAACCCTATGTCAGAGACACTGAGAAGAAGCCCCAACGTTCCTTCCCGGCACTTTCAGTGTGGGTGCCTTCTCCACGTGGTTCCTGGTTTCACTGCAGCTCTGAAGAGAATGTTAGCAAAGAGGTAACCGGGACAGTGCAAACAGTACTCAAAGACAGGGAGAGCAAGCTCTCTCTTGGCACTTTGGATGTGGGACATACAGCGAGATGTTTGCTGCTTTTACATTTGGCTGTTGGGAGATTTACAGCACAAAGATATCTAGTTGATTTGAAGCAGTTCCGAGAAAGTCTAAGCATAATCCCCACTTTTCCCTCCTGGCACTTTCCATGTGGGAGATACCGCAAGACGTTTCTGTGTATTGGGTACAGCGCTCTGCAGGGTGTTAGCAGAGACTTTCCCGGGACAGTGAAACCCTATGTCAGAGACACTGAGAAGAAGCCCCAACGTTCCTTCCAGGCACTTTCAGTGTGGGTGCCTTCTCCACGTGGTTCCTGGTTTCACTGCAGCTCTGAAGAGAATGTTA
This sequence comes from Chroicocephalus ridibundus, assembly GCF_963924245.1. Lineage (NCBI taxonomy): Eukaryota > Metazoa > Chordata > Aves > Charadriiformes > Laridae > Chroicocephalus > Chroicocephalus ridibundus. Next base: position 66,148,867 of record NC_086289.1, read on the forward strand.
GCAAAGAGGTAACCGGGACAGTGCAAACAGTACTCAAAGACAGGGAGAGCAAGCTCTCTCTTGGCACTTTGGATGTGGGACATACAGCGAGATGTTTGCTGCTTTTACATTTGGCTGTTGGGAGATTTACAGCACAAAGATATCTAGTTGATTTGAAGCAGTTCCGAGAAAGTCTAAACATAATCCCTACTTCTCCCTCCTGGCACTTTCCATGTGGGAGATACCGCAAGACGTTTCTGTGTATTGGGTACAGCGCTCTGCAGGGTGTTAGCAGAGACTTTCCCGGGACAGTGAAACCCTATGTCAGAGACACTGAGAAGAAGCCCCAACGTTCCTTCCAGGCACTTTCAGTGTGGGTGCCTTCTCCACGTGGTTCCTGGTTTCACTGCAGCTCTGAAGAGAATGTTAGCAAAGAGGTAACCGGGACAGTGCAAACAGTACTCAAAGACAGGGAGAGCAAGCTCTCTCTTGGCACTTTGGATGTGGGACATACAGCGAGATGTTTGCTGCTTTTACATTTGGCTGTTGGGAGATTTACAGCACAAAGATATCTAGTTGATTTGAAGCAGTTCCGAGAAAGTCTAAGCATAATCCCCACTTTTCCCTCCTGGCACTTTCCATGTGGGAGATACCGCAAGACGTTTCTGTGTATTGGGTACAGCGCTCTGCAGGGTGTTAGCAGAGACTTTCCCGGGACAGTGAAACCCTATGTCAGAGACACTGAGAAGAAGCCCCAACGTTCCTTCCCGGCACTTTCAGTGTGGGTGCCTTCTCCACGTGGTTCCTGGTTTCACTGCAGCTCTGAAGAGAATGTTAGCAAAGAGGTAACCGGGACAGTGCAAACAGTACTCAAAGACAGGGAGAGCAAGCTCTCTCTTGGCACTTTGGATGTGGGACATACAGCGAGACGTTTGCTGCTTTTACATTTGGCTGTTGGGAGATTTACAGCACAAAGATATCTAGTTGATTTGAAGCAGTTCCGAGAAAGTCTAAGCATAATCCCCACTTTTCCCTCCTGGCACTTTCCATGTGGGAGATACCGCAAGACGTTTCTGTGTATTGGGTACAGCGCTCTGCAGGGTGTTAGCAGAGACTTTCCCGGGACAGTGAAACCCTATGTCAGAGACACTGAGAAGAAGCCCCAACTTTCCTTCCAGGCACTTTCAGTGTGCGTGCCTTCTCCACGTGGTTCCTGGTTTCACAGCAGCTCTGAAGAGAATGTTAGCAAAGAGGTAACCGGGACAGTGCAAACAGTACTCAAAGACAGGGAGAGCAAGCTCTCTCTTGGCACTTTGGATGTGGGACATACAGCGAGATGTTTGCTGCTTTTACATTTGGCTGTTGGGAGATTTACAGCACAAAGATATCTAGTTGATTTGAAGCAGTTCCGAGAAAGTCTAAGCATAATCCCCACTTTACCCTCCTGGCACTTTCCATGTGGGAGATACCGCAAGACGTTTCTGTGTATTGGGTACAGCGCTCTGCAGGGTGTTAGCAGAGACTTTCCCGGGACAGTGAAACCCTATGTCAGAGACACTGAGAAGAAGCCCCAACGTTCCTTCCCGGCACTTTCAGTGTGGGTGCCTTCTCCACGTGGTTCCTGGTTTCACTGCAGCTCTGAAGAGAATGTTAGCAAAGAGGTAACCGGGACAGTGCAAACAGTACTCAAAGACAGGGAGAGCAAGCTCTCTCTTGGCACTTTGGATGTGGGACATACAGCGAGATGTTTGCTGCTTTTACATTTGGCTGTTGGGAGATTTACAGCACAAAGATATCTAGTTGATTTGAAGCAGTTCCGAGAAAGTCTAAGCATAATCCCCACTTTTCCCTCCTGGCACTTTCCATGTGGGAGATACCGCAAGACGTTTCTGTGTATTGGGTACAGCGCTCTGCAGGGTGTTAGCAGAGACTTTCCCGGGACAGTGAAACCCTATGTCAGAGACACTGAGAAGAAGCCCCAACTTTCCTTCCAGGCACTTTCAGTGTGCGTGCCTTCTCCACGTGGTTCCTGGTTTCACAGCAGCTCTGAAGAGAATGTTAGCAAAGAGGTAACCGGGACAGTGCAAACAGTACTCAAAGACAGGGAGAGCAAGCTCTCTCTTGGCACTTTGGATGTGGGACATACAGCGAGATGTTTGCTGCTTTTACATTTGGCTGTTGGGAGACTTACAGCACAAAGATATCTAGTTGATTTGAAGCAGTTCCGAGAAAGTCTAAACATAATCCCTACTTCTCCCTCCTGGCACTTTCCATGTGGGAGATACCGCAAGACGTTTCTGTGTATTGGGTACAGCGCTCTGCAGGGTGTTAGCAGAGACTTTCCCGGGACAGTGAAACCCTATGTCAGAGACACTGAGAAGAAGCCCCAACGTTCCTTCCAGGCACTTTCAGTGTGGGTGCCTTCTCCACGTGGTTCCTGGTTTCACTGCAGCTCTGAAGAGAATGTTAGCAAAGAGGTAACCGGGACAGTGCAAACAGTACTCAAAGACAGGGAGAGCAAGCTCTCTCTTGGCACTTTGGATGTGGGACATACAGCGAGATGTTTGCTGCTTTTACATTTGGCTGTTGGGAGATTTACAGCACAAAGATATCTAGTTGATTTGAAGCAGTTCCGAGAAAGTCTAAGCATAATCCCCACTTTTCCCTCCTGGCACTTTCCATGTGGGAGATACCGCAAGACGTTTCTGTGTATTGGGTACAGCGCTCTGCAGGGTGTTAGCAGAGACTTTCCCGGGACAGTGAAACCCTATGTCAGAGACACTGAGAAGAAGCCCCAACGTTCCTTCCCGGCACTTTCAGTGTGGGTGCCTTCTCCACGTGGTTCCTGGTTTCACTGCAGCTCTGAAGAGAATGTTAGCAAAGAGGTAACCGGGACAGTGCAAACAGTACTCAAAGACAGGGAGAGCAAGCTCTCTCTTGGCACTTTGGATGTGGGACATACAGCGAGATGTTTGCTGCTTTTACATTTGGCTGTTGGGAGATTTACAGCACAAAGATATCTAGTTGATTTGAAGCAGTTCCGAGAAAGTCTAAGCATAATCCCCACTTTTCCCTCCTGGCACTTTCCATGTGGGAGATACCGCAAGACGTTTCTGTGTATTGGGTACAGCGCTCTGCAGGGTGTTAGCAGAGACTTTCCCGGGACAGTGAAACCCTATGTCAGAGACACTGAGAAGAAGCCCCAACTTTCCTTCCAGGCACTTTCAGTGTGCGTGCCTTCTCCACGTGGTTCCTGGTTTCACAGCAGCTCTGAAGAGAATGTTAGCAAAGAGGTAACCGGGACAGTGCAAACAGTACTCAAAGACAGGGAGAGCAAGCTCTCTCTTGGCACTTTGGATGTGGGACATACAGCGAGATGTTTGCTGCTTTTACATTTGGCTGTTGGGAGATTTACAGCACAAAGATATCTAGTTGATTTGAAGCAGTTCCGAGAAAGTCTAAGCATAATCCCCACTTTACCCTCCTGGCACTTTCCATGTGGGAGATACCGCAAGACGTTTCTGTGTATTGGGTACAGCGCTCTGCAGGGTGTTAGCAGAGACTTTCCCGGGACAGTGAAACCCTATGTCAGAGACACTGAGAAGAAGCCCCAACGTTCCTTCCAGGCACTTTCAGTGTGGGTGCCTTCTCCACGTGGTTCCTGGTTTCACTGCAGCTCTGAAGAGAATGTTAGCAAAGAGGTAACCGGGACAGTGCAAACAGTACTCAAAGACAGGGAGAGCAAGCTCTCTCTTGGCACTTTGGATGTGGGACATACAGCGAGATGTTTGCTGCTTTTACATTTGGCTGTTGGGAGATTTACAGCACAAAGATATCTAGTTGATTTGAAGCAGTTCCGAGAAAGTCTAAACATAATCCCTACTTCTCCCTCCTGGCACTTTCCATGTGGGAGATACCGCAAGACGTTTCTGTGTATTGGGTACAGCGCTCTGCAGGGTGTTAGCAGAGACTTTCCCGGGACAGTGAAACCCTATGTCAGAGACACTGAGAAGAAGCCCCAACGTTCCTTCCAGGCACTTTCAGTGTGGGTGCCTTCTCCACGTGGTTCCTGGTTTCACTGCAGCTCTGAAGAGAATGTTAGCAAAGAGGTAACCGGGACAGTGCAAACAGTACTCAAAGACAGGGAGAGCAAGCTCTCTCTTGGCACTTTGGATGTGGGACATACAGCGAGATGTTTGCTGCTTTTACATTTGGCTGTTGGGAGATTTACAGCACAAAGATATCTAGTTGATTTGAAGCAGTTCCGAGAAAGTCTAAGCATAATCCCCACTTTTCCCTCCTGGCACTTTCCATGTGGGAGATACCGCAAGACGTTTCTGTGTATTGGGTACAGCGCTCTGCAGGGTGTTAGCAGAGACTTTCCCGGGACAGTGAAACCCTATGTCAGAGACACTGAGAAGAAGCCCCAACGTTCCTTCCCGGCACTTTCAGTGTGGGTGCCTTCTCCACGTGGTTCCTGGTTTCACTGCAGCTCTGAAGAGAATGTTAGCAAAGAGGTAACCGGGACAGTGCAAACAGTACTCAAAGACAGGGAGAGCAAGCTCTCTCTTGGCACTTTGGATGTGGGACATACAGCGAGACGTTTGCTGCTTTTACATTTGGCTGTTGGGAGATTTACAGCACAAAGATATCTAGTTGATTTGAAGCAGTTCCGAGAAAGTCTAAGCATAATCCCCACTTTTCCCTCCTGGCACTTTCCATGTGGGAGATACCGCAAGACGTTTCTGTGTATTGGGTACAGCGCTCTGCAGGGTGTTAGCAGAGACTTTCCCGGGACAGTGAAACCCTATGTCAGAGACACTGAGAAGAAGCCCCAACTTTCCTTCCAGGCACTTTCAGTGTGCGTGCCTTCTCCACGTGGTTCCTGGTTTCACAGCAGCTCTGAAGAGAATGTTAGCAAAGAGGTAACCGGGACAGTGCAAACAGTACTCAAAGACAGGGAGAGCAAGCTCTCTCTTGGCACTTTGGATGTGGGACATACAGCGAGATGTTTGCTGCTTTTACATTTGGCTGTTGGGAGATTTACAGCACAAAGATATCTAGTTGATTTGAAGCAGTTCCGAGAAAGTCTAAGCATAATCCCCACTTTTCCCTCCTGGCACTTTCCATGTGGGAGATACCGCAAGACGTTTCTGTGTATTGGGTACAGCGCTCTGCAGGGTGTTAGCAGAGACTTTCCCGGGACAGTGAAACCCTATGTCAGAGACACTGAGAAGAAGCCCCAACGTTCCTTCCCGGCACTTTCAGTGTGGGTGCCTTCTCCACGTGGTTCCTGGTTTCACTGCAGCTCTGAAGAGAATGTTAGCAAAGAGGTAACCGGGACAGTGCAAACAGTACTCAAAGACAGGGAGAGCAAGCTCTCTCTTGGCACTTTGGATGTGGGACATACAGCGAGATGTTTGCTGCTTTTACATTTGGCTGTTGGGAGATTTACAGCACAAAGATATCTAGTTGATTTGAAGCAGTTCCGAGAAAGTCTAAGCATAATCCCCACTTTTCCCTCCTGGCACTTTCCATGTGGGAGATACCGCAAGACGTTTCTGTGTATTGGGTACAGCGCTCTGCAGGGTGTTAGCAGAGACTTTCCCGGGACAGTGAAACCCTATGTCAGAGACACTGAGAAGAAGCCCCAACTTTCCTTCCAGGCACTTTCAGTGTGCGTGCCTTCTCCACGTGGTTCCTGGTTTCACAGCAGCTCTGAAGAGAATGTTAGCAAAGAGGTAACCGGGACAGTGCAAACAGTACTCAAAGACAGGGAGAGCAAGCTCTCTCTTGGCACTTTGGATGTGGGACATACAGCGAGATGTTTGCTGCTTTTACATTTGGCTGTTGGGAGACTTACAGCACAAAGATATCTAGTTGATTTGAAGCAGTTCCGAGAAAGTCTAAACATAATCCCTACTTCTCCCTCCTGGCACTTTCCATGTGGGAGATACCGCAAGACGTTTCTGTGTATTGGGTACAGCGCTCTGCAGGGTGTTAGCAGAGACTTTCCCGGGACAGTGAAACCCTATGTCAGAGACACTGAGAAGAAGCCCCAACGTTCCTTCCAGGCACTTTCAGTGTGGGTGCCTTCTCCACGTGGTTCCTGGTTTCACTGCAGCTCTGAAGAGAATGTTAGCAAAGAGGTAACCGGGACAGTGCAAACAGTACTCAAAGACAGGGAGAGCAAGCTCTCTCTTGGCACTTTGGATGTGGGACATACAGCGAGATGTTTGCTGCTTTTACATTTGGCTGTTGGGAGATTTACAGCACAAAGATATCTAGTTGATTTGAAGCAGTTCCGAGAAAGTCTAAACATAATCCCTACTTCTCCCTCCTGGCACTTTCCATGTGGGAGATACCGCAAGACGTTTCTGTGTATTGGGTACAGCGCTCTGCAGGGTGTTAGCAGAGACTTTCCCGGGACAGTGAAACCCTATGTCAGAGACACTGAGAAGAAGCCCCAACGTTCCTTCCAGGCACTTTCAGTGTGGGTGCCTTCTCCACGTGGTTCCTGGTTTCACTGCAGCTCTGAAGAGAATGTTAGCAAAGAGGTAACCGGGACAGTGCAAACAGTACTCAAAGACAGGGAGAGCAAGCTCTCTCTTGGCACTTTGGATGTGGGACATACAGCGAGATGTTTGCTGCTTTTACATTTGGCTGTTGGGAGATTTACAGCACAAAGATATCTAGTTGATTTGAAGCAGTTCCGAGAAAGTCTAAGCATAATCCCCACTTTTCCCTCCTGGCACTTTCCATGTGGGAGATACCGCAAGACGTTTCTGTGTATTGGGTACAGCGCTCTGCAGGGTGTTAGCAGAGACTTTCCCGGGACAGTGAAACCCTATGTCAGAGACACTGAGAAGAAGCCCCAACGTTCCTTCCCGGCACTTTCAGTGTGGGTGCCTTCTCCACGTGGTTCCTGGTTTCACTGCAGCTCTGAAGAGAATGTTAGCAAAGAGGTAACCGGGACAGTGCAAACAGTACTCAAAGACAGGGAGAGCAAGCTCTCTCTTGGCACTTTGGATGTGGGACATACAGCGAGACGTTTGCTGCTTTTACATTTGGCTGTTGGGAGATTTACAGCACAAAGATATCTAGTTGATTTGAAGCAGTTCCGAGAAAGTCTAAGCATAATCCCCACTTTTCCCTCCTGGCACTTTCCATGTGGGAGATACCGCAAGACGTTTCTGTGTATTGGGTACAGCGCTCTGCAGGGTGTTAGCAGAGACTTTCCCGGGACAGTGAAACCCTATGTCAGAGACACTGAGAAGAAGCCCCAACTTTCCTTCCAGGCACTTTCAGTGTGCGTGCCTTCTCCACGTGGTTCCTGGTTTCACAGCAGCTCTGAAGAGAATGTTAGCAAAGAGGTAACCGGGACAGTGCAAACAGTACTCAAAGACAGGGAGAGCAAGCTCTCTCTTGGCACTTTGGATGTGGGACATACAGCGAGATGTTTGCTGCTTTTACATTTGGCTGTTGGGAGATTTACAGCACAAAGATATCTAGTTGATTTGAAGCAGTTCCGAGAAAGTCTAAGCATAATCCCCACTTTACCCTCCTGGCACTTTCCATGTGGGAGATACCGCAAGACGTTTCTGTGTATTGGGTACAGCGCTCTGCAGGGTGTTAGCAGAGACTTTCCCGGGACAGTGAAACCCTATGTCAGAGACACTGAGAAGAAGCCCCAACGTTCCTTCCCGGCACTTTCAGTGTGGGTGCCTTCTCCACGTGGTTCCTGGTTTCACTGCAGCTCTGAAGAGAATGTTAGCAAAGAGGTAACCGGGACAGTGCAAACAGTACTCAAAGACAGGGAGAGCAAGCTCTCTCTTGGCACTTTGGATGTGGGACATACAGCGAGATGTTTGCTGCTTTTACATTTGGCTGTTGGGAGATTTACAGCACAAAGATATCTAGTTGATTTGAAGCAGTTCCGAGAAAGTCTAAGCATAATCCCCACTTTTCCCTCCTGGCACTTTCCATGTGGGAGATACCGCAAGACGTTTCTGTGTATTGGGTACAGCGCTCTGCAGGGTGTTAGCAGAGACTTTCCCGGGACAGTGAAACCCTATGTCAGAGACACTGAGAAGAAGCCCCAACTTTCCTTCCAGGCACTTTCAGTGTGCGTGCCTTCTCCACGTGGTTCCTGGTTTCACAGCAGCTCTGAAGAGAATGTTAGCAAAGAGGTAACCGGGACAGTGCAAACAGTACTCAAAGACAGGGAGAGCAAGCTCTCTCTTGGCACTTTGGATGTGGGACATACAGCGAGATGTTTGCTGCTTTTACATTTGGCTGTTGGGAGACTTACAGCACAAAGATATCTAGTTGATTTGAAGCAGTTCCGAGAAAGTCTAAACATAATCCCTACTTCTCCCTCCTGGCACTTTCCATGTGGGAGATACCGCAAGACGTTTCTGTGTATTGGGTACAGCGCTCTGCAGGGTGTTAGCAGAGACTTTCCCGGGACAGTGAAACCCTATGTCAGAGACACTGAGAAGAAGCCCCAACGTTCCTTCCAGGCACTTTCAGTGTGGGTGCCTTCTCCACGTGGTTCCTGGTTTCACTGCAGCTCTGAAGAGAATGTTAGCAAAGAGGTAACCGGGACAGTGCAAACAGTACTCAAAGACAGGGAGAGCAAGCTCTCTCTTGGCACTTTGGATGTGGGACATACAGCGAGATGTTTGCTGCTTTTACATTTGGCTGTTGGGAGATTTACAGCACAAAGATATCTAGTTGATTTGAAGCAGTTCCGAGAAAGTCTAAGCATAATCCCCACTTTTCCCTCCTGGCACTTTCCATGTGGGAGATACCGCAAGACGTTTCTGTGTATTGGGTACAGCGCTCTGCAGGGTGTTAGCAGAGACTTTCCCGGGACAGTGAAACCCTATGTCAGAGACACTGAGAAGAAGCCCCAACGTTCCTTCCCGGCACTTTCAGTGTGGGTGCCTTCTCCACGTGGTTCCTGGTTTCACTGCAGCTCTGAAGAGAATGTTAGCAAAGAGGTAACCGGGACAGTGCAAACAGTACTCAAAGACAGGGAGAGCAAGCTCTCTCTTGGCACTTTGGATGTGGGACATACAGCGAGATGTTTGCTGCTTTTACATTTGGCTGTTGGGAGATTTACAGCACAAAGATATCTAGTTGATTTGAAGCAGTTCCGAGAAAGTCTAAGCATAATCCCCACTTTTCCCTCCTGGCACTTTCCATGTGGGAGATACCGCAAGACGTTTCTGTGTATTGGGTACAGCGCTCTGCAGGGTGTTAGCAGAGACTTTCCCGGGACAGTGAAACCCTATGTCAGAGACACTGAGAAGAAGCCCCAACGTTCCTTCCAGGCACTTTCAGTGTGGGTGCCTTCTCCACGTGGTTCCTGGTTTCACTGCAGCTCTGAAGAGAATGTTAGCAAAGAGGTAACCGGGACAGTGCAAACAGTACTCAAAGACAGGGAGAGCAAGCTCTCTCTTGGCACTTTGGATGTGGGACATACAGCGAGATGTTTGCTGCTTTTACATTTGGCTGTTGGGAGATTTACAGCACAAAGATATCTAGTTGATTTGAAGCAGTTCCGAGAAAGTCTAAGCATAATCCCCACTTTTCCCTCCTGGCACTTTCCATGTGGGAGATACCGCAAGACGTTTCTGTGTATTGGGTACAGCGCTCTGCAGGGTGTTAGCAGAGACTTTCCCGGGACAGTGAAACCCTATGTCAGAGACACTGAGAAGAAGCCCCAACGTTCCTTCCCGGCACTTTCAGTGTGGGTGCCTTCTCCACGTGGTTCCTGGTTTCACTGCAGCTCTGAAGAGAATGTTAGCAAAGAGGTAACCGGGACAGTGCAAACAGTACTCAAAGACAGGGAGAGCAAGCTCTCTCTTGGCACTTTGGATGTGGGACATACAGCGAGATGTTTGCTGCTTTTACATTTGGCTGTTGGGAGATTTACAGCACAAAGATATCTAGTTGATTTGAAGCAGTTCCGAGAAAGTCTAAGCATAATCCCCACTTTTCCCTCCTGGCACTTTCCATGTGGGAGATACCGCAAGACGTTTCTGTGTATTGGGTACAGCGCTCTGCAGGGTGTTAGCAGAGACTTTCCCGGGACAGTGAAACCCTATGTCAGAGACACTGAGAAGAAGCCCCAACTTTCCTTCCAGGCACTTTCAGTGTGCGTGCCTTCTCCACGTGGTTCCTGGTTTCACAGCAGCTCTGAAGAGAATGTTAGCAAAGAGGTAACCGGGACAGTGCAAACAGTACTCAAAGACAGGGAGAGCAAGCTCTCTCTTGGCACTTTGGATGTGGGACATACAGCGAGATGTTTGCTGCTTTTACATTTGGCTGTTGGGAGATTTACAGCACAAAGATATCTAGTTGATTTGAAGCAGTTCCGAGAAAGTCTAAGCATAATCCCCACTTTTCCCTCCTGGCACTTTCCATGTGGGAGATACCGCAAGACGTTTCTGTGTATTGGGTACAGCGCTCTGCAGGGTGTTAGCAGAGACTTTCCCGGGACAGTGAAACCCTATGTCAGAGACACTGAGAAGAAGCCCCAACGTTCCTTCCAGGCACTTTCAGTGTGCGCGCCTTCTCCACGTGGTTCCTGGTTTCACTGCAGCTCTGAAGAGAATGTTAGCAAAGAGGTAACCGGGACAGTGCAAACAGTACTCAAAGAGAGGGAGAGCAAGCTCTCTCTTGGCACTTTGGATGTGGGACATACAGCGAGATGTTTGCTGCTTTTACATTTGGCTGTTGGGAGATTTACAGCACAAAGATATCTAGTTGATTTGAAGCAGTTCCGAGAAAGTCTAAGCATAATCCCCACTTTTCCCTCCTGGCACTTTCCATGTGGGAGATACCGCAAGACGTTTCTGTATATTGGGTACAGCGCTCTGCAGGGTGTTAGCAGAGACTTTCCCGGGACAGTGAAACCCTATGTCAGAGACACTGAGAAGAAGCCCCAACGTTCCTTCCAGGCACTTTCAGTGTGGGTGCCTTCTCCACGTGGTTCCTGGTTTCACTGCAGCTCTGAAGAGAATGTTAGCAAAGAGGTAACCGGGACAGTGCAAACAGTACTCAAAGACAGGGAGAGCAAGCTCTCTCTTGGCACTTTGGATGTGGGACATACAGCGAGATGTTTGCTGCTTTTACATTTGGCTGTTGGGAGACTTACAGCACAAAGATATCTAGTTGATTTGAAGCAGTTCCGAGAAAGTCTAAACATAATCCCTACTTCTCCATCCTGGCACTTTCCATGTGGGAGATACCGCAAGACGTTTCTGTGTATTGGGTACAGCGCTCTGCAGGGTGTTAGCAGAGACTTTCCCGGGACAGTGAAACCCTATGTCAGAGACACTGAGAAGAAGCCCCAACGTTCCTTCCAGGCACTTTCAGTGTGCGTGCCTTCTCCACGTGGTTCCTGGTTTCACTGCAGCTCTGAAGAGAATGTTAGCAAAGAGGTAACCGGGACAGTGCAAACAGTACTCAAAGACAGGGAGAGCAAGCTCTCTCTTGGCACTTTGGATGTGGGACATACAGCGAGATGTTTGCTGCTTTTACATTTGGCTGTTGGGAGATTTACAGCACAAAGATATCTAGTTGATTTGAAGCAGTTCCGAGAAAGTCTAAGCATAATCCCCACTTTTCCCTCCTGGCACTTTCCATGTGGGAGATACCGCAAGACGTTTCTGTGTATTGGGTACAGCGCTCTGCAGGGTGTTAGCAGAGACTTTCCCGGGACAGTGAAACCCTATGTCAGAGACACTGAGAAGAAGCCCCAACTTTCCTTCCAGGCACTTTCAGTGTGCGTGCCTTCTCCACGTGGTTCCTGGTTTCACAGCAGCTCTGAAGAGAATGTTAGCAAAGAGGTAACCGGGACAGTGCAAACAGTACTCAAAGACAGGGAGAGCAAGCTCTCTCTTGGCACTTTGGATGTGGGACATACAGCGAGATGTTTGCTGCTTTTACATTTGGCTGTTGGGAGATTTACAGCACAAAGATATCTAGTTGATTTGAAGCAGTTCCGAGAAAGTCTAAGCATAATCCCCACTTTTCCCTCCTGGCACTTTCCATGTGGGAGATACCGCAAGACGTTTCTGTGTATTGGGTACAGCGCTCTGCAGGGTGTTAGCAGAGACTTTCCCGGGACAGTGAAACCCTATGTCAGAGACACTGAGAAGAAGCCCCAACTTTCCTTCCAGGCACTTTCAGTGTGCGTGCCTTCTCCACGTGGTTCCTGGTTTCACAGCAGCTCTGAAGAGAATGTTAGCAAAGAGGTAACCGGGACAGTGCAAACAGTACTCAAAGACAGGGAGAGCAAGCTCTCTCTTGGCACTTTGGATGTGGGACATACAGCGAGATGTTTGCTGCTTTTACATTTGGCTGTTGGGAGATTTACAGCACAAAGATATCTAGTTGATTTGAAGCAGTTCCGAGAAAGTCTAAGCATAATCCCCACTTTTCCCTCCTGGCACTTTCCATGTGGGAGATACCGCAAGACGTTTCTGTGTATTGGGTACAGCGCTCTGCAGGGTGTTAGCAGAGACTTTCCCGGGACAGTGAAACCCTATGTCAGAGACACTGAGAAGAAGCCCCAACTTTCCTTCCAGGCACTTTCAGTGTGCGTGCCTTCTCCACGTGGTTCCTGGTTTCACAGCAGCTCTGAAGAGAATGTTAGCAAAGAGGTAACCGGGACAGTGCAAACAGTACTCAAAGACAGGGAGAGCAAGCTCTCTCTTGGCACTTTGGATGTGGGACATACAGCGAGATGTTTGCTGCTTTTACATTTGGCTGTTGGGAGATTTACAGCACAAAGATATCTAGTTGATTTGAAGCAGTTCCGAGAAAGTCTAAGCATAATCCCCACTTTTCCCTCCTGGCACTTTTCATGTGGGAGATACCGCAAGACGTTTCTGTGTATTGGGTACAGCGCTCTGCAGGGTGTTAGCAGAGACTTTCCCGGGACAGTGAAACCCTATGTCAGAGACACTGAGAAGAAGCCCCAACTTTCCTTCCAGGCACTTTCAGTGTGCGCGCCTTCTCCACGTGGTTCCTGGTTTCACAGCAGCTCTGAAGAGAATGTTAGCAAAGAGGTAACCGGGACAGTGCAAACAGTACTCAAAGACAGGGAGAGCAAGCTCTCTCTTGGCACTTTGGATGTGGGACATACAGCAAGATGTTTGCTGCTTTTACATTTGGCTGTTGGGAGATTTACAGCACAAAGATATCTAGTTGATTTGAAGCAGTTCCGAGAAAGTCTAAGCATAATCCCCACTTTTCCCTCCTGGCACTTTCCATGTGGGAGATACCGCAAGACGTTTCTGTGTATTGGGTACAGCGCTCTGCAGGGTGTTAGCAGAGACTTTCCCGGGACAGTGAAACCCTATGTCAGAGACACTGAGAAGAAGCCCCAACTTTCCTTCCAGGCACTTTCAGTGTGCGTGCCTTCTCCACGTGGTTCCTGGTTTCACAGCAGCTCTGAAGGGAATGTTAGCAAAGAGGTAACCGGGACAGTGCAAACAGTACTCAAAGACAGGGAGAGCAAGCTCTCTCTTGGCACTTTGGATGTGGGACATACAGCGAGATGTTTGCTGCTTTTACATTTGGCTGTTGGGAGATTTACAGCACAAAGATATCTAGTTGATTTGAAGCAGTTCCGAGAAAGTCTAAGCATAATCCCTACTTCTCCCTCCTGGCACTTTCCATGTGGGAGATACCGCAAGACGTTTCTGTGTATTGGGTACAGCGCTCTGCAGGGTGTTAGCAGATACTTTCCCGGGACAGTGAAACCCTATGTCAGAGACACTGAGAAGAAGCCCCAACGTTCCTTCCAGGCACTTTCAGTGTGGGTGCCTTCTCCACGTGGTTCCTGGTTTCACTGCAGCTCTGAAGAGAATGTTAGCAAAGAGGTAACCGGGACAGTGCAAACAGTACTCAAAGACAGGGAGAGCAAGCTCTCTCTTGGCACTTTGGATGTGGGACATACAGCGAGACGTTTGCTGCTTTTACATTTGGCTGTTGGGAGATTTACAGCACAAAGATATCTAGTTGATTTGAAGCAGTTCCGAGAAAGTCTAAGCATAATCCCCACTTCTCCCTCCTGGCACTTTCCATGTGGGAGATACCGCAAGACCTTTCTGTATATTGGGTACAGCGCTCTGCAGGGTGTTAGCAGAGACTTTCCCGGGACAGTGAAACCCTATGTCAGAGACACTGAGAAGAAGCCCCAACGTTCCTTCCAGGCACTTTCAGTGTGGGTGCCTTCTCCACGTGGTTCCTGGTTTCACTGCAGCTCTGAAGAGAATGTTAGCAAAGAGGTAACCGGGACAGTGCAAACAGTACTCAAAGACAGGGAGAGCAAGCTCTCTCTTGGCACTTTGGATGTGGGACATACAGCGAGATGTTTGCTGCTTTTACATTTGGCTGTTGGGAGATTTACAGCACAAAGATATCTAGTTGATTTGAAGCAGTTCCGAGACAGTCTAAACATAATCCCTACTTCTCCCTCCTGGCACTTTCCATGTGGGAGATACCGCAAGACGTTTCTGTGTATTGGGTACAGCGCTCTGCAGGGTGTTAGCAGAGACTTTCCCGGGACAGTGAAACCCTATGTCAGAGACACTGAGAAGAAGCCCCAATGTTCCTTATAGTCATTTTCAGTGTGGGTGCCTTCTCCACGTGGTTCCTGGTTTCACAGCAGCTCTGAAGAGAATGTTAGCAAAGAGGTAACCGGGACAGTGCAAACAGTACTCAAAGACAGGGAGAGCAAGCTCTCTCTTGGCACTTTGGATGTGGGACATACAGCGAGATGTTTGCTGCTTTTACATTTGGCTGTTGGGAGATTTACAGCACAAAGATATCTAGTTGATTTGAAGCAGTTCCGAGAAAGTCTAAGCATAATCCCTACTTCTCCCTCCTGACACTTTCCATGTGGGAGATACCGCAAGACGTTTCTGTGTATTGGGTACAGCGCTCTGCAGGGTGTTAGCAGATACTTTCCCGGGACAGTGAAACCCTATGTCAGAGACACTGAGAAGAAGCCCCAACGTTCCTTCCAGGCACTTTCAGTGTGGGTGCCTTCTCCACGTGGTTCCTGGTTTCACTGCAGCTCTGAAGAGAATGTTAGCAAAGAGGTAACCGGGACAGTGCAAACAGTACTCAAAGACAGGGAGAGCAAGCTCTCTCTTGGCACTTTGGATGTGGGACATACAGCGAGATGTTTGCTGCTTTTACATTTGGCTGTTGGGAGATTTACAGCACAAAGATATCTAGTTGATTTGAAGCAGTTCCGAGAAAGTCTAAGCATAATCCCCACTTTTCCCTCCTGGCACTTTCCATGTGGGAGATACTGCAAGACGTTTCTGTGTATTGGGTACAGCGCTCTGCAGGGTGTTAGCAGAGACTTTCCCGGGACAGTGAAACCCTATGTCAGAGACACTGAGAAGAAGCCCCAACGTTCCCTCCAGGCATTTTCAGTGTGCGTGCCTTCTCCACGTGGTTCCTGGTTTCACAGCAGCTCTGAGGAGAATGTTAGCAAAGAGGTAACCGGGACAGTGCAAACAGTACTCAAAGACAGGGAGAGCAAGCTCTCTCTTGGCACTTTGGATGTGGGACATACAGCGAGATGTTTGCTGCTTTTACATTTGGCTGTTGGGAGATTTACAGCACAAAGATATCTAGTTGATTTGAAGCAGGTCCGAGAAAGTCTAAGCATAATCCCCACTTTTCCCTCCTGGCACTTTCCATGTGGGAGATACCGCAAGACGTTTCTGTGTATTGGGTACAGCGCTCTGCAGGGTGTTAGCAGAGACTTTCCCGGGACAGTGAAACCCTATGTCAGAGACACTGAGAAGAAGCCCCAACGTTCCTTCCAGGCACTTTCAGTGTGGGTGCCTTCTCCACGTGGTTCCTGGTTTCACTGCAGCTCTGAAGAGAATGTTAGCAAAGAGGTAACCGGGACAGTGCAAACAGTACTCAAAGACAGGGAGAGCAAGCTCTCTCTTGGCACTTTGGATGTGGGACATACAGCGAGATGTTTGCTGCTTTTACATTTGGCTGTTGGGAGATTTACAGCACAAAGATATCTAGTTGATTTGAAGCAGTTCCGAGAAAGTCTAAGCATAATCCCTACTTCTCCCTCCTGGCACTTTCCATGTGGGAGATACCGCAAGACGTTTCTGTGTATTGGGTACAGCGCTCTGCAGGGTGTTAGCAGATACTTTCCCGGGACAGTGAAACCCTATGTCAGAGACACTGAGAAGAAGCCCCAACGTTCCTTCCAGGCACTTTCAGTGTGGGTGCCTTCTCCACGTGGTTCCTGGTTTCACTGCAGCTCTGAAGAGAATGTTAGCAAAGAGGTAACCGGGACAGTGCAAACAGTACTCAAAGACAGGGAGAGCAAGCTCTCTCTTGGCACTTTGGATGTGGGACATACAGCGAGACGTTTGCTGCTTTTACATTTGGCTGTTGGGAGATTTACAGCACAAAGATATCTAGTTGATTTGAAGCAGTTCCGAGAAAGTCTAAGCATAATCCCCACTTCTCCCTCCTGGCACTTTCCATGTGGGAGATACCGCAAGACCTTTCTGTATATTGGGTACAGCGCTCTGCAGGGTGTTAGCAGAGACTTTCCCGGGACAGTGAAACCCTATGTCAGAGACACTGAGAAGAAGCCCCAACGTTCCTTCCAGGCACTTTCAGTGTGGGTGCCTTCTCCACGTGGTTCCTGGTTTCACTGCAGCTCTGAAGAGAATGTTAGCAAAGAGGTAACCGGGACAGTGCAAACAGTACTCAAAGACAGGGAGAGCAAGCTCTCTCTTGGCACTTTGGATGTGGGACATACAGCGAGATGTTTGCTGCTTTTACATTTGGCTGTTGGGAGATTTACAGCACAAAGATATCTAGTTGATTTGAAGCAGTTCCGAGAAAGTCTAAACATAATCCCTACTTCTCCCTCCTGGCACTTTCCATGTGGGAGATACCGCAAGACGTTTCTGTGTATTGGGTACAGCGCTCTGCAGGGTGTTAGCAGAGACTTTCCCGGGACAGTGAAACCCTATGTCAGAGACACTGAGAAGAAGCCCCAATGTTCCTTATAGTCATTTTCAGTGTGGGTGCCTTCTCCACGTGGTTCCTGGTTTCACAGCAGCTCTGAAGAGAATGTTAGCAAAGAGGTAACCGGGACAGTGCAAACAGTACTCAAAGACAGGGAGAGCAAGCTCTCTCTTGGCACTTTGGATGTGGGACATACAGCGAGATGTTTGCTGCTTTTACATTTGGCTGTTGGGAGATTTACAGCACAAAGATATCTAGTTGATTTGAAGCAGTTCCGAGAAAGTCTAAGCATAATCCCTACTTCTCCCTCCTGACACTTTCCATGTGGGAGATACCGCAAGACGTTTCTGTGTATTGGGTACAGCGCTCTGCAGGGTGTTAGCAGATACTTTCCCGGGACAGTGAAACCCTATGTCAGAGACACTGAGAAGAAGCCCCAACGTTCCTTCCAGGCACTTTCAGTGTGGGTGCCTTCTCCACGTGGTTCCTGGTTTCACTGCAGCTCTGAAGAGAATGTTAGCAAAGAGGTAACCGGGACAGTGCAAACAGTACTCAAAGACAGGGAGAGCAAGCTCTCTCTTGGCACTTTGGATGTGGGACATACAGCGAGATGTTTGCTGCTTTTACATTTGGCTGTTGGGAGATTTACAGCACAAAGATATCTAGTTGATTTGAAGCAGTTCCGAGAAAGTCTAAGCATAATCCCCACTTTTCCCTCCTGGCACTTTCCATGTGGGAGATACTGCAAGACGTTTCTGTGTATTGGGTACAGCGCTCTGCAGGGTGTTAGCAGAGACTTTCCCGGGACAGTGAAACCCTATGTCAGAGACACTGAGAAGAAGCCCCAACTTTCCTTCCAGGCACTTTCAGTGTGCGTGCCTTCTCCACGTGGTTCCTGGTTTCACAGCAGCTCTGAGGAGAATGTTAGCAAAGAGGTAACCGGGACAGTGCAAACAGTACTCAAAGACAGGGAGAGCAAGCTCTCTCTTGGCACTTTGGATGTGGGACATACAGCGAGATGTTTGCTGCTTTTACATTTGGCTGTTGGGAGATTTACAGCACAAAGATATCTAGTTGATTTGAAGCAGTTCCGAGAAAGTCTAAGCATAATCCCCACTTTTCCCTCCTGGCACTTTCCATGTGGGAGATACCGCAAGACGTTTCTGTGTATTGGGTACAGCGCTCTGCAGGGTGTTAGCAGAGACTTTCCCGGGACAGTGAAACCCTATGTCAGAGACACTGAGAAGAAGCCCCAACGTTCCTTCCAGGCACTTTCAGTGTGGGTGCCTTCTCCACGTGGTTCCTGGTTTCACTGCAGCTCTGAAGAGAATGTTAGCAAAGAGGTAACCGGGACAGTGCAAACAGTACTCAAAGACAGGGAGAGCAAGCTCTCTCTTGGCACTTTGGATGTGGGACATACAGCGAGATGTTTGCTGCTTTTACATTTGGCTGTTGGGAGATTTACAGCACAAAGATATCTAGTTGATTTGAAGCAGTTCCGAGAAAGTCTAAGCATAATCCCCACTTTTCCCTCCTGGCACTTTCCATGTGGGAGATACCGCAAGACGTTTCTGTGTATTGGGTACAGCGCTCTGCAGGGTGTTAGCAGAGACTTTCCCGGGACAGTGAAACCCTATGTCAGAGACACTGAGAAGAAGCCCCAACGTTCCTTCCAGGCACTTTCAGTGTGCGCGCCTTCTCCACGTGGTTCCTGGTTTCACAGCAGCTCTGAAGAGAATGTTAGCAAAGAGGTAACCGGGACAGTGCAAACAGTACTCAAAGACAGGGAGAGCAAGCTCTCTCTTGGCAATTTGGATGTGGGACATACAGCGAGATGTTTGCTGCTTTTACATTTGGCTGTTGGGAGATTTACAGCACAAAGATATCTAGTTGATTTGAAGCAGTTCCGAGAAAGTCTAAGCATAATCCCCACTTTTCCCTCCTGGCACTTTCCATGTGGGAGATACCGCAAGACGTTTCTGTGTATTGGGTACAGCGCTCTGCAGGGTGTTAGCAGAGACTTTCCCGGGACAGTGAAACCCTATGTCAGAGACACTGAGAAGAAGCCCCAACGTTCCTTCCCGGCACTTTCAGTGTGGGTGCCTTCTCCACGTGGTTCCTGGTTTCACTGCAGCTCTGAAGAGAATGTTAGCAAAGAGGTAACCGGGACAGTGCAAACAGTACTCAAAGACAGGGAGAGCAAGCTCTCTCTTGGCAATTTGGATGTGGGACATACAGCGAGATGTTTGCTGCTTTTACATTTGGCTGTTGGGAGATTTACAGCACAAAGATATCTAGTTGATTTGAAGCAGTTCCGAGAAAGTCTAAACATAATCCCCACTTTTCCCTCCTGGCACTTTCCATGTGGGAGACACCGCAAGACGTTTCTGTGTACTGGGTACAGCGCTCTGCAGGGTGTTAGCAGAGACTTTCCCGGGACAGTGAAACCCTATGTGAGAGACAATGAAAAGAAGCCCCAGTGTTCCCTCCAGGCATTTTCAGTGTGGGTGCCTTCTCCACGTGGTTCCTGGTTTCAGAGCAGCTATGAAGAGAATGTTAGCAAAGAGGTAACCGGGAGAGTGCAAACAGTACTCAAAGACAGGGAGAGCAAGCTCTCTCTTGGCACTTTGGATGTGGGACATACAGCGAGATGTTTGCTGCTTTTACATTTGGCTGTTGGGAGATTTACAGCACAAAGATATCTAGTTGATTTGCAGCAGTTCCGAGAAAGTCTAAGCATAATCCCCACTTTTCCCTCCTGGCACTTTCCATGTGGGAGATACCGCAAGACGTTTCTGTGTATTGGGTACAGCGCTCTGCAGGGTGTTAGCAGAGATTTTCCCGGGACAGTGAAACCCTATGTCAGAGACACTGAGAAAAAGCCCCAATGTTCCTTCTAGTCATTTTCAGTGTGGGTGCCTTCTCCACGTGGTTCCTGGTTTCACTACGGCTCTGAAGAGAATGTTAGCAAAGAGGTAACCGGGACAGTGCAAACAGTACTCAAAGACAGGGAGAGCAAGCTCTCTCTTGGCACTTTGGATGTGGGACATACAGCGAGATGGTTGCTGCTTTTACATTTGGCTGTTGGGAGATTTACAGCACAAAGATATCTAGTTGATTTGAAGCAGTTCCGAGAAAGTCTAAGCATAATCCCTACTTCTCCCTCCTGGCACTTTCCATGTGGGAGATACCGCAAGACGTTTCTGTATATTGGGCACAGCTCTCTGCAGGGTGTTAGCAGAGACTTTCCCTGGACAGTGAAACCCTATGTCAGAGACACTGAGAAGAAGCCCCAACGTTCCTTCCAGGCACTTTCAGTGTGGGTGCCTTCTCCACGTGGTTCCTGGTTTCACTACAGCTCTGAAGAGAATGTTAGCAAAGAGGTAACCGGGACAGTGCAAACAGTACTCAAAGACAGGGAGAGCAAGCTCTCTCTTGGCACTTTGGATGTGGGACACACAGCGAGATGTTTGCTGCTTTTACATTTGGCTGTTGGGAGATTTACAGCACAAAGATATCTAGTTGATTTGAAGCAGTTCCGAGAAAGTCTAAGCATAATCCCTACTTCTCCCTCCTGGCACTTTCCATGTGGGAGATACCGCAAGACGTTTCTGTATATTGGGCACAGCTCTCTGCAGGGTGTTAGCAGAGACTTTCCCAGGACAGTGAAACCCTATGTCAGAGACACTGAGAAGAAGCCCCAACGTTCCTTCCAGGCACTTTCAGTGTGGGTGCCTTCTCCACGTGGTTCCTGGTTTCACAGCAGCTATGAAGAGAATGTTAGCAAAGAGGTAACCGGGACAGTGCAAACAGTACTCAAAGACAGGGAGAGCAAGCTCTCTCTTGGCACTTTGGATGTGGGACATACAGCGAGATGTTTGCTGCTTTTACATTTGGCTGTTGGGAGATTTACAGCACAAAGATATCTAGTTGATTTGAAGCAGTTCCGAGAAAGTCTAAACATAATCCCCACTTTTCCCTCCTGGCACTTTCCATGTGGGAGACACCGCAAGACGTTTCTGTGTATTGGGTACAGCGCTCTGCAGGGTGTTAGCAGAGATTTTCCCGGGACAGTGAAACCCTATGTCAGAGACACTGAGAAGAAGCCCCAATGTTCCTTCTAGTCATTTTCAGTGTGGGTGCCTTCTCCACGTGGTTCCTGGTTTCACAGCAGCTATGAAGAGAATGTTAGCAAAGAGGTAACCGGGACAGTGCAAACAGTACTCAAAGACAGGGAGAGCAAGCTCTCTCTTGGCACTTTGGATGTGGGACATACAGCGAGATGTTTGCTGCTTTTACATTTGGCTGTTGGGAGATTTACAGCACAAAGATATCTAGTTGATTTGAAGCAGTTCCGAGAAAGTCTAAACATAATCCCCACTTTTCCCTCCTGGCACTTTCCATGTGGGAGACACCGCAAGACGTTTCTGTGTATTGGGTACAGCGCTCTGCAGGGTGTTAGCAGAGATTTTCCCGGGACAGTGAAACCCTATGTCAGAGACACTGAGAAAAAGCCCCAATGTTCCTTCTAGTCATTTTCAGTGTGGGTGCCTTCTCCACGTGGTTCCTGGTTTCACAGCAGCTATGAAGAGAATGTTAGCAAAGAGGTAACCGGGACAGTGCAAACAGTACTCAAAGACAGGGAGAGCAAGCTCTCTCTTGGCACTTTGGATGTGGGACATACAGCGAGATGTTTGCTGCTTTTACATTTGGCTGTTGGGAGATTTACAGCACAAAGATATCTAGTTGATTTGAAGCAGTTCCGAGAAAGTCTAAACATAATCCCCACTTTTCCCTCCTGGCACTTTCCATGTGGGAGACACCGCAAGACGTTTCTGTGTATTGGGTACAGCGCTCTGCAGGGTGTTAGCAGAGATTTTCCCGGGACAGTGAAACCCTATGTCAGAGACATTGAGAAAAAGCCCCAATGTTCCTTCTAGTCATTTTCAGTGTGGGTGCCTTCTCCACGTGGTTCCTGGTTTCACAGCAGCTATGAAGAGAATGTTAGCAAAGAGGTAACCGGGACAGTGCAAACAGTACTCAAAGACAGGGAGAGCAAGCTCTCTCTTGGCACTTTGGATGTGGGACATACAGCGAGATGTTTGCTGCTTTTACATTTGGCTGTTGGGAGATTTACAGCACAAAGATATCTAGTTGATTTGAAGCAGTTCCGAGAAAGTCTAAACATAATCCCCACTTTTCCCTCCTGGCACTTTCCATGTGGGAGACACCGCAAGACGTTTCTGTGTATTGGGTACAGCGCTCTGCAGGGTGTTAGCAGAGATTTTCCCGGGACAGTGAAACCCTATGTCAGAGACACTGAGAAAAAGCCCCAATGTTCCTTCTAGTCATTTTCAGTGTGGGTGCCTTCTCCACGTGGTTCCTGGTTTCACAGCAGCTATGAAGAGAATGTTAGCAAAGAGGTAACCGGGACAGTGCAAACAGTACTCAAAGACAGGGAGAGCAAGCTCTCTCTTGGCACTTTGGATGTGGGACATACAGCGAGATGTTTGCTGCTTTTACATTTGGCTGTTGGGAGATTTACAGCACAAAGATATCTAGTTGATTTGAAGCAGTTCCGAGAAAGTCTAAACATAATCCCCACTTTTCCCTCCTGGCACTTTCCATGTGGGAGACACCGCAAGACGTTTCTGTGTATTGGGTACAGCGCTCTGCAGGGTGTTAGCAGAGATTTTCCCGGGACAGTGAAACCCTATGTCAGAGACATTGAGAAAAAGCCCCAATGTTCCTTCTAGTCATTTTCAGTGTGGGTGCCTTCTCCACGTGGTTCCTGGTTTCACAGCAGCTATGAAGAGAATGTTAGCAAAGAGGTAACCGGGACAGTGCAAACAGTACTCAAAGACAGGGAGAGCAAGCTCTCTCTTGGCACTTTGGATGTGGGACACACAGCGAGATGTTTGCTGCTTTTACATTTGGCTGTTGGGAGATTTACAGCACAAAGATATCTAGTTGATTTGAAGCAGTTCTGAGAAAGTCTAAACATAATCCCCACTTTTCCCTCCTGGCACTTTCCATGTGGGAGATACCGCAAGACGTTTCTGTATATTGGGTACAGCGCTCTGCAGAGTGTTAGCAGAGACTTTCCCTGGACAGTGAAACCCTATGTCAGAGACACTGAGAAGAAACCCCAATGTTCCTTCTAGTCATTTTCAGTGTGGGTGCCTTCTCCACGTGGTTCCTGGTTTCACAGCAGCTCTGAAGAGAATGTTAGCAAAGAGGTAACCGGGACAGTGCAAACAGTACTCAAAGACAGGGAGAGCAAGCTCTCTCTTGGCACTTTGGATGTGGGACATACAGCGAGATGTTTGCTGCTTTTACATTTGGCTGTTGGGAGATTTACAGCACAAAGATATCTAGTTGATTTGAAGCAGTTCCGAGAAAGTCTAAGCATAATCCCTACTTCTCCCTCCTGGCACTTTCCATGTGGGAGATACCGCAAGACGTTTCTGTATATTGGGTACAGCGCTCTGCAGGGTGTTAGCAGAGACTTTCCCTGGACAGTGAAACCCTATGTCAGAGACACTGAGAAGAAGCCCCAACGTTCCCTCCAGGCATTTTCAGTGTGCGTGCCTTCTCCACGTGGTTCCTGGTTTCACTACAGCTCTGAAGAGAATGTTAGCAAAGAGGTAACCGGGACAGTGCAAACAGTACTCAAAGACAGGGAGAGCAAGCTCTCTCTTGGCAATTTGGATGTGGGACATACAGCGAGATGTTTGCTGCTTTTACATTTGGCTGTTGGGAGATTTACAGCACAAAGATATCTAGTTGATTTGAAGCAGTTCCGAGAAAGTCTAAACATAATCCCCACTTTTCCCTCCTGGCACTTTCCATGTGGGAGATACCGCAAGACGTTTCTGTATATTGGGTACAGCGCTCTGCAGGGTGTTAGCAGAGACTTTCCCGGGACAGTGAAACCCTATGTCAGAGACACTGAGAAGAAGCCCCAACGTTCCCTCCAGGCATTTTCAGTGTGCGTGCTTTCTCCACGTGGTTCCTGGTTTCACTACGGCTCTGAAGAGAATGTTAGCAAAGAGGTAACCGGGACAGTGCAAACAGTACTCAAAGACAGGGAGAGGAATCTCTCTCGGCACTTTGGATGTGGGACATACAGCGAGATGTTTGCTGCTTTTACATTTGGCTGTTGGGAGATTTACAGCACAAAGATATCTAGTTGATTTGAAGCAGTTCCGAGAAAGTCTAAACATAATCCCCACTTTTCCCTCCTGGCACTTTCCATGTGGGAGATACCGCAAGACGTTTCTGTGTATTGGGTACAGCGCTCTGCAGGGTGTTAGCAGAGATTTTCCCGGGACAGTGAAACCCTATGTCAGAGACACTGAGAAAAAGCCCCAATGTTCCTTCTAGTCATTTTCAGTGTGGGTGCCTTCTCCACGTGGTTCCTGGTTTCACAGCAGCTCTGAAGAGAATGTTAGCAAAGAGGTAACCGGGACAGTGCAAACAGTACTCAAAGACAGGGAGAGCAAGCTCTCTCTTGGCACTTTGGATGTGGGACATACAGCGAGATGTTTGCTGCTTTTACATTTGGCTGTTGGGAGATTTACAGCACAAAGATATCTAGTTGATTTGAAGCAGTTCCGAGAAAGTCTAAACATAATCCCCACTTTTCCCTCCTGGCACTTTCCATGTGGGAGACACCGCAAGACGTTTCTGTGTATTGGGTACAGCGCTCTGCAGGGTGTTAGCAGAGATTTTCCCGGGACAGTGAAACCCTATGTCAGAGACACTGAGAAGAAGCCCCAACGTTCCCTCCAGGCATTTTCAGTGTGCGTGCCTTCTCCACGTGGTTCCTGGTTTCACTACAGCTCTGAAGAGAATGTTAGCAAAGAGGTAACCGGGACAGTGCAAACAGTACTCAAAGACAGGGAGAGCAAGCTCTCTCTTGGCAATTTGGATGTGGGACATACAGCGAGATGTTTGCTGCTTTTACATTTGGCTGTTGGGAGATTTACAGCACAAAGATATCTAGTTGATTTGAAGCAGTTCCGAGAAAGTCTAAACATAATCCCCACTTTTCCCTCCTGGCACTTTCCATGTGGGAGATACCGCAAGACGTTTCTGTATATTGGGTACAGCGCTCTGCAGGGTGTTAGCAGAGACTTTCCCGGGACAGTGAAACCCTATGTCAGAGACACTGAGAAGAAGCCCCAACGTTCCCTCCAGGCATTTTCAGTGTGCGTGCTTTCTCCACGTGGTTCCTGGTTTCACTACGGCTCTGAAGAGAATGTTAGCAAAGAGGTAACCGGGACAGTGCAAACAGTACTCAAAGACAGGGAGAGGAATCTCTCTCGGCACTTTGGATGTGGGACATACAGCGAGATGTTTGCTGCTTTTACATTTGGCTGTTGGGAGATTTACAGCACAAAGATATCTAGTTGATTTGAAGCAGTTCCGAGAAAGTCTAAACATAATCCCCACTTTTCCCTCCTGGCACTTTCCATGTGGGAGACACCGCAAGACGTTTCTGTGTACTGGGTACAGCGCTCTGCAGGGTGTTAGCAGAGACTTTCCCGGGACAGTGAAACCCTATGTGAGAGACAATGAAAAGAAGCCCCAGTGTTCCCTCCAGGCATTTTCAGTGTGGGTGCCTTCTCCACGTGGTTCCTGGTTTCAGAGCAGCTATGAAGAGAATGTTAGCAAAGAGGTAACCGGGAGAGTGCAAACAGTACTCAAAGACAGGGAGAGCAAGCTCTCTCTTGGCACTTTGGATGTGGGACATACAGCGAGATGTTTGCTGCTTTTACATTTGGCTGTTGGGAGATTTACAGCACAAAGATATCTAGTTGATTTGCAGCAGTTCCGAGAAAGTCTAAACATAATCCCCACTTTTCCCTCCTGGCACTTTCCATGTGGGAGATACCGCAAGACGTTTCTGTGTATTGGGTACAGCGCTCTGCAGGGTGTTAGCAGAGATTTTCCCGGGACAGTGAAACCCTATGTCAGAGACACTGAGAAAAAGCCCCAATGTTCCTTCTAGTCATTTTCAGTGTGGGTGCCTTCTCCACGTGGTTCCTGGTTTCACTACGGCTCTGAAGAGAATGTTAGCAAAGAGGTAACCGGGACAGTGCAAACAGTACTCAAAGACAGGGAGAGCAAGCTCTCTCTTGGCACTTTGGATGTGGGACATACAGCGAGATGGTTGCTGCTTTTACATTTGGCTGTTGGGAGATTTACAGCACAAAGATATCTAGTTGATTTGAAGCAGTTCCGAGAAAGTCTAAGCATAATCCCTACTTCTCCCTCCTGGCACTTTCCATGTGGGAGATACCGCAAGACGTTTCTGTATATTGGGCACAGCTCTCTGCAGGGTGTTAGCAGAGACTTTCCCTGGACAGTGAAACCCTATGTCAGAGACACTGAGAAGAAGCCCCAACGTTCCTTCCAGGCACTTTCAGTGTGGGTGCCTTCTCCACGTGGTTCCTGGTTTCACTACAGCTCTGAAGAGAATGTTAGCAAAGAGGTAACCGGGACAGTGCAAACAGTACTCAAAGACAGGGAGAGCAAGCTCTCTCTTGGCACTTTGGATGTGGGACACACAGCGAGATGTTTGCTGCTTTTACATTTGGCTGTTGGGAGATTTACAGCACAAAGATATCTAGTTGATTTGAAGCAGTTCCGAGAAAGTCTAAGCATAATCCCTACTTCTCCCTCCTGGCACTTTCCATGTGGGAGATACCGCAAGACGTTTCTGTATATTGGGCACAGCTCTCTGCAGGGTGTTAGCAGAGACTTTCCCGGGACAGTGAAACCCTATGTCAGAGACACTGAGAAGAAGCCCCAACGTTCCCTCCAGGCATTTTCAGTGTGCGTGCTTTCTCCACGTGGTTCCTGGTTTCACTACGGCTCTGAAGAGAATGTTAGCAAAGAGGTAACCGGGACAGTGCAAACAGTACTCAAAGACAGGGAGAGCAAGCTCTCTCTTGGCAATTTGGATGTGGGACATACAGCGAGATGTTTGCTGCTTTTACATTTGGCTGTTGGGAGATTTACAGCACAAAGATATCTAGTTGATTTGAAGCAGTTCCGAGAAAGTCTAAACATAATCCCCACTTTTCCCTCCTGGCACTTTCCATGTGGGAGATACCGCAAGACGTTTCTGTGTATTGGGTACAGCGCTCTGCAGGGTGTTAGCAGAGATTTTCCCGGGACAGTGAAACCCTATGTCAGAGACACTGAGAAAAAGCCCCAATGTTCCTTCTAGTCATTTTCAGTGTGGGTGCCTTCTCCACGTGGTTCCTGGTTTCACAGCAGCTATGAAGAGAATGTTAGCAAAGAGGTAACCGGGACAGTGCAAACAGTACTCAAAGACAGGGAGAGCAAGCTCTCTCTTGGCACTTTGGATGTGGGACATACAGCGAGATGTTTGCTGCTTTTACATTTGGCTGTTGGGAGATTTACAGCACAAAGATATCTAGTTGATTTGAAGCAGTTCCGAGAAAGTCTAAACATAATCCCCACTTTTCCCTCCTGGCACTTTCCATGTGGGAGACACCGCAAGACGTTTCTGTGTATTGGGTACAGCGCTCTGCAGGGTGTTAGCAGAGATTTTCCCGGGACAGTGAAACCCTATGTCAGAGACACTGAGAAGAAGCCCCAACGTTCCCTCCAGGCATTTTCAGTGTGCGTGCCTTCTCCACGTGGTTCCTGGTTTCACTACAGCTCTGAAGAGAATGTTAGCAAAGAGGTAACCGGGACAGTGCAAACAGTACTCAAAGACAGGGAGAGCAAGCTCTCTCTTGGCAATTTGGATGTGGGACATACAGCGAGATGTTTGCTGCTTTTACATTTGGCTGTTGGGAGATTTACAGCACAAAGATATCTAGTTGATTTGAAGCAGTTCCGAGAAAGTCTAAACATAATCCCCACTTTTCCCTCCTGGCACTTTCCATGTGGGAGATACCGCAAGACGTTTCTGTATATTGGGTACAGCGCTCTGCAGGGTGTTAGCAGAGACTTTCCCGGGACAGTGAAACCCTATGTCAGAGACACTGAGAAGAAGCCCCAACGTTCCCTCCAGGCATTTTCAGTGTGCGTGCTTTCTCCACGTGGTTCCTGGTTTCACTACGGCTCTGAAGAGAATGTTAGCAAAGAGGTAACCGGGACAGTGCAAACAGTACTCAAAGACAGGGAGAGGAATCTCTCTCGGCACTTTGGATGTGGGACATACAGCGAGATGTTTGCTGCTTTTACATTTGGCTGTTGGGAGATTTACAGCACAAAGATATCTAGTTGATTTGAAGCAGTTCCGAGAAAGTCTAAACATAATCCCCACTTTTCCCTCCTGGCACTTTCCATGTGGGAGATACCGCAAGACGTTTCTGTGTACTGGGTACAGCGCTCTGCAGGGTGTTAGCAGAGACTTTCCCGGGACAGTGAAACCCTATGTGAGAGACAATGAAAAGAAGCCCCAGTGTTCCCTCCAGGCATTTTCAGTGTGGGTGCCTTCTCCACGTGGTTCCTGGTTTCAGAGCAGCTATGAAGAGAATGTTAGCAAAGAGGTAACCGGGAGAGTGCAAACAGTACTCAAAGACAGGGAGAGCAAGCTCTCTCTTGGCACTTTGGATGTGGGACATACAGCGAGATGTTTGCTGCTTTTACATTTGGCTGTTGGGAGATTTACAGCACAAAGATATCTAGTTGATTTGCAGCAGTTCCGAGAAAGTCTAAACATAATCCCCACTTTTCCCTCCTGGCACTTTCCATGTGGGAGATACCGCAAGACGTTTCTGTGTATTGGGTACAGCGCTCTGCAGGGTGTTAGCAGAGATTTTCCCGGGACAGTGAAACCCTATGTCAGAGACACTGAGAAAAAGCCCCAATGTTCCTTCTAGTCATTTTCAGTGTGGGTGCCTTCTCCACGTGGTTCCTGGTTTCACTACGGCTCTGAAGAGAATGTTAGCAAAGAGGTAACCGGGACAGTGCAAACAGTACTCAAAGACAGGGAGAGCAAGCTCTCTCTTGGCACTTTGGATGTGGGACATACAGCGAGATGGTTGCTGCTTTTACATTTGGCTGTTGGGAGATTTACAGCACAAAGATATCTAGTTGATTTGAAGCAGTTCCGAGAAAGTCTAAGCATAATCCCTACTTCTCCCTCCTGGCACTTTCCATGTGGGAGATACCGCAAGACGTTTCTGTATATTGGGCACAGCTCTCTGCAGGGTGTTAGCAGAGACTTTCCCTGGACAGTGAAACCCTATGTCAGAGACACTGAGAAGAAGCCCCAACGTTCCTTCCAGGCACTTTCAGTGTGGGTGCCTTCTCCACGTGGTTCCTGGTTTCACTACAGCTCTGAAGAGAATGTTAGCAAAGAGGTAACCGGGACAGTGCAAACAGTACTCAAAGACAGGGAGAGCAAGCTCTCTCTTGGCACTTTGGATGTGGGACACACAGCGAGATGTTTGCTGCTTTTACATTTGGCTGTTGGGAGATTTACAGCACAAAGATATCTAGTTGATTTGAAGCAGTTCCGAGAAAGTCTAAGCATAATCCCTACTTCTCCCTCCTGGCACTTTCCATGTGGGAGATACCGCAAGACGTTTCTGTATATTGGGCACAGCTCTCTGCAGGGTGTTAGCAGAGACTTTCCCGGGACAGTGAAACCCTATGTCAGAGACACTGAGAAGAAGCCCCAACGTTCCTTCCAGGCACTTTCAGTGTGGGTGCCTTCTCCACGTGGTTCCTGGTTTCACAGCAGCTATGAAGAGAATGTTAGCAAAGAGGTAACCGGGACAGTGCAAACAGTACTCAAAGACAGGGAGAGCAAGCTCTCTCTTGGCACTTTGGATGTGGGACATACAGCGAGATGTTTGCTGCTTTTACATTTGGCTGTTGGGAGATTTACAGCACAAAGATATCTAGTTGATTTGAAGCAGTTCCGAGAAAGTCTAAACATAATCCCCACTTTTCCCTCCTGGCACTTTCCATGTGGGAGACACCGCAAGACGTTTCTGTGTATTGGGTACAGCGCTCTGCAGGGTGTTAGCAGAGATTTTCCCGGGACAGTGAAACCCTATGTCAGAGACACTGAGAAAAAGCCCCAATGTTCCTTCTAGTCATTTTCAGTGTGGGTGCCTTCTCCACGTGGTTCCTG
Organism: Chroicocephalus ridibundus; assembly: GCF_963924245.1. Taxonomy (NCBI): domain Eukaryota; kingdom Metazoa; phylum Chordata; class Aves; order Charadriiformes; family Laridae; genus Chroicocephalus; species Chroicocephalus ridibundus. The sequence goes on from NC_086289.1 coordinate 66,179,024, forward strand.
GTTTCACAGCAGCTATGAAGAGAATGTTAGCAAAGAGGTAACCGGGACAGTGCAAACAGTACTCAAAGACAGGGAGAGCAAGCTCTCTCTTGGCACTTTGGATGTGGGACATACAGCGAGATGTTTGCTGCTTTTACATTTGGCTGTTGGGAGATTTACAGCACAAAGATATCTAGTTGATTTGAAGCAGTTCCGAGAAAGTCTAAACATAATCCCCACTTTTCCCTCCTGGCACTTTCCATGTGGGAGACACCGCAAGACGTTTCTGTGTATTGGGTACAGCGCTCTGCAGGGTGTTAGCAGAGATTTTCCCGGGACAGTGAAACCCTATGTCAGAGACATTGAGAAAAAGCCCCAATGTTCCTTCTAGTCATTTTCAGTGTGGGTGCCTTCTCCACGTGGTTCCTGGTTTCACAGCAGCTATGAAGAGAATGTTAGCAAAGAGGTAACCGGGACAGTGCAAACAGTACTCAAAGACAGGGAGAGCAAGCTCTCTCTTGGCACTTTGGATGTGGGACACACAGCGAGATGTTTGCTGCTTTTACATTTGGCTGTTGGGAGATTTACAGCACAAAGATATCTAGTTGATTTGAAGCAGTTCCGAGAAAGTCTAAACATAATCCCCACTTTTCCCTCCTGGCACTTTCCATGTGGGAGATACCGCAAGACGTTTCTGTATATTGGGTACAGCGCTCTGCAGAGTGTTAGCAGAGACTTTCCCTGGACAGTGAAACCCTATGTCAGAGACACTGAGAAGAAACCCCAATGTTCCTTCTAGTCATTTTCAGTGTGGGTGCCTTCTCCACGTGGTTCCTGGTTTCACAGCAGCTCTGAAGAGAATGTTAGCAAAGAGGTAACCGGGACAGTGCAAACAGTACTCAAAGACAGGGAGAGCAAGCTCTCTCTTGGCACTTTGGATGTGGGACATACAGCGAGATGTTTGCTGCTTTTACATTTGGCTGTTGGGAGATTTACAGCACAAAGATATCTAGTTGATTTGAAGCAGTTCCGAGAAAGTCTAAGCATAATCCCTACTTCTCCCTCCTGGCACTTTCCATGTGGGAGATACCGCAAGACGTTTCTGTATATTGGGTACAGCGCTCTGCAGGGTGTTAGCAGAGACTTTCCCTGGACAGTGAAACCCTATGTCAGAGACACTGAGAAGAAGCCCCAACGTTCCCTCCAGGCATTTTCAGTGTGCGTGCCTTCTCCACGTGGTTCCTGGTTTCACTACAGCTCTGAAGAGAATGTTAGCAAAGAGGTAACCGGGACAGTGCAAACAGTACTCAAAGACAGGGAGAGCAAGCTCTCTCTTGGCAATTTGGATGTGGGACATACAGCGAGATGTTTGCTGCTTTTACATTTGGCTGTTGGGAGATTTACAGCACAAAGATATCTAGTTGATTTGAAGCAGTTCCGAGAAAGTCTAAACATAATCCCCACTTTTCCCTCCTGGCACTTTCCATGTGGGAGATACCGCAAGACGTTTCTGTATATTGGGTACAGCGCTCTGCAGGGTGTTAGCAGAGACTTTCCCGGGACAGTGAAACCCTATGTCAGAGACACTGAGAAGAAGCCCCAACGTTCCCTCCAGGCATTTTCAGTGTGCGTGCTTTCTCCACGTGGTTCCTGGTTTCACTACGGCTCTGAAGAGAATGTTAGCAAAGAGGTAACCGGGACAGTGCAAACAGTACTCAAAGACAGGGAGAGGAATCTCTCTCGGCACTTTGGATGTGGGACATACAGCGAGATGTTTGCTGCTTTTACATTTGGCTGTTGGGAGATTTACAGCACAAAGATATCTAGTTGATTTGAAGCAGTTCCGAGAAAGTCTAAACATAATCCCCACTTTTCCCTCCTGGCACTTTCCATGTGGGAGATACCGCAAGACGTTTCTGTGTATTGGGTACAGCGCTCTGCAGGGTGTTAGCAGAGATTTTCCCGGGACAGTGAAACCCTATGTCAGAGACACTGAGAAAAAGCCCCAATGTTCCTTCTAGTCATTTTCAGTGTGGGTGCCTTCTCCACGTGGTTCCTGGTTTCACAGCAGCTATGAAGAGAATGTTAGCAAAGAGGTAACCGGGACAGTGCAAACAGTACTCAAAGACAGGGAGAGCAAGCTCTCTCTTGGCACTTTGGATGTGGGACATACAGCGAGATGTTTGCTGCTTTTACATTTGGCTGTTGGGAGATTTACAGCACAAAGATATCTAGTTGATTTGAAGCAGTTCCGAGAAAGTCTAAACATAATCCCCACTTTTCCCTCCTGGCACTTTCCATGTGGGAGACACCGCAAGACGTTTCTGTGTATTGGGTACAGCGCTCTGCAGGGTGTTAGCAGAGATTTTCCCGGGACAGTGAAACCCTATGTCAGAGACACTGAGAAGAAGCCCCAACGTTCCCTCCAGGCATTTTCAGTGTGCGTGCCTTCTCCACGTGGTTCCTGGTTTCACTACAGCTCTGAAGAGAATGTTAGCAAAGAGGTAACCGGGACAGTGCAAACAGTACTCAAAGACAGGGAGAGCAAGCTCTCTCTTGGCAATTTGGATGTGGGACATACAGCGAGATGTTTGCTGCTTTTACATTTGGCTGTTGGGAGATTTACAGCACAAAGATATCTAGTTGATTTGAAGCAGTTCCGAGAAAGTCTAAACATAATCCCCACTTTTCCCTCCTGGCACTTTCCATGTGGGAGATACCGCAAGACGTTTCTGTATATTGGGTACAGCGCTCTGCAGGGTGTTAGCAGAGACTTTCCCGGGACAGTGAAACCCTATGTCAGAGACACTGAGAAGAAGCCCCAACGTTCCCTCCAGGCATTTTCAGTGTGCGTGCTTTCTCCACGTGGTTCCTGGTTTCACTACGGCTCTGAAGAGAATGTTAGCAAAGAGGTAACCGGGACAGTGCAAACAGTACTCAAAGACAGGGAGAGGAATCTCTCTCGGCACTTTGGATGTGGGACATACAGCGAGATGTTTGCTGCTTTTACATTTGGCTGTTGGGAGATTTACAGCACAAAGATATCTAGTTGATTTGAAGCAGTTCCGAGAAAGTCTAAACATAATCCCCACTTTTCCCTCCTGGCACTTTCCATGTGGGAGACACCGCAAGACGTTTCTGTGTACTGGGTACAGCGCTCTGCAGGGTGTTAGCAGAGACTTTCCCGGGACAGTGAAACCCTATGTGAGAGACAATGAAAAGAAGCCCCAGTGTTCCCTCCAGGCATTTTCAGTGTGGGTGCCTTCTCCACGTGGTTCCTGGTTTCAGAGCAGCTATGAAGAGAATGTTAGCAAAGAGGTAACCGGGAGAGTGCAAACAGTACTCAAAGACAGGGAGAGCAAGCTCTCTCTTGGCACTTTGGATGTGGGACATACAGCGAGATGTTTGCTGCTTTTACATTTGGCTGTTGGGAGATTTACAGCACAAAGATATCTAGTTGATTTGCAGCAGTTCCGAGAAAGTCTAAACATAATCCCCACTTTTCCCTCCTGGCACTTTCCATGTGGGAGATACCGCAAGACGTTTCTGTGTATTGGGTACAGCGCTCTGCAGGGTGTTAGCAGAGATTTTCCCGGGACAGTGAAACCCTATGTCAGAGACACTGAGAAAAAGCCCCAATGTTCCTTCTAGTCATTTTCAGTGTGGGTGCCTTCTCCACGTGGTTCCTGGTTTCACTACGGCTCTGAAGAGAATGTTAGCAAAGAGGTAACCGGGACAGTGCAAACAGTACTCAAAGACAGGGAGAGCAAGCTCTCTCTTGGCACTTTGGATGTGGGACATACAGCGAGATGGTTGCTGCTTTTACATTTGGCTGTTGGGAGATTTACAGCACAAAGATATCTAGTTGATTTGAAGCAGTTCCGAGAAAGTCTAAGCATAATCCCTACTTCTCCCTCCTGGCACTTTCCATGTGGGAGATACCGCAAGACGTTTCTGTATATTGGGCACAGCTCTCTGCAGGGTGTTAGCAGAGACTTTCCCTGGACAGTGAAACCCTATGTCAGAGACACTGAGAAGAAGCCCCAACGTTCCTTCCAGGCACTTTCAGTGTGGGTGCCTTCTCCACGTGGTTCCTGGTTTCACTACAGCTCTGAAGAGAATGTTAGCAAAGAGGTAACCGGGACAGTGCAAACAGTACTCAAAGACAGGGAGAGCAAGCTCTCTCTTGGCACTTTGGATGTGGGACACACAGCGAGATGTTTGCTGCTTTTACATTTGGCTGTTGGGAGATTTACAGCACAAAGATATCTAGTTGATTTGAAGCAGTTCCGAGAAAGTCTAAGCATAATCCCTACTTCTCCCTCCTGGCACTTTCCATGTGGGAGATACCGCAAGACGTTTCTGTATATTGGGCACAGCTCTCTGCAGGGTGTTAGCAGAGACTTTCCCGGGACAGTGAAACCCTATGTCAGAGACACTGAGAAGAAGCCCCAACGTTCCCTCCAGGCATTTTCAGTGTGCGTGCTTTCTCCACGTGGTTCCTGGTTTCACTACGGCTCTGAAGAGAATGTTAGCAAAGAGGTAACCGGGACAGTGCAAACAGTACTCAAAGACAGGGAGAGGAATCTCTCTCGGCACTTTGGATGTGGGACATACAGCGAGATGTTTGCTGCTTTTACATTTGGCTGTTGGGAGATTTACAGCACAAAGATATCTAGTTGATTTGAAGCAGTTCCGAGAAAGTCTAAACATAATCCCCACTTTTCCCTCCTGGCACTTTCCATGTGGGAGATACCGCAAGACGTTTCTGTGTATTGGGTACAGCGCTCTGCAGGGTGTTAGCAGAGATTTTCCCGGGACAGTGAAACCCTATGTCAGAGACACTGAGAAAAAGCCCCAATGTTCCTTCTAGTCATTTTCAGTGTGGGTGCCTTCTCCACGTGGTTCCTGGTTTCACAGCAGCTATGAAGAGAATGTTAGCAAAGAGGTAACCGGGACAGTGCAAACAGTACTCAAAGACAGGGAGAGCAAGCTCTCTCTTGGCACTTTGGATGTGGGACATACAGCGAGATGTTTGCTGCTTTTACATTTGGCTGTTGGGAGATTTACAGCACAAAGATATCTAGTTGATTTGAAGCAGTTCCGAGAAAGTCTAAACATAATCCCCACTTTTCCCTCCTGGCACTTTCCATGTGGGAGACACCGCAAGACGTTTCTGTGTATTGGGTACAGCGCTCTGCAGGGTGTTAGCAGAGATTTTCCCGGGACAGTGAAACCCTATGTCAGAGACACTGAGAAGAAGCCCCAACGTTCCCTCCAGTCATTTTCAGTGTGCGTGCCTTCTCCACGTGGTTCCTGGTTTCACTACAGCTCTGAAGAGAATGTTAGCAAAGAGGTAACCGGGACAGTGCAAACAGTACTCAAAGACAGGGAGAGCAAGCTCTCTCTTGGCACTTTGGATGTGGGACACACAGCGAGATGTTTGCTGCTTTTACATTTGGCTGTTGGGAGATTTACAGCACAAAGATATCTAGTTGATTTGAAGCAGTTCCGAGAAAGTCTAAACATAATCCCCACTTTTCCCTCCTGGCACTTTCCATGTGGGAGATACCGCAAGACGTTTCTGTATATTGGGTACAGCGCTCTGCAGAGTGTTAGCAGAGACTTTCCCTGGACAGTGAAACCCTATGTCAGAGACACTGAGAAGAAACCCCAATGTTCCTTCTAGTCATTTTCAGTGTGGGTGCCTTCTCCACGTGGTTCCTGGTTTCACAGCAGCTCTGAAGAGAATGTTAGCAAAGAGGTAACCGGGACAGTGCAAACAGTACTCAAAGACAGGGAGAGCAAGCTCTCTCTTGGCACTTTGGATGTGGGACATACAGCGAGATGTTTGCTGCTTTTACATTTGGCTGTTGGGAGATTTACAGCACAAAGATATCTAGTTGATTTGAAGCAGTTCCGAGAAAGTCTAAGCATAATCCCTACTTCTCCCTCCTGGCACTTTCCATGTGGGAGATACCGCAAGACGTTTCTGTATATTGGGTACAGCGCTCTGCAGGGTGTTAGCAGAGACTTTCCCTGGACAGTGAAACCCTATGTCAGAGACACTGAGAAGAAGCCCCAACGTTCCCTCCAGGCATTTTCAGTGTGCGTGCCTTCTCCACGTGGTTCCTGGTTTCACTACAGCTCTGAAGAGAATGTTAGCAAAGAGGTAACCGGGACAGTGCAAACAGTACTCAAAGACAGGGAGAGCAAGCTCTCTCTTGGCAATTTGGATGTGGGACATACAGCGAGATGTTTGCTGCTTTTACATTTGGCTGTTGGGAGATTTACAGCACAAAGATATCTAGTTGATTTGAAGCAGTTCCGAGAAAGTCTAAACATAATCCCCACTTTTCCCTCCTGGCACTTTCCATGTGGGAGATACCGCAAGACGTTTCTGTATATTGGGTACAGCGCTCTGCAGGGTGTTAGCAGAGACTTTCCCGGGACAGTGAAACCCTATGTCAGAGACACTGAGAAGAAGCCCCAACGTTCCCTCCAGGCATTTTCAGTGTGCGTGCTTTCTCCACGTGGTTCCTGGTTTCACTACGGCTCTGAAGAGAATGTTAGCAAAGAGGTAACCGGGACAGTGCAAACAGTACTCAAAGACAGGGAGAGCAAGCTCTCTCGGCACTTTGGATGTGGGACATACAGCGAGATGTTTGCTGCTTTTACATTTGGCTGTTGGGAGATTTACAGCACAAAGATATCTAGTTGATTTGAAGCAGTTCCGAGAAAGTCTAAACATAATCCCCACTTTTCCCTCCTGGCACTTTCCATGTGGGAGATACCGCAAGACGTTTCTGTGTATTGGGTACAGCGCTCTGCAGGGTGTTAGCAGAGATTTTCCCGGGACAGTGAAACCCTATGTCAGAGACACTGAGAAAAAGCCCCAATGTTCCTTCTAGTCATTTTCAGTGTGGGTGCCTTCTCCACGTGGTTCCTGGTTTCACAGCAGCTATGAAGAGAATGTTAGCAAAGAGGTAACCGGGACAGTGCAAACAGTACTCAAAGACAGGGAGAGCAAGCTCTCTCTTGGCACTTTGGATGTGGGACATACAGCGAGATGTTTGCTGCTTTTACATTTGGCTGTTGGGAGATTTACAGCACAAAGATATCTAGTTGATTTGAAGCAGTTCCGAGAAAGTCTAAACATAATCCCCACTTTTCCCTCCTGGCACTTTCCATGTGGGAGACACCGCAAGACGTTTCTGTGTATTGGGTACAGCGCTCTGCAGGGTGTTAGCAGAGATTTTCCCGGGACAGTGAAACCCTATGTCAGAGACACTGAGAAGAAGCCCCAACGTTCCCTCCAGGCATTTTCAGTGTGCGTGCCTTCTCCACGTGGTTCCTGGTTTCACTACAGCTCTGAAGAGAATGTTAGCAAAGAGGTAACCGGGACAGTGCAAACAGTACTCAAAGACAGGGAGAGCAAGCTCTCTCTTGGCAATTTGGATGTGGGACATACAGCGAGATGTTTGCTGCTTTTACATTTGGCTGTTGGGAGATTTACAGCACAAAGATATCTAGTTGATTTGAAGCAGTTCCGAGAAAGTCTAAACATAATCCCCACTTTTCCCTCCTGGCACTTTCCATGTGGGAGATACCGCAAGACGTTTCTGTATATTGGGTACAGCGCTCTGCAGGGTGTTAGCAGAGACTTTCCCGGGACAGTGAAACCCTATGTCAGAGACACTGAGAAGAAGCCCCAACGTTCCCTCCAGGCATTTTCAGTGTGCGTGCTTTCTCCACGTGGTTCCTGGTTTCACTACGGCTCTGAAGAGAATGTTAGCAAAGAGGTAACCGGGACAGTGCAAACAGTACTCAAAGACAGGGAGAGGAATCTCTCTCGGCACTTTGGATGTGGGACATACAGCGAGATGTTTGCTGCTTTTACATTTGGCTGTTGGGAGATTTACAGCACAAAGATATCTAGTTGATTTGAAGCAGTTCCGAGAAAGTCTAAACATAATCCCCACTTTTCCCTCCTGGCACTTTCCATGTGGGAGACACCGCAAGACGTTTCTGTGTACTGGGTACAGCGCTCTGCAGGGTGTTAGCAGAGACTTTCCCGGGACAGTGAAACCCTATGTGAGAGACAATGAAAAGAAGCCCCAGTGTTCCCTCCAGGCATTTTCAGTGTGGGTGCCTTCTCCACGTGGTTCCTGGTTTCAGAGCAGCTATGAAGAGAATGTTAGCAAAGAGGTAACCGGGAGAGTGCAAACAGTACTCAAAGACAGGGAGAGCAAGCTCTCTCTTGGCACTTTGGATGTGGGACATACAGCGAGATGTTTGCTGCTTTTACATTTGGCTGTTGGGAGATTTACAGCACAAAGATATCTAGTTGATTTGCAGCAGTTCCGAGAAAGTCTAAACATAATCCCCACTTTTCCCTCCTGGCACTTTCCATGTGGGAGACACCGCAAGACGTTTCTGTGTATTGGGTACAGCGCTCTGCAGGGTGTTAGCAGAGATTTTCCCGGGACAGTGAAACCCTATGTCAGAGACACTGAGAAGAAGCCCCAACGTTCCCTCCAGGCATTTTCAGTGTGCGTGCCTTCTCCACGTGGTTCCTGGTTTCACTACAGCTCTGAAGAGAATGTTAGCAAAGAGGTAACCGGGACAGTGCAAACAGTACTCAAAGACAGGGAGAGCAAGCTCTCTCTTGGCAATTTGGATGTGGGACATACAGCGAGATGTTTGCTGCTTTTACATTTGGCTGTTGGGAGATTTACAGCACAAAGATATCTAGTTGATTTGAAGCAGTTCCGAGAAAGTCTAAACATAATCCCCACTTTTCCCTCCTGGCACTTTCCATGTGGGAGATACCGCAAGACGTTTCTGTATATTGGGTACAGCGCTCTGCAGGGTGTTAGCAGAGACTTTCCCGGGACAGTGAAACCCTATGTCAGAGACACTGAGAAGAAGCCCCAACGTTCCCTCCAGGCATTTTCAGTGTGCGTGCTTTCTCCACGTGGTTCCTGGTTTCACTACGGCTCTGAAGAGAATGTTAGCAAAGAGGTAACCGGGACAGTGCAAACAGTACTCAAAGACAGGGAGAGGAATCTCTCTCGGCACTTTGGATGTGGGACATACAGCGAGATGTTTGCTGCTTTTACATTTGGCTGTTGGGAGATTTACAGCACAAAGATATCTAGTTGATTTGAAGCAGTTCCGAGAAAGTCTAAACATAATCCCCACTTTTCCCTCCTGGCACTTTCCATGTGGGAGACACCGCAAGACGTTTCTGTGTACTGGGTACAGCGCTCTGCAGGGTGTTAGCAGAGACTTTCCCGGGACAGTGAAACCCTATGTGAGAGACAATGAAAAGAAGCCCCAGTGTTCCCTCCAGGCATTTTCAGTGTGGGTGCCTTCTCCACGTGGTTCCTGGTTTCAGAGCAGCTATGAAGAGAATGTTAGCAAAGAGGTAACCGGGAGAGTGCAAACAGTACTCAAAGACAGGGAGAGCAAGCTCTCTCTTGGCACTTTGGATGTGGGACATACAGCGAGATGTTTGCTGCTTTTACATTTGGCTGTTGGGAGATTTACAGCACAAAGATATCTAGTTGATTTGCAGCAGTTCCGAGAAAGTCTAAACATAATCCCCACTTTTCCCTCCTGGCACTTTCCATGTGGGAGATACCGCAAGACGTTTCTGTGTATTGGGTACAGCGCTCTGCAGGGTGTTAGCAGAGATTTTCCCGGGACAGTGAAACCCTATGTCAGAGACACTGAGAAAAAGCCCCAATGTTCCTTCTAGTCATTTTCAGTGTGGGTGCCTTCTCCACGTGGTTCCTGGTTTCACTACGGCTCTGAAGAGAATGTTAGCAAAGAGGTAACCGGGACAGTGCAAACAGTACTCAAAGACAGGGAGAGCAAGCTCTCTCTTGGCACTTTGGATGTGGGACATACAGCGAGATGGTTGCTGCTTTTACATTTGGCTGTTGGGAGATTTACAGCACAAAGATATCTAGTTGATTTGAAGCAGTTCCGAGAAAGTCTAAGCATAATCCCTACTTCTCCCTCCTGGCACTTTCCATGTGGGAGATACCGCAAGACGTTTCTGTATATTGGGCACAGCTCTCTGCAGGGTGTTAGCAGAGACTTTCCCTGGACAGTGAAACCCTATGTCAGAGACACTGAGAAGAAGCCCCAACGTTCCTTCCAGGCACTTTCAGTGTGGGTGCCTTCTCCACGTGGTTCCTGGTTTCACTACAGCTCTGAAGAGAATGTTAGCAAAGAGGTAACCGGGACAGTGCAAACAGTACTCAAAGACAGGGAGAGCAAGCTCTCTCTTGGCACTTTGGATGTGGGACACACAGCGAGATGTTTGCTGCTTTTACATTTGGCTGTTGGGAGATTTACAGCACAAAGATATCTAGTTGATTTGAAGCAGTTCCGAGAAAGTCTAAGCATAATCCCTACTTCTCCCTCCTGGCACTTTCCATGTGGGAGATACCGCAAGACGTTTCTGTATATTGGGCACAGCTCTCTGCAGGGTGTTAGCAGAGACTTTCCCGGGACAGTGAAACCCTATGTCAGAGACACTGAGAAGAAGCCCCAACGTTCCCTCCAGGCATTTTCAGTGTGCGTGCTTTCTCCACGTGGTTCCTGGTTTCACTACGGCTCTGAAGAGAATGTTAGCAAAGAGGTAACCGGGACAGTGCAAACAGTACTCAAAGACAGGGAGAGCAAGCTCTCTCTTGGCAATTTGGATGTGGGACATACAGCGAGATGTTTGCTGCTTTTACATTTGGCTGTTGGGAGATTTACAGCACAAAGATATCTAGTTGATTTGAAGCAGTTCCGAGAAAGTCTAAACATAATCCCCACTTTTCCCTCCTGGCACTTTCCATGTGGGAGATACCGCAAGACGTTTCTGTGTATTGGGTACAGCGCTCTGCAGGGTGTTAGCAGAGATTTTCCCGGGACAGTGAAACCCTATGTCAGAGACACTGAGAAAAAGCCCCAATGTTCCTTCTAGTCATTTTCAGTGTGGGTGCCTTCTTCACGTGGTTCCTGGTTTCACAGCAGCTATGAAGAGAATGTTAGCAAAGAGGTAACCGGGACAGTGCAAACAGTACTCAAAGACAGGGAGAGCAAGCTCTCTCTTGGCACTTTGGATGTGGGACATACAGCGAGATGTTTGCTGCTTTTACATTTGGCTGTTGGGAGATTTACAGCACAAAGATATCTAGTTGATTTGAAGCAGTTCCGAGAAAGTCTAAACATAATCCCCACTTTTCCCTCCTGGCACTTTCCATGTGGGAGACACCGCAAGACGTTTCTGTGTATTGGGTACAGCGCTCTGCAGGGTGTTAGCAGAGATTTTCCCGGGACAGTGAAACCCTATGTCAGAGACACTGAGAAGAAGCCCCAACGTTCCCTCCAGGCATTTTCAGTGTGCGTGCCTTCTCCACGTGGTTCCTGGTTTCACTACAGCTCTGAAGAGAATGTTAGCAAAGAGGTAACCGGGACAGTGCAAACAGTACTCAAAGACAGGGAGAGCAAGCTCTCTCTTGGCAATTTGGATGTGGGACATACAGCGAGACGTTTGCTGCTTTTACATTTGGCTGTTGGGAGATTTACAGCACAAAGATATCTAGTTGATTTGAAGCAGTTCCGAGAAAGTCTAAACATAATCCCCACTTTTCCCTCCTGGCACTTTCCATGTGGGAGATACCGCAAGACGTTTCTGTATATTGGGTACAGCGCTCTGCAGGGTGTTAGCAGAGACTTTCCCGGGACAGTGAAACCCTATGTCAGAGACACTGAGAAGAAGCCCCAACGTTCCCTCCAGGCATTTTCAGTGTGCGTGCTTTCTCCACGTGGTTCCTGGTTTCACTACGGCTCTGAAGAGAATGTTAGCAAAGAGGTAACCGGGACAGTGCAAACAGTACTCAAAGACAGGGAGAGGAATCTCTCTCGGCACTTTGGATGTGGGACATACAGCGAGATGTTTGCTGCTTTTACATTTGGCTGTTGGGAGATTTACAGCACAAAGATATCTAGTTGATTTGCAGCAGTTCCGAGAAAGTCTAAACATAATCCCCACTTTTCCCTCCTGGCACTTTCCATGTGGGAGATACCGCAAGACGTTTCTGTGTATTGGGTACAGCGCTCTGCAGGGTGTTAGCAGAGATTTTCCCGGGACAGTGAAACCCTATGTCAGAGACACTGAGAAAAAGCCCCAATGTTCCTTCTAGTCATTTTCAGTGTGGGTGCCTTCTCCACGTGGTTCCTGGTTTCACTACGGCTCTGAAGAGAATGTTAGCAAAGAGGTAACCGGGACAGTGCAAACAGTACTCAAAGACAGGGAGAGCAAGCTCTCTCTTGGCACTTTGGATGTGGGACATACAGCGAGATGGTTGCTGCTTTTACATTTGGCTGTTGGGAGATTTACAGCACAAAGATATCTAGTTGATTTGAAGCAGTTCCGAGAAAGTCTAAGCATAATCCCTACTTCTCCCTCCTGGCACTTTCCATGTGGGAGATACCGCAAGACGTTTCTGTATATTGGGCACAGCTCTCTGCAGGGTGTTAGCAGAGACTTTCCCTGGACAGTGAAACCCTATGTCAGAGACACTGAGAAGAAGCCCCAACGTTCCTTCCAGGCACTTTCAGTGTGCGTGCCTTCTCCACGTGGTTCCTGGTTTCACTACAGCTCTGAAGAGAATGTTAGCAAAGAGGTAACCGGGACAGTGCAAACAGTACTCAAAGACAGGGAGAGCAAGCTCTCTCTTGGCACTTTGGATGTGGGACATACAGCGAGATGTTTGCTGCTTTTACATTTGGCTGTTGGGAGATTTACAGCACAAAGATATCTAGTTGATTTGAAGCAGTTCCGAGAAAGTCTAAGCATAATCCCTACTTCTCCCTCCTGGCACTTTCCATGTGGGAGATACCGCAAGACGTTTCTGTATATTGGGCACAGCTCTCTGCAGGGTGTTAGCAGAGACTTTCCCGGGACAGTGAAACCCTATGTCAGAGACACTGAGAAGAAGCCCCAACGTTCCTTCCAGGCACTTTCAGTGTGGGTGCCTTCTCCACGTGGTTCCTGGTTTCACAGCAGCTATGAAGAGAATGTTAGCAAAGAGGTAACCGGGACAGTGCAAACAGTACTCAAAGACAGGGAGAGCAAGCTCTCTCTTGGCACTTTGGATGTGGGACATACAGCGAGATGTTTGCTGCTTTTACATTTGGCTGTTGGGAGATTTACAGCACAAAGATATCTAGTTGATTTGAAGCAGTTCCGAGAAAGTCTAAACATAATCCCCACTTTTCCCTCCTGGCACTTTCCATGTGGGAGACACCGCAAGACGTTTCTGTGTATTGGGTACAGCGCTCTGCAGGGTGTTAGCAGAGATTTTCCCGGGACAGTGAAACCCTATGTCAGAGACACTGAGAAGAAGCCCCAACGTTCCTTCCAGGCACTTTCAGTGTGGGTGCCTTCTCCACGTGGTTCCTGGTTTCACAGCAGCTATGAAGAGAATGTTAGCAAAGAGGTAACCGGGACAGTGCAAACAGTACTCAAAGACAGGGAGAGCAAGCTCTCTCTTGGCACTTTGGATGTGGGACATACAGCGAGATGTTTGCTGCTTTTACATTTGGCTGTTGGGAGATTTACAGCACAAAGATATCTAGTTGATTTGAAGCAGTTCCGAGAAAGTCTAAACATAATCCCCACTTTTCCCTCCTGGCACTTTCCATGTGGGAGACACCGCAAGACGTTTCTGTGTATTGGGTACAGCGCTCTGCAGGGTGTTAGCAGAGATTTTCCCGGGACAGTGAAACCCTATGTCAGAGACACTGAGAAGAAGCCCCAACGTTCCCTCCAGGCATTTTCAGTGTGCGTGCCTTCTCCACGTGGTTCCTGGTTTCACTACAGCTCTGAAGAGAATGTTAGCAAAGAGGTAACCGGGACAGTGCAAACAGTACTCAAAGACAGGGAGAGCAAGCTCTCTCTTGGCAATTTGGATGTGGGACATACAGCGAGATGTTTGCTGCTTTTACATTTGGCTGTTGGGAGATTTACAGCACAAAGATATCTAGTTGATTTGAAGCAGTTCCGAGAAAGTCTAAACATAATCCCCACTTTTCCCTCCTGGCACTTTCCATGTGGGAGATACCGCAAGACGTTTCTGTATATTGGGTACAGCGCTCTGCAGGGTGTTAGCAGAGACTTTCCCGGGACAGTGAAACCCTATGTCAGAGACACTGAGAAGAAGCCCCAACGTTCCCTCCAGGCATTTTCAGTGTGCGTGCTTTCTCCACGTGGTTCCTGGTTTCACTACGGCTCTGAAGAGAATGTTAGCAAAGAGGTAACCGGGACAGTGCAAACAGTACTCAAAGACAGGGAGAGGAATCTCTCTCGGCACTTTGGATGTGGGACATACAGCGAGATGTTTGCTGCTTTTACATTTGGCTGTTGGGAGATTTACAGCACAAAGATATCTAGTTGATTTGAAGCAGTTCCGAGAAAGTCTAAACATAATCCCCACTTTTCCCTCCTGGCACTTTCCATGTGGGAGACACCGCAAGACGTTTCTGTGTACTGGGTACAGCGCTCTGCAGGGTGTTAGCAGAGACTTTCCCGGGACAGTGAAACCCTATGTGAGAGACAATGAAAAGAAGCCCCAGTGTTCCCTCCAGGCATTTTCAGTGTGGGTGCCTTCTCCACGTGGTTCCTGGTTTCAGAGCAGCTATGAAGAGAATGTTAGCAAAGAGGTAACCGGGAGAGTGCAAACAGTACTCAAAGACAGGGAGAGCAAGCTCTCTCTTGGCACTTTGGATGTGGGACATACAGCGAGATGTTTGCTGCTTTTACATTTGGCTGTTGGGAGATTTACAGCACAAAGATATCTAGTTGATTTGCAGCAGTTCCGAGAAAGTCTAAACATAATCCCCACTTTTCCCTCCTGGCACTTTCCATGTGGGAGACACCGCAAGACGTTTCTGTGTATTGGGTACAGCGCTCTGCAGGGTGTTAGCAGAGATTTTCCCGGGACAGTGAAACCCTATGTCAGAGACACTGAGAAGAAGCCCCAACGTTCCCTCCAGGCATTTTCAGTGTGCGTGCCTTCTCCACGTGGTTCCTGGTTTCACTACAGCTCTGAAGAGAATGTTAGCAAAGAGGTAACCGGGACAGTGCAAACAGTACTCAAAGACAGGGAGAGCAAGCTCTCTCTTGGCAATTTGGATGTGGGACATACAGCGAGATGTTTGCTGCTTTTACATTTGGCTGTTGGGAGATTTACAGCACAAAGATATCTAGTTGATTTGAAGCAGTTCCGAGAAAGTCTAAACATAATCCCCACTTTTCCCTCCTGGCACTTTCCATGTGGGAGATACCGCAAGACGTTTCTGTATATTGGGTACAGCGCTCTGCAGGGTGTTAGCAGAGACTTTCCCGGGACAGTGAAACCCTATGTCAGAGACACTGAGAAGAAGCCCCAACGTTCCCTCCAGGCATTTTCAGTGTGCGTGCTTTCTCCACGTGGTTCCTGGTTTCACTACGGCTCTGAAGAGAATGTTAGCAAAGAGGTAACCGGGACAGTGCAAACAGTACTCAAAGACAGGGAGAGGAATCTCTCTCGGCACTTTGGATGTGGGACATACAGCGAGATGTTTGCTGCTTTTACATTTGGCTGTTGGGAGATTTACAGCACAAAGATATCTAGTTGATTTGAAGCAGTTCCGAGAAAGTCTAAACATAATCCCCACTTTTCCCTCCTGGCACTTTCCATGTGGGAGACACCGCAAGACGTTTCTGTGTACTGGGTACAGCGCTCTGCAGGGTGTTAGCAGAGACTTTCCCGGGACAGTGAAACCCTATGTGAGAGACAATGAAAAGAAGCCCCAGTGTTCCCTCCAGGCATTTTCAGTGTGGGTGCCTTCTCCACGTGGTTCCTGGTTTCAGAGCAGCTATGAAGAGAATGTTAGCAAAGAGGTAACCGGGAGAGTGCAAACAGTACTCAAAGACAGGGAGAGCAAGCTCTCTCTTGGCACTTTGGATGTGGGACATACAGCGAGATGTTTGCTGCTTTTACATTTGGCTGTTGGGAGATTTACAGCACAAAGATATCTAGTTGATTTGCAGCAGTTCCGAGAAAGTCTAAACATAATCCCCACTTTTCCCTCCTGGCACTTTCCATGTGGGAGATACCGCAAGACGTTTCTGTGTATTGGGTACAGCGCTCTGCAGGGTGTTAGCAGAGATTTTCCCGGGACAGTGAAACCCTATGTCAGAGACACTGAGAAAAAGCCCCAATGTTCCTTCTAGTCATTTTCAGTGTGGGTGCCTTCTCCACGTGGTTCCTGGTTTCACTACGGCTCTGAAGAGAATGTTAGCAAAGAGGTAACCGGGACAGTGCAAACAGTACTCAAAGACAGGGAGAGCAAGCTCTCTCTTGGCACTTTGGATGTGGGACATACAGCGAGATGGTTGCTGCTTTTACATTTGGCTGTTGGGAGATTTACAGCACAAAGATATCTAGTTGATTTGAAGCAGTTCCGAGAAAGTCTAAGCATAATCCCTACTTCTCCCTCCTGGCACTTTCCATGTGGGAGATACCGCAAGACGTTTCTGTATATTGGGCACAGCTCTCTGCAGGGTGTTAGCAGAGACTTTCCCTGGACAGTGAAACCCTATGTCAGAGACACTGAGAAGAAGCCCCAACGTTCCTTCCAGGCACTTTCAGTGTGGGTGCCTTCTCCACGTGGTTCCTGGTTTCACTACAGCTCTGAAGAGAATGTTAGCAAAGAGGTAACCGGGACAGTGCAAACAGTACTCAAAGACAGGGAGAGCAAGCTCTCTCTTGGCACTTTGGATGTGGGACACACAGCGAGATGTTTGCTGCTTTTACATTTGGCTGTTGGGAGATTTACAGCACAAAGATATCTAGTTGATTTGAAGCAGTTCCGAGAAAGTCTAAGCATAATCCCTACTTCTCCCTCCTGGCACTTTCCATGTGGGAGATACCGCAAGACGTTTCTGTATATTGGGCACAGCTCTCTGCAGGGTGTTAGCAGAGACTTTCCCGGGACAGTGAAACCCTATGTCAGAGACACTGAGAAGAAGCCCCAACGTTCCCTCCAGGCATTTTCAGTGTGCGTGCTTTCTCCACGTGGTTCCTGGTTTCACTACGGCTCTGAAGAGAATGTTAGCAAAGAGGTAACCGGGACAGTGCAAACAGTACTCAAAGACAGGGAGAGCAAGCTCTCTCTTGGCAATTTGGATGTGGGACATACAGCGAGATGTTTGCTGCTTTTACATTTGGCTGTTGGGAGATTTACAGCACAAAGATATCTAGTTGATTTGAAGCAGTTCCGAGAAAGTCTAAACATAATCCCCACTTTTCCCTCCTGGCACTTTCCATGTGGGAGATACCGCAAGACGTTTCTGTGTATTGGGTACAGCGCTCTGCAGGGTGTTAGCAGAGATTTTCCCGGGACAGTGAAACCCTATGTCAGAGACACTGAGAAAAAGCCCCAATGTTCCTTCTAGTCATTTTCAGTGTGGGTGCCTTCTTCACGTGGTTCCTGGTTTCACAGCAGCTATGAAGAGAATGTTAGCAAAGAGGTAACCGGGACAGTGCAAACAGTACTCAAAGACAGGGAGAGCAAGCTCTCTCTTGGCACTTTGGATGTGGGACATACAGCGAGATGTTTGCTGCTTTTACATTTGGCTGTTGGGAGATTTACAGCACAAAGATATCTAGTTGATTTGAAGCAGTTCCGAGAAAGTCTAAACATAATCCCCACTTTTCCCTCCTGGCACTTTCCATGTGGGAGACACCGCAAGACGTTTCTGTGTATTGGGTACAGCGCTCTGCAGGGTGTTAGCAGAGATTTTCCCGGGACAGTGAAACCCTATGTCAGAGACACTGAGAAGAAGCCCCAACGTTCCCTCCAGGCATTTTCAGTGTGCGTGCCTTCTCCACGTGGTTCCTGGTTTCACTACAGCTCTGAAGAGAATGTTAGCAAAGAGGTAACCGGGACAGTGCAAACAGTACTCAAAGACAGGGAGAGCAAGCTCTCTCTTGGCAATTTGGATGTGGGACATACAGCGAGATGTTTGCTGCTTTTACATTTGGCTGTTGGGAGATTTACAGCACAAAGATATCTAGTTGATTTGAAGCAGTTCCGAGAAAGTCTAAACATAATCCCCACTTTTCCCTCCTGGCACTTTCCATGTGGGAGATACCGCAAGACGTTTCTGTATATTGGGTACAGCGCTCTGCAGGGTGTTAGCAGAGACTTTCCCGGGACAGTGAAACCCTATGTCAGAGACACTGAGAAGAAGCCCCAACGTTCCCTCCAGGCATTTTCAGTGTGCGTGCTTTCTCCACGTGGTTCCTGGTTTCACTACGGCTCTGAAGAGAATGTTAGCAAAGAGGTAACCGGGACAGTGCAAACAGTACTCAAAGACAGGGAGAGGAATCTCTCTCGGCACTTTGGATGTGGGACATACAGCGAGATGTTTGCTGCTTTTACATTTGGCTGTTGGGAGATTTACAGCACAAAGATATCTAGTTGATTTGCAGCAGTTCCGAGAAAGTCTAAACATAATCCCCACTTTTCCCTCCTGGCACTTTCCATGTGGGAGATACCGCAAGACGTTTCTGTGTATTGGGTACAGCGCTCTGCAGGGTGTTAGCAGAGATTTTCCCGGGACAGTGAAACCCTATGTCAGAGACACTGAGAAAAAGCCCCAATGTTCCTTCTAGTCATTTTCAGTGTGGGTGCCTTCTCCACGTGGTTCCTGGTTTCACTACGGCTCTGAAGAGAATGTTAGCAAAGAGGTAACCGGGACAGTGCAAACAGTACTCAAAGACAGGGAGAGCAAGCTCTCTCTTGGCACTTTGGATGTGGGACATACAGCGAGATGGTTGCTGCTTTTACATTTGGCTGTTGGGAGATTTACAGCACAAAGATATCTAGTTGATTTGAAGCAGTTCCGAGAAAGTCTAAGCATAATCCCTACTTCTCCCTCCTGGCACTTTCCATGTGGGAGATACCGCAAGACGTTTCTGTATATTGGGCACAGCTCTCTGCAGGGTGTTAGCAGAGACTTTCCCTGGACAGTGAAACCCTATGTCAGAGACACTGAGAAGAAGCCCCAACGTTCCTTCCAGGCACTTTCAGTGTGGGTGCCTTCTCCACGTGGTTCCTGGTTTCACTACAGCTCTGAAGAGAATGTTAGCAAAGAGGTAACCGGGACAGTGCAAACAGTACTCAAAGACAGGGAGAGCAAGCTCTCTCTTGGCACTTTGGATGTGGGACATACAGCGAGATGTTTGCTGCTTTTACATTTGGCTGTTGGGAGATTTACAGCACAAAGATATCTAGTTGATTTGAAGCAGTTCCGAGAAAGTCTAAGCATAATCCCTACTTCTCCCTCCTGGCACTTTCCATGTGGGAGATACCGCAAGACGTTTCTGTATATTGGGCACAGCTCTCTGCAGGGTGTTAGCAGAGACTTTCCCGGGACAGTGAAACCCTATGTCAGAGACACTGAGAAGAAGCCCCAACGTTCCTTCCAGGCACTTTCAGTGTGGGTGCCTTCTCCACGTGGTTCCTGGTTTCACAGCAGCTATGAAGAGAATGTTAGCAAAGAGGTAACCGGGACAGTGCAAACAGTACTCAAAGACAGGGAGAGCAAGCTCTCTCTTGGCACTTTGGATGTGGGACATACAGCGAGATGTTTGCTGCTTTTACATTTGGCTGTTGGGAGATTTACAGCACAAAGATATCTAGTTGATTTGAAGCAGTTCCGAGAAAGTCTAAACATAATCCCCACTTTTCCCTCCTGGCACTTTCCATGTGGGAGACAACGCAAGACGTTTCTGTGTATTGGGTACAGCGCTCTGCAGGGTGTTAGCAGAGATTTTCCCGGGACAGTGAAACCCTATGTCAGAGACACTGAGAAAAAGCCCCAATGTTCCTTCTAGTCATTTTCAGTGTGGGTGCCTTCTCCACGTGGTTCCTGGTTTCACAGCAGCTCTGAAGAGAATGTTAGCAAAGAGGTAACCGGGACAGTGCAAACAGTACTCAAAGACAGGGAGAGCAAGCTCTCTCTTGGCACTTTGGATGTGGGACATACAGCGAGATGTTTGCTGCTTTTACATTTGGCTGTTGGGAGATTTACAGCACAAAGATATCTAGTTGATTTGAAGCAGTTCCGAGAAAGTCTAAACATAATCCCCACTTTTCCCTCCTGGCACTTTCCATGTGGGAGACACCGCAAGACGTTTCTGTGTATTGGGTACAGCGCTCTGCAGGGTGTTAGCAGAGATTTTCCCGGGACAGTGAAACCCTATGTCAGAGACACTGAGAAAAAGCCCCAATGTTCCTTCTAGTCATTTTCAGTGTGGGTGCCTTCTCCACGTGGTTCCTGGTTTCACAGCAGCTATGAAGAGAATGTTAGCAAAGAGGTAACCGGGACAGTGCAAACAGTACTCAAAGACAGGGAGAGCAAGCTCTCTCTTGGCACTTTGGATGTGGGACATACAGCGAGATGTTTGCTGCTTTTACATTTGGCTGTTGGGAGATTTACAGCACAAAGATATCTAGTTGATTTGAAGCAGTTCCGAGAAAGTCTAAACATAATCCCCACTTTTCCCTCCTGGCACTTTCCATGTGGGAGACACCGCAAGACGTTTCTGTGTATTGGGTACAGCGCTCTGCAGGGTGTTAGCAGAGATTTTCCCGGGACAGTGAAACCCTATGTCAGAGACATTGAGAAAAAGCCCCAATGTTCCTTCTAGTCATTTTCAGTGTGGGTGCCTTCTCCACGTGGTTCCTGGTTTCACAGCAGCTATGAAGAGAATGTTAGCAAAGAGGTAACCGGGACAGTGCAAACAGTACTCAAAGACAGGGAGAGCAAGCTCTCTCTTGGCACTTTGGATGTGGGACACACAGCGAGATGTTTGCTGCTTTTACATTTGGCTGTTGGGAGATTTACAGCACAAAGATATCTAGTTGATTTGAAGCAGTTCCGAGAAAGTCTAAACATAATCCCCACTTTTCCCTCCTGGCACTTTCCATGTGGGAGATACCGCAAGACGTTTCTGTATATTGGGTACAGCGCTCTGCAGAGTGTTAGCAGAGACTTTCCCTGGACAGTGAAACCCTATGTCAGAGACACTGAGAAGAAACCCCAATGTTCCTTCTAGAAATTTTCAGTGTGGGTGCCTTCTCCACGTGGTTCCTGGTTTCACAGCAGCTCTGAAGAGAATGTTAGCAAAGAGGTAACCGGGACAGTGCAAACAGTACTCAAAGACAGGGAGAGCAAGCTCTCTCTTGGCACTTTGGATGTGGGACATACAGCGAGATGTTTGCTGCTTTTACATTTGGCTGTTGGGAGATTTACAGCACAAAGATATCTAGTTGATTTGAAGCAGTTCCGAGAAAGTCTAAGCATAATCCCTACTTCTCCCTCCTGGCACTTTCCATGTGGGAGATACCGCAAGACGTTTCTGTATATTGGGTACAGCGCTCTGCAGGGTGTTAGCAGAGACTTTCCCTGGACAGTGAAACCCTATGTCAGAGACACTGAGAAGAAGCCCCAACGTTCCCTCCAGGCATTTTCAGTGTGCGTGCCTTCTCCACGTGGTTCCTGGTTTCACTACAGCTCTGAAGAGAATGTTAGCAAAGAGGTAACCGGGACAGTGCAAACAGTACTCAAAGACAGGGAGAGCAAGCTCTCTCTTGGCAATTTGGATGTGGGACATACAGCGAGATGTTTGCTGCTTTTACATTTGGCTGTTGGGAGATTTACAGCACAAAGATATCTAGTTGATTTGAAGCAGTTCCGAGAAAGTCTAAACATAATCCCCACTTTTCCCTCCTGGCACTTTCCATGTGGGAGATACCGCAAGACGTTTCTGTATATTGGGTACAGCGCTCTGCAGGGTGTTAGCAGAGACTTTCCCGGGACAGTGAAACCCTATGTCAGAGACACTGAGAAGAAGCCCCAACGTTCCCTCCAGGCATTTTCAGTGTGCGTGCTTTCTCCACGTGGTTCCTGGTTTCACTACGGCTCTGAAGAGAATGTTAGCAAAGAGGTAACCGGGACAGTGCAAACAGTACTCAAAGACAGGGAGAGGAATCTCTCTCGGCACTTTGGATGTGGGACATACAGCGAGATGTTTGCTGCTTTTACATTTGGCTGTTGGGAGATTTACAGCACAAAGATATCTAGTTGATTTGAAGCAGTTCCGAGAAAGTCTAAACATAATCCCCACTTTTCCCTCCTGGCACTTTCCATGTGGGAGATACCGCAAGACGTTTCTGTGTATTGGGTACAGCGCTCTGCAGGGTGTTAGCAGAGATTTTCCCGGGACAGTGAAACCCTATGTCAGAGACACTGAGAAAAAGCCCCAATGTTCCTTCTAGTCATTTTCAGTGTGGGTGCCTTCTCCACGTGGTTCCTGGTTTCACAGCAGCTATGAAGAGAATGTTAGCAAAGAGGTAACCGGGACAGTGCAAACAGTACTCAAAGACAGGGAGAGCAAGCTCTCTCTTGGCAATTTGGATGTGGGACATACAGCGAGATGTTTGCTGCTTTTACATTTGGCTGTTGGGAGATTTACAGCACAAAGATATCTAGTTGATTTGAAGCAGTTCCGAGAAAGTCTAAACATAATCCCCACTTTTCCCTCCTGGCACTTTCCATGTGGGAGACACCGCAAGACGTTTCTGTGTACTGGGTACAGCGCTCTGCAGGGTGTTAGCAGAGACTTTCCCGGGACAGTGAAACCCTATGTGAGAGACAATGAAAAGAAGCCCCAGTGTTCCCTCCAGGCATTTTCAGTGTGGGTGCCTTCTCCACGTGGTTCCTGGTTTCAGAGCAGCTATGAAGAGAATGTTAGCAAAGAGGTAACCGGGACAGTGCAAACAGTACTCAAAGACAGGGAGAGCAAGCTCTCTCTTGGCACTTTGGATGTGGGACATACAGCGAGATGTTTGCTGCTTTTACATTTGGCTGTTGGGAGATTTACAGCACAAAGATATCTAGTTGATTTGAAGCAGTTCCGAGAAAGTCTAAGCATAATCCCTACTTCTCCCTCCTGGCACTTTCCATGTGGGAGATACCGCAAGACGTTTCTGTATATTGGGTACAGCGCTCTGCAGGGTGTTAGCAGAGACTTTCCCTGGACAGTGAAACCCTATGTCAGAGACACTGAGAAGAAGCCCCAACGTTCCCTCCAGGCATTTTCAGTGTGGGTGCCTTCTCCACGTGGTTCCTGGTTTCACTACAGCTCTGAAGAGAATGTTAGCAAAGAGGTAACCGGGACAGTGCAAACAGTACTCAAAGACAGGGAGAGCAAGCTCTCTCTTGGCAATTTGGATGTGGGACATACAGCGAGATGTTTGCTGCTTTTACATTTGGCTGTTGGGAGATTTACAGCACAAAGATATCTAGTTGATTTGAAGCAGTTCCAAGAAAGTCTAAACATAATCCCCACTTTTCCCTCCTGGCACTTTCCATGTGGGAGATACCGCAAGACGTTTCTGTATATTGGGTACAGCGCTCTGCAGGGTGTTAGCAGAGACTTTCCCGGGACAGTGAAACCCTATGTCAGAGACACTGAGAAGAAGCCCCAACGTTCCCTCCAGGCATTTTCAGTGTGCGTGCCTTCTCCACGTGGTTCCTGGTTTCACTACGGCTCTGAAGAGAATGTTAGCAAAGAGGTAACCGGGAGAGTGCAAACAGTACTCAAAGACAGGGAGAGCAAGCTCTCTCTTGGCACTTTGGATGTGGGACTTACAGCGAGATGTTTGCTGCTTTTACATTTGGCTGTTGGGAGATTTACAGCACAAAGATATCTAGTTGATTTGAAGCAGTTCCGAGAAAGTCTAAACATAATCCCCACTTTTCCCTCCTGGCACTTTCCATGTGGGAGATACCGCAAGACGTTTCTGTATATTGGGTACAGCGCTCTGCAGGGTGTTAGCAGAGACTTTCCCTGGACAGTGAAACCCTATGTCAGAGACACTGAGAAGAAGCCCCAACGTTCCCTCCAGGCATTTTCAGTGTGGGTGCCTTCTCCACGTGGTTCCTGGTTTCACAGCAGCTATGAAGAGAATGTTAGCAAAGAGGTAACCGGGACAGTGCAAACAGTACTCAAAGACAGGGAGAGCAAGCTCTCTCTTGGCAATTTGGATGTGGGACATACAGCGAGATGTTTGCTGCTTTTACATTTGGCTGTTGGGAGATTTACAGCACAAAGATATCTAGTTGATTTGAAGCAGTTCCGAGAAAGTCTAAACATAATCCCCACTTTTCCCTCCTGGCACTTTCCATGTGGGAGATACCGCAAGACGTTTCTGTGTATTGGGTACAGCGCTCTGCAGGGTGTTAGCAGAGATTTTCCCGGGACAGTGAAACCCTATGTCAGAGACACTGAGAAGAAGCCCCAACGTTCCCTCCAGGCACTTTCAGTGTGGGTGCCTTCTCCACGTGGTTCCTGGTTTCACTACAGCTCTGAAGAGAATGTTAGCAAAGAGGTAACCGGGAGAGTGCAAACAGTACTCAAAGACAGGGAGAGCAAGCTCTCTCTTGGCAATTTGGATGTGGGACATACAGCGAGATGTTTGCTGCTTTTACATTTGGCTGTTGGGAGATTTACAGCACAAAGATATCTAGTTGATTTGAAGCAGTTCCGAGAAAGTCTAAACATAATCCCCACTTTTCCCTCCTGGCACTTTCCATGTGGGAGACACCGCAAGACGTTTCTGTGTATTGGGTACAGCGCTCTGCAGGGTGTTAGCAGAGATTTTCCCGGGACAGTGAAACCCTATGTCAGAGACACTGAGAAGAAGCCCCAATGTTCCTTCTAGTCATTTTCAGTGTGGGTGCCTTCTCCACGTGGTTCCTGGTTTCACAGCAGCTATGAAGAGAATGTTAGCAAAGAGGTAACCGGGACAGTGCAAACAGTACTCAAAGACAGGGAGAGCAAGCTCTCTCTTGGCACTTTGGATGTGGGACATACAGCGAGATGTTTGCTGCTTTTACATTTGGCTGTTGGGAGATTTACAGCACAAAGATATCTAGTTGATTTGAAGCAGTTCCGAGAAAGTCTAAGCATAATCCCTACTTCTCCCTCCTGGCACTTTCCATGTGGGAGATACCGCAAGACGTTTCTGTATATTGGGTACAGCGCTCTGCAGGGTGTTAGCAGAGACTTTCCCTGGACAGTGAAACCCTATGTCAGAGACACTGAGAAGAAGCCCCAACGTTCCCTCCAGGCATTTTCAGTGTGGGTGCCTTCTCCACGTGGTTCCTGGTTTCACTACAGCTCTGAAGAGAATGTTAGCAAAGAGGTAACCGGGACAGTGCAAACAGTACTCAAAGACAGGGAGAGCAAGCTCTCTCTTGGCAATTTGGATGTGGGACATACAGCGAGATGTTTGCTGCTTTTACATTTGGCTGTTGGGAGATTTACAGCACAAAGATATCTAGTTGATTTGAAGCAGTTCCAAGAAAGTCTAAACATAATCCCCACTTTTCCCTCCTGGCACTTTCCATGTGGGAGATACCGCAAGACGTTTCTGTATATTGGGTACAGCGCTCTGCAGGGTGTTAGCAGAGACTTTCCCGGGACAGTGAAACCCTATGTCAGAGACACTGAGAAGAAGCCCCAACGTTCCCTCCAGGCATTTTCAGTGTGCGTGCCTTCTCCACGTGGTTCCTGGTTTCACTACGGCTCTGAAGAGAATGTTAGCAAAGAGGTAACCGGGAGAGTGCAAACAGTACTCAAAGACAGGGAGAGCAAGCTCTCTCTTGGCACTTTGGATGTGGGACTTACAGCGAGATGTTTGCTGCTTTTACATTTGGCTGTTGGGAGATTTACAGCACAAAGATATCTAGTTGATTTGAAGCAGTTCCGAGAAAGTCTAAACATAATCCCCACTTTTCCCTCCTGGCACTTTCCATGTGGGAGATACCGCAAGACGTTTCTGTATATTGGGTACAGCGCTCTGCAGGGTGTTAGCAGAGACTTTCCCTGGACAGTGAAACCCTATGTCAGAGACACTGAGAAGAAGCCCCAACGTTCCCTCCAGGCATTTTCAGTGTGGGTGCCTTCTCCACGTGGTTCCTGGTTTCACAGCAGCTATGAAGAGAATGTTAGCAAAGAGGTAACCGGGACAGTGCAAACAGTACTCAAAGACAGGGAGAGCAAGCTCTCTCTTGGCAATTTGGATGTGGGACATACAGCGAGATGTTTGCTGCTTTTACATTTGGCTGTTGGGAGATTTACAGCACAAAGATATCTAGTTGATTTGAAGCAGTTCCGAGAAAGTCTAAACATAATCCCCACTTTTCCCTCCTGGCACTTTCCATGTGGGAGATACCGCAAGACGTTTCTGTGTATTGGGTACAGCGCTCTGCAGGGTGTTAGCAGAGATTTTCCCGGGACAGTGAAACCCTATGTCAGAGACACTGAGAAGAAGCCCCAACGTTCCCTCCAGGCACTTTCAGTGTGCGTGCCTTCTCCACGTGGTTCCTGGTTTCACTACAGCTCTGAAGAGAATGTTAGCAAAGAGGTAACCGGGAGAGTGCAAACAGTACTCAAAGACAGGGAGAGCAAGCTCTCTCTTGGCACTTTGGATGTGGGACATACAGCGAGATGTTTGCTGCTTTTACATTTGGCTGTTGGGAGATTTACAGCACAAAGATATCTAGTTGATTTGAAGCAGTTCCGAGAAAGTCTAAACATAATCCCCACTTTTCCCTCCTGGCACTTTCCATGTGGGAGACACCGCAAGACGTTTCTGTGTATTGGGTACAGCGCTCTGCAGGGTGTTAGCAGAGATTTTCCCGGGACAGTGAAACCCTATGTCAGAGACACTGAGAAGAAGCCCCAATGTTCCCTCCAGGCATTTTCAGTGTGGGTGCCTTCTCCACGTGGTTCCTGGTTTCACAGCAGCTATGAAGAGAATGTTAGCAAAGAGGTAACCGGGACAGTGCAAACAGTACTCAAAGACAGGGAGAGCAAGCTCTCTCTTGGCACTTTGGATGTGGGACATACAGCGAGATGTTTGCTGCTTTTACATTTGGCTGTTGGGAGATTTACAGCACAAAGATATCTAGTTGATTTGAAGCAGTTCCGAGAAAGTCTAAGCATAATCCCTACTTCTCCCTCCTGGCACTTTCCATGTGGGAGATACCGCAAGACGTTTCTGTATATTCGGTACAGCGCTCTGCAGGGTGTTAGCAGAGACTTTCCCGGGACAGTGAAACCCTATGTCAGAGACACTGAGAAGAAGCCCCAACGTTCCCTCCAGGCACTTTCAGTGTGGGTGCCTTCTCCACGTGGTTCCTGGTTTCACAGCAGCTATGAAGAGAATGTTAGCAAAGAGGTAACCGGGAGAGTGCAAACAGTACTCAAAGACAGGGAGAGCAAGCTCTCTCTTGGCAATTTGGATGTGGGACATACAGCGAGATGTTTGCTGCTTTTACATTTGGCTGTTGGGAGATTTACAGCACAAAGATATCTAGTTGATTTGAAGCAGTTCCGAGAAAGTCTAAGCATAATCCCCACTTTTCCCTCCTGGCACTTTCCATGTGGGAGACACCGCAAGACGTTTCTGTGTATTGGGTACAGCGCTCTGCAGGGTGTTAGCAGAGATTTTCCCGGGACAGTGAAACCCTATGTCAGAGACACTGAGAAGAAGCCCCAATGTTCCCTCCAGGCATTTTCAGTGTGGGTGCCTTCTCCACGTGGTTCCTGGTTTCACAGCAGCTCTGAAGAGAATGTTAGCAAAGAGGTAACTGGGACAGTGCAAACAGTACTCAAAGACAGGGAGAGCAAGCTCTCTCTTGGCACTTTGGATGTGGGACATACAGCGAGATGTTTGCTGCTTTTACATTTGGCTGTTGGGAGATTTACAGCACAAAGATATCTAGTTGATTTGAAGCAGTTCCGAGAAAGTCTAAGCATAATCCCTACTTCTCCCTCCTGGCACTTTCCATGTGGGAGATACCGCAAGACGTTTCTGTATATTGGGTACAGCGCTCTGCAGGGTGTTAGCAGAGACTTTCCCTGGACAGTGAAACCCTATGTCAGAGACACTGAGAAGAAGCCCCAACGTTCCCTCCAGGCATTTTCAGTGTGCGTGCCTTCTCCACGTGGTTCCTGGTTTCACTACGGCTCTGAAGAGAATGTTAGCAAAGAGGTAACCGGGAGAGTGCAAACAGTACTCAAAGACAGGGAGAGCAAGCTCTCTCTTGGCACTTTGGATGTGGGACTTACAGCGAGATGTTTGCTGCTTTTACATTTGGCTGTTGGGAGATTTACAGCACAAAGATATCTAGTTGATTTGAAGCAGTTCCGAGAAAGTCTAAACATAATCCCCACTTTTCCCTCCTGGCACTTTCCATGTGGGAGATACCGCAAGACGTTTCTGTATATTGGGTACAGCGCTCTGCAGGGTGTTAGCAGAGACTTTCCCTGGACAGTGAAACCCTATGTCAGAGACACTGAGAAGAAGCCCCAACGTTCCCTCCAGGCATTTTCAGTGTGGGTGCCTTCTCCACGTGGTTCCTGGTTTCACAGCAGCTATGAAGAGAATGTTAGCAAAGAGGTAACCGGGACAGTGCAAACAGTACTCAAAGACAGGGAGAGCAAGCTCTCTCTTGGCAATTTGGATGTGGGACATACAGCGAGATGTTTGCTGCTTTTACATTTGGCTGTTGGGAGATTTACAGCACAAAGATATCTAGTTGATTTGAAGCAGTTCCGAGAAAGTCTAAACATAATCCCCACTTTTCCCTCCTGGCACTTTCCATGTGGGAGATACCGCAAGACGTTTCTGTGTATTGGGTACAGCGCTCTGCAGGGTGTTAGCAGAGATTTTCCCGGGACAGTGAAACCCTATGTCAGAGACACTGAGAAGAAGCCCCAACGTTCCCTCCAGGCACTTTCAGTGTGCGTGCCTTCTCCACGTGGTTCCTGGTTTCACTACAGCTCTGAAGAGAATGTTAGCAAAGAGGTAACCGGGAGAGTGCAAACAGTACTCAAAGACAGGGAGAGCAAGCTCTCTCTTGGCAATTTGGATGTGGGACATACAGCGAGATGTTTGCTGCTTTTACATTTGGCTGTTGGGAGATTTACAGCACAAAGATATCTAGTTGATTTGAAGCAGTTCCGAGAAAGTCTAAACATAATCCCCACTTTTCCCTCCTGGCACTTTCCATGTGGGAGACACCGCAAGACGTTTCTGTGTATTGGGTACAGCGCTCTGCAGGGTGTTAGCAGAGATTTTCCCGGGACAGTGAAACCCTATGTCAGAGACACTGAGAAGAAGCCCCAATGTTCCCTCCAGGCATTTTCAGTGTGGGTGCCTTCTCCACGTGGTTCCTGGTTTCACAGCAGCTATGAAGAGAATGTTAGCAAAGAGGTAACCGGGACAGTGCAAACAGTACTCAAAGACAGGGAGAGCAAGCTCTCTCTTGGCACTTTGGATGTGGGACATACAGCGAGATGTTTGCTGCTTTTACATTTGGCTGTTGGGAGATTTACAGCACAAAGATATCTAGTTGATTTGAAGCAGTTCCGAGAAAGTCTAAGCATAATCCCTACTTCTCCCTCCTGGCACTTTCCATGTGGGAGATACCGCAAGACGTTTCTGTATATTCGGTACAGCGCTCTGCAGGGTGTTAGCAGAGACTTTCCCGGGACAGTGAAACCCTATGTCAGAGACACTGAGAAGAAGCCCCAACGTTCCCTCCAGGCACTTTCAGTGTGGGTGCCTTCTCCACGTGGTTCCTGGTTTCACAGCAGCTATGAAGAGAATGTTAGCAAAGAGGTAACCGGGAGAGTGCAAACAGTACTCAAAGACAGGGAGAGCAAGCTCTCTCTTGGCAATTTGGATGTGGGACATACAGCGAGATGTTTGCTGCTTTTACATTTGGCTGTTGGGAGATTTACAGCACAAAGATATCTAGTTGATTTGAAGCAGTTCCGAGAAAGTCTAAGCATAATCCCCACTTTTCCCTCCTGGCACTTTCCATGTGGGAGACACCGCAAGACGTTTCTGTGTATTGGGTACAGCGCTCTGCAGGGTGTTAGCAGAGATTTTCCCGGGACAGTGAAACCCTATGTCAGAGACACTGAGAAGAAGCCCCAATGTTCCCTCCAGGCATTTTCAGTGTGGGTGCCTTCTCCACGTGGTTCCTGGTTTCACAGCAGCTCTGAAGAGAATGTTAGCAAAGAGGTAACTGGGACAGTGCAAACAGTACTCAAAGACAGGGAGAGCAAGCTCTCTCTTGGCACTTTGGATGTGGGACATACAGCGAGATGTTTGCTGCTTTTACATTTGGCTGTTGGGAGATTTACAGCACAAAGATATCTAGTTGATTTGAAGCAGTTCCGAGAAAGTCTAAGCATAATCCCTACTTCTCCCTCCTGGCACTTTCCATGTGGGAGATACCGCAAGACGTTTCTGTATATTGGGTACAGCGCTCTGCAGGGTGTTAGCAGAGACTTTCCCTGGACAGTGAAACCCTATGTCAGAGACACTGAGAAGAAGCCCCAACGTTCCCTCCAGGCATTTTCAGTGTGCGTGCCTTCTCCACGTGGTTCCTGGTTTCACTACGGCTCTGAAGAGAATGTTAGCAAAGAGGTAACCGGGAGAGTGCAAACAGTACTCAAAGACAGGGAGAGCAAGCTCTCTCTTGGCACTTTGGATGTGGGACTTACAGCGAGATGTTTGCTGCTTTTACATTTGGCTGTTGGGAGATTTACAGCACAAAGATATCTAGTTGATTTGAAGCAGTTCCGAGAAAGTCTAAACATAATCCCCACTTTTCCCTCCTGGCACTTTCCATGTGGGAGATACCGCAAGACGTTTCTGTATATTGGGTACAGCGCTCTGCAGGGTGTTAGCAGAGACTTTCCCTGGACAGTGAAACCCTATGTCAGAGACACTGAGAAGAAGCCCCAACGTTCCCTCCAGGCATTTTCAGTGTGGGTGCCTTCTCCACGTGGTTCCTGGTTTCACAGCAGCTATGAAGAGAATGTTAGCAAAGAGGTAACCGGGACAGTGCAAACAGTACTCAAAGACAGGGAGAGCAAGCTCTCTCTTGGCAATTTGGATGTGGGACATACAGCGAGATGTTTGCTGCTTTTACATTTGGCTGTTGGGAGATTTACAGCACAAAGATATCTAGTTGATTTGAAGCAGTTCCGAGAAAGTCTAAACATAATCCCCACTTTTCCCTCCTGGCACTTTCCATGTGGGAGATACCGCAAGACGTTTCTGTGTATTGGGTACAGCGCTCTGCAGGGTGTTAGCAGAGATTTTCCCGGGACAGTGAAACCCTATGTCAGAGACACTGAGAAGAAGCCCCAACGTTCCCTCCAGGCACTTTCAGTGTGGGTGCCTTCTCCACGTGGTTCCTGGTTTCACTACAGCTCTGAAGAGAATGTTAGCAAAGAGGTAACCGGGAGAGTGCAAACAGTACTCAAAGACAGGGAGAGCAAGCTCTCTCTTGGCAATTTGGATGTGGGACATACAGCGAGATGTTTGCTGCTTTTACATTTGGCTGTTGGGAGATTTACAGCACAAAGATATCTAGTTGATTTGAAGCAGTTCCGAGAAAGTCTAAACATAATCCCCACTTTTCCCTCCTGGCACTTTCCATGTGGGAGACACCGCAAGACGTTTCTGTGTATTGGGTACAGCGCTCTGCAGGGTGTTAGCAGAGATTTTCCCGGGACAGTGAAACCCTATGTCAGAGACACTGAGAAGAAGCCCCAATGTTCCCTCCAGGCATTTTCAGTGTGGGTGCCTTCTCCACGTGGTTCCTGGTTTCACTACAGCTCTGAAGAGAATGTTAGCAAAGAGGTAACCGGGACAGTGCAAACAGTACTCAAAGACAGGGAGAGCAAGCTCTCTCTTGGCACTTTGGATGTGGGACATACAGCGAGATGTTTGCTGCTTTTACATTTGGCTGTTGGGAGATTTACAGCACAAAGATATCTAGTTGATTTGAAGCAGTTCCGAGAAAGTCTAAGCATAATCCCTACTTCTCCCTCCTGGCACTTTCCATGTGGGAGATACCGCAAGACGTTTCTGTGTATTGGGTACAGCGCTCTGCAGGGTGTTAGCAGAGACTTTCCCGGGACAGTGAAACCCTATGTCAGAGACACTGAGAAGAAGCCCCAACGTTCCCTCCAGGCACTTTCAGTGTGGGTGCCTTCTCCACGTGGTTCCTGGTTTCACAGCAGCTATGAAGAGAATGTTAGCAAAGAGGTAACCGGGACAGTGCAAACAGTACTCAAAGACAGGGAGAGCAAGCTCTCTCTTGGCAATTTGGATGTGGGACATACAGCGAGATGTTTGCTGCTTTTACATTTGGCTGTTGGGAGATTTACAGCACAAAGATATCTAGTTGATTTGAAGCAGTTCCGAGAAAGTCTAAGCATAATCCCCACTTTTCCCTCCTGGCACTTTCCATGTGGGAGACACCGCAAGACGTTTCTGTGTATTGGGTACAGCGCTCTGCAGGGTGTTAGCAGAGATTTTCCCGGGACAGTGAAACCCTATGTCAGAGACACTGAGAAGAAGCCCCAATGTTCCCTCCAGGCATTTTCAGTGTGGGTGCCTTCTCCACGTGGTTCCTGGTTTCACAGCAGCTCTGAAGAGAATGTTAGCAAAGAGGTAACTGGGACAGTGCAAACAGTACTCAAAGACAGGGAGAGCAAGCTCTCTCTTGGCACTTTGGATGTGGGACATACAGCGAGATGTTTGCTGCTTTTACATTTGGCTGTTGGGAGATTTACAGCACAAAGATATCTAGTTGATTTGAAGCAGTTCCGAGAAAGTCTAAGCATAATCCCTACTTCTCCCTCCTGGCACTTTCCATGTGGGAGATACCGCAAGACGTTTCTGTATATTGGGTACAGCGCTCTGCAGGGTGTTAGCAGAGACTTTCCCTGGACAGTGAAACCCTATGTCAGAGACACTGAGAAGAAGCCCCAACGTTCCCTCCAGGCATTTTCAGTGTGCGTGCCTTCTCCACGTGGTTCCTGGTTTCACTACAGCTCTGAAGAGAATGTTAGCAAAGAGGTAACCGGGACAGTGCAAACAGTACTCAAAGACAGGGAGAGCAAGCTCTCTCTTGGCACTTTGGATGTGGGACATACAGCGAGATGTTTGCTGCTTTTACATTTGGCTGTTGGGAGATTTACAGCACAAAGATATCTAGTTGATTTGAAGCAGTTCCGAGAAAGTCTAAGCATAATCCCCACTTCTCCCTCCTGGCACTTTCCATGTGGGAGATACCGCAAGACATTTCTGTATATTGGGTACAGCGCTCTGCAGGGTGTTAGCAGAGACTTTCCCGGGACAGTGAAACCATATGTCAGAGACAATGAAAAGAAGCCCCAATGTTCCTTCTAGTCATTTTCAGTGTGGGTGCCTTCTCCATGTGGTTCCTGGTTTCACAGCAGCTCTGAAGAGAATGTTAGCAAAGAGGTAACCGGGAGAGTGCAAACAGTACTCAAAGACAGGGAGAGCAAGCTCTCTCTTGGCACTTTGGATGTGGGACATACAGCGAGATGTTTGCTGCTTTTACATTTGGCTGTTGGGAGATTTACAGCACAAAGATATCTAGTTGATTTGAAGCAGTTCCGAGAAAGTCTAAGCATAATCCCTACTTCTCCCTCCTGGCACTTTCCATGTGGGAGATACCGCAAGACATTTCTGTATATTGGGTACAGCGCTCTGCAGGGTGTTAGCAGAGACTTTCCCTGGACAGTGAAACCCTATGTCAGAGACACTGAGAAGAAGCCCCAACGTTCCCTCCAGGCATTTTCAGTGTGCGTGCCTTCTCCACGTGGTTCCTGGTTTCACTACAGCTCTGAAGAGAATGTTAGCAAAGAGGTAACCGGGACAGTGCAAACAGTACTCAAAGACAGGGAGAGCAAGCTCTCTCTTGGCACTTTGGATGTGGGACATACAGCGAGATGTTTGCTGCTTTTACATTTGGCTGTTGGGAGATTTACAGCACAAAGATATCTAGTTGATTTGAAGCAGTTCCGAGAAAGTCTAAGCATAATCCCCACTTCTCCCTCCTGGCACTTTCCATGTGGGAGATACCGCAAGACATTTCTGTATATTGGGTACAGCGCTCTGCAGGGTGTTAGCAGAGACTTTCCCGGGACAGTGAAACCATATGTCAGAGACAATGAAAAGAAGCCCCAATGTTCCTTCTAGTCATTTTCAGTGTGGGTGCCTTCTCCATGTGGTTCCTGGTTTCACAGCAGCTCTGAAGAGAATGTTAGCAAAGAGGTAACCGGGACAGTGCAAACAGTACTCAAAGACAGGGAGAGCAAGCTCTCTCTTGGCACTTTGGATGTGGGACATACAGCGAGATGTTTGCTGCTTTTACATTTGGCTGTTGGGAGATTTACAGCACAAAGATATCTAGTTGATTTGAAGCAGTTCCGAGAAAGTCTAAGCATAATCCCTACTTCTCCCTCCTGGCACTTTCCATGTGGGAGATACCGCAAGACATTTCTGTATATTGGGCACAGCTCTCTGCAGGGTGTTAGCAGAGACTTTCCCTGGACAGTGAAACCCTATGTCAGAGACACTGAGAAGAAGCCCCAACGTTCCCTCCAGGCATTTTCAGTGTGCGTGCCTTCTCCACGTGGTTCCTGGTTTCACTACAGCTCTGAAGAGAATGTTAGCAAAGAGGTAACCGGGACAGTGCAAACAGTACTCAAAGACAGGGAGAGCAAGCTCTCTCTTGGCAATTTGGATGTGGGACATACAGCGAGATGTTTGCTGCTTTTACATTTGGCTGTTGGGAGATTTACAGCACAAAGATATCTAGTTGATTTGAAGCAGTTCCGAGAAAGTCTAAACATAATCCCCACTTTTCCCTCCTGGCACTTTCCATGTGGGAGATACCGCAAGACGTTTCTGTATATTGGGTACAGCGCTCTGCAGGGTGTTAGCAGAGATTTTCCCGGGACAGTGAAACCCTATGTCAGAGACACTGAGAAGAAGCCCCAATGTTCCCTCCAGGCATTTTCAGTGTGCGTGCCTTCTCCACATGGTTCCTGGTTTCACAGCAGCTATGAAGAGAATGTTAGCAAAGAGGTAACTGGGACAGTGCAAACAGTACTCAAAGACAGGGAGAGCAAGCTCTCTCTTGGCACTTTGGATGTGGGACATACAGCGAGATGTTTGCTGCTTTTACATTTGGCTGTTGGGAGATTTACAGCACAAAGATATCTAGTTGATTTGAAGCAGTTCCGAGAAAGTCTAAGCATAATCCCTACTTCTCCCTCCTGGCACTTTCCATGTGGGAGATACCGCAAGACGTTTCTGTATATTGGGTACAGCGCTCTGCAGGGTGTTAGCAGAGACTTTCCCTGGACAGTGAAACCCTATGTCAGAGACACTGAGAAGAAGCCCCAACGTTCCCTCCAGGCATTTTCAGTGTGCGTGCCTTCTCCACGTGGTTCCTGGTTTCACTACAGCTCTGAAGAGAATGTTAGCAAAGAGGTAACCGGGACAGTGCAAACAGTACTCAAAGACAGGGAGAGCAAGCTCTCTCTTGGCACTTTGGATGTGGGACATACAGCGAGATGTTTGCTGCTTTTACATTTGGCTGTTGGGAGATTTACAGCACAAAGATATCTAGTTGATTTGAAGCAGTTCCGAGAAAGTCTAAGCATAATCCCCACTTCTCCCTCCTGGCACTTTCCATGTGGGAGATACCGCAAGACATTTCTGTATATTGGGTACAGCGCTCTGCAGGGTGTTAGCAGAGACTTTCCCGGGACAGTGAAACCATATGTCAGAGACAATGAAAAGAAGCCCCAATGTTCCTTCTAGTCATTTTCAGTGTGGGTGCCTTCTCCATGTGGTTCCTGGTTTCACAGCAGCTCTGAAGAGAATGTTAGCAAAGAGGTAACCGGGAGAGTGCAAACAGTACTCAAAGACAGGGAGAGCAAGCTCTCTCTTGGCACTTTGGATGTGGGACATACAGCGAGATGTTTGCTGCTTTTACATTTGGCTGTTGGGAGATATACAGCACAAAGATATCTAGTTGATTTGAAGCAGTTCCGAGAAAGTCTAAGCATAATCCCTACTTCTCCCTCCTGGCACTTTCCATGTGGGAGATACCGCAAGACATTTCTGTATATTGGGTACAGCGCTGTGCAGGGTGTTAGCAGAGACTTTCCCTGGACAGTGAAACCCTATGTCAGAGACACTGAGAAGAAGCCCCAACGTTCCCTCCAG
The DNA here is from genome assembly GCF_963924245.1 of Chroicocephalus ridibundus. NCBI lineage: Eukaryota > Metazoa > Chordata > Aves > Charadriiformes > Laridae > Chroicocephalus > Chroicocephalus ridibundus. The sequence goes on from NC_086289.1 coordinate 66,215,276, forward strand.
GCATTTTCAGTGTGCGTGCCTTCTCCACGTGGTTCCTGGTTTCACTACAGCTCTGAAGAGAATGTTAGCAAAGAGGTAACCGGGACAGTGCAAACAGTACTCAAAGACAGGGAGAGCAAGCTCTCTCTTGGCAATTTGGATGTGGGACATACAGCGAGATGTTTGCTGCTTTTACATTTGGCTGTTGGGAGATTTACAGCACAAAGATATCTAGTTGATTTGAAGCAGTTCCGAGAAAGTCTAAGCATAATCCCTACTTCTCCCTCCTGGCACTTTCCATGTGGGAGATACCGCAAGACGTTTCTGTATATTGGGTACAGCGCTCTGCAGGGTGTTAGCAGAGACTTTCCCTGGAAAGTGAAACCCTATGTCAGAGACACTGAGAAGAAGCCCCAACGTTCCCTCCAGGCATTTTCAGTGTGCGTGCCTTCTCCACGTGGTTCCTGGTTTCACTACAGCTCTGAAGAGAATGTTAGCAAAGAGGTAACCGGGACAGTGCAAACAGTACTCAAAGACAGGGAGAGCAAGCTCTCTCTTGGCACTTTGGATGTGGGACATACAGCGAGATGTTTGCTGCTTTTACATTTGGCTGTTGGGAGATTTACAGCACAAAGATATCTAGTTGATTTGAAGCAGTTCCGAGAAAGTCTAAGCATAAACCCCACTTTTCCCTCCTGGCACTTTCCATGTGGGAGATACCGCAAGACGTTTCTGTGTATTGGGTACAGCGCTCTGCAGGGTGTTAGCAGAGATTTTCCCGGGACAGTGAAACCCTATGTCAGAGACACTGAGAAAAAGCCCCAATGTTCCTTCTAGTCATTTTCAGTGTGGGTGCCTTCTCCACGTGGTTCCTGTTTTCACAGCAGCTATGAAGAGAATGTTAGCAAAGAGGTAACCGGGACAGTGCAAACAGTACTCAAAGACAGGGAGAGCAAGCTCTCTCTTGGCAATTTGGATGTGGGACATACAGCGAGATGTTTGCTGCTTTTACATTTGGCTGTTGGGAGATTTACAGCACAAAGATATCTAGTTGATTTGAAGCAGTTCCGAGAAAGTCTAAGCATAATCCCTACTTCTCCCTCCTGGCACTTTCCATGTGGGAGATACCGCAAGACATTTCTGTATATTGGGTACAGCGCTCTGCAGGGTGTTAGCAGAGACTTTCCCTGGACAGTGAAACCCTATGTCAGAGACACTGAGAAGAAGCCCCAACGTTCCCTCCAGGCATTTTCAGTGTGCGTGCCTTCTCCACGTGGTTCCTGGTTTCACTACAGCTCTGAAGAGAATGTTAGCAAAGAGGTAACCGGGACAGTGCAAACAGTACTCAAAGACAGGGAGAGCAAGCTCTCTCTTGGCACTTTGGATGTGGGACATACAGCGAGATGTTTGCTGCTTTTACATTTGGCTGTTGGGAGATTTACAGCACAAAGATATCTAGTTGATTTGAAGCAGTTCCAAGAAAGTATAAACATAATCCCCACTTTTCCCTCCTGGCACTTTCCATGTGGGAGATACCGCAAGACGTTTCTGTATATTGGGTACAGCGCTCTGCAAGGTGTTAGCAGAGATTTTCCCGGGACAGTGAAACCCTATGTCAGAGACACTGAGAAGAAGCCCCAATGTTCCCTCCAGGCATTTTCAGTGTGCGCGCCTTCTCCACGTGGTTCCTGGTTTCACTGCAGCTCTGAAGAGAATGTTAGCAAAGAGGTAACCGGGACAGTGCAAACAGTACTCAAAGACAGGGAGAGCAAGCTCTCTCTTGGCACTTTGGATGTGGGACATACAGCGAGATGTTTGCTGCTTTTACATTTGGCTGTTGGGAGATTTACAGCACAAAGATATCTAGTTGATTTGAAGCAGTTCCGAGAAAGTCTAAGCATAATCCCTACTTCTCCCTCCTGGCACTTTCCATGTGGGAGATACCGCAAGACGTTTCTGTATATTGGGTACAGCGCTCTGCAGGGTGTTAGCAGAGACTTTCCCTGGACAGTGAAACCCTATGTCAGAGACACTGAGAAGAAGCCCCAACGTTCCCTCCAGGCATTTTCAGTGTGCGTGCCTTCTCCACGTGGTTCCTGGTTTCACTACAGCTCTGAAGAGAATGTTAGCAAAGAGGTAACCGGGACAGTGCAAACAGTACTCAAAGACAGGGAGAGCAAGCTCTCTCTTGGCAATTTGGATGTGGGACATACAGCGAGATGTTTGCTGCTTTTACATTTGGCTGTTGGGAGATTTACAGCACAAAGATATCTAGTTGATTTGAAGCAGTTCCGAGAAAGTCTAAGCATAATCCCTACTTCTCCCTCCTGGCACTTTCCATGTGGGAGATACCGCAAGACATTTCTGTATATTGGGTACAGCGCTCTGCAGGGTGTTAGCAGAGACTTTCCCTGGACAGTGAAACCCTATGTCAGAGACACTGAGAAGAAGCCCCAACGTTCCCTCCAGGCATTTTCAGTGTGCGTGCCTTCTCCACGTGGTTCCTGGTTTCACTACAGCTCTGAAGAGAATGTTAGCAAAGAGGTAACCGGGACAGTGCAAACAGTACTCAAAGACAGGGAGAGCAAGCTCTCTCTTGGCAATTTGGATGTGGGACATACAGCGAGATGTTTGCTGCTTTTACATTTGGCTGTTGGGAGATTTACAGCACAAAGATATCTAGTTGATTTGAAGCAGTTCCAAGAAAGTCTAAACATAATCCCCACTTTTCCCTCCTGGCACTTTCCATGTGGGAGATACCGCAAGACGTTTCTGTATATTGGGTACAGCGCTCTGCAAGGTGTTAGCAGAGATTTTCCCGGGACAGTGAAACCCTATGTCAGAGACACTGAGAAGAAGCCCCAATGTTCCCTCCAGGCATTTTCAGTGTGGGTGCCTTCTCCACGTGGTTCCTGGTTTCACAGCAGCTATGAAGAGAATGTTAGCAAAGAGGTAACCGGGACAGTGCAAACAGTACTCAAAGACAGGGAGAGCAAGCTCTCTCTTGGCACTTTGGATGTGGGACATACAGCGAGATGTTTGCTGCTTTTACATTTGGCTGTTGGGAGATTTACAGCACAAAGATATCTAGTTGATTTGAAGCAGTTCCGAGAAAGTCTAAGCATAATCCCCACTTCTCCCTCCTGGCACTTTCCATGTGGGAGATACCGCAAGACATTTCTGTATATTGGGTACAGCGCTCTGCAGGGTGTTAGCAGAGACTTTCCCGGGACAGTGAAACCATATGTCAGAGACAATGAAAAGAAGCCCCAATGTTCCTTCTAGTCATTTTCAGTGTGGGTGCCTTCTCCATGTGGTTCCTGGTTTCACAGCAGCTCTGAAGAGAATGTTAGCAAAGAGGTAACCGGGACAGTGCAAACAGTACTCAAAGACAGGGAGAGCAAGATCTCTCTTGGCAATTTGGATGTGGGACATACAGCGAGATGTTTGCTGCTTTTACATTTGGCTGTTGGGAGATTTACAGCACAAAGATATCTAGTTGATTTGAAGCAGTTCCGAGAAAGTCTAAGCATAATCCCTACTTCTCCCTCCTGGCACTTTCCATGTGGGAGATACCGCAAGACATTTCTGTATATTGGGTACAGCGCTCTGCAGGGTGTTAGCAGAGACTTTCCCGGGACAGTGAAACCCTATGTCAGAGACACTGAGAAGAAGCCCCAACGTTCCCTCCAGGCATTTTCAGTGTGCGTGCCTTCTCCACGTGGTTCCTGGTTTCACTGCAGCTCTGAAGAGAATGTTAGCAAAGAGGTAACCGGGACAGTGCAAACAGTACTCAAAGACAGGGAGAGCAAGCTCTCTCTTGGCAATTTGGATGTGGGACATACAGCGAGATGTTTGCTGCTTTTACATTTGGCTGTTGGGAGATTTACAGCACAAAGATATCTAGTTGATTTGAAGCAGTTCCAAGAAAGTCTAAACATAATCCCCACTTTTCCCTCCTGGCACTTTCCATGTGGGAGATACCGCAAGACGTTTCTGTATATTGGGTACAGCGCTCTGCAAGGTGTTAGCAGAGATTTTCCCGGGACAGTGAAACCCTATGTCAGAGACACTGAGAAGAAGCCCCAATGTTCCCTCCAGGCATTTTCAGTGTGGGTGCCTTCTCCACGTGGTTCCTGGTTTCACAGCAGCTATGAAGAGAATGTTAGCAAAGAGGTAACCGGGACAGTGCAAACAGTACTCAAAGACAGGGAGAGCAAGCTCTCTCTTGGCACTTTGGATGTGGGACATACAGCGAGATGTTTGCTGCTTTTACATTTGGCTGTTGGGAGATTTACAGCACAAAGATATCTAGTTGATTTGAAGCAGTTCCGAGAAAGTCTAAGCATAATCCCTACTTCTCCCTCCTGGCACTTTCCATGTGGGAGATACCGCAAGACGTTTCTGTATATTGGGTACAGCGCTCTGCAGGGTGTTAGCAGAGACTTTCCCGGGACAGTGAAACCCTATGTCAGAGACACGGAGAAGAAGCCCCAACGTTCCCTCCAGGCATTTTCAGTGTGCGTGCCTTCTCCACGTGGTTCCTGGTTTCACTACAGCTCTGAAGAGAATGTTAGCAAAGAGGTAACCGGGACAGTGCAAACAGTACTCAAAGACAGGGAGAGCAAGCTCTCTCTTGGCACTTTGGATGTGGGACATACAGCGAGATGTTTGCTGCTTTTACATTTGGCTGTTGGGAGATTTACAGCACAAAGATATCTAGTTGATTTGAAGCAGTTCCGAGAAAGTCTAAGCATAATCCCCACTTCTCCCTCCTGGCACTTTCCATGTGGGAGATACCGCAAGACATTTCTGTATATTGGGTACAGCGCTCTGCAGGGTGTTAGCAGAGACTTTCCCGGGACAGTGAAACCATATGTCAGAGACAATGAAAAGAAGCCCCAATGTTCCTTCTAGTCATTTTCAGTGTGGGTGCCTTCTCCATGTGGTTCCTGGTTTCACAGCAGCTCTGAAGAGAATGTTAGCAAAGAGGTAACCGGGACAGTGCAAACAGTACTCAAAGACAGGGAGAGCAAGCTCTCTCTTGGCACTTTGGATGTGGGACATACAGCGAGATGTTTGCTGCTTTTACATTTGGCTGTTGGGAGATTTACAGCACAAAGATATCTAGTTGATTTGAAGCAGTTCCGAGAAAGTCTAAACATAATCCCCACTTTTCCCTCCTGGCACTTTCCATGTGGGAGATACCGCAAGACGTTTCTGTATATTGGGTACAGCGCTCTGCAGAGTGTTAGCAGAGCCTTTCCTGGGACAGTGAAACCCTATGTCAGAGACACTGAGAAGAAGCCCAAACGTTCCCTCCAGCCATTTTCAGTGTGCGTGCCTTCTCCACGTGGTTCCTGGTTTCACTACGGCTCTGAAGAGAATGTTAGCAAAGAGGTAACCGGGAGAGTGCAAACAGTACTCAAAGACAGGGAGAGCAAGCTCTCTCTTGGCACTTTGGATGTGGGACATACAGCGAGATGTTTGCTGCTTTTACATTTGGCTGTTGGGAGATTTACAGCACAAAGATATCTAGTTGATTTGAAGCAGTTCCGAGAAAGTCTAAGCATAAACCCCACTTTTCCCTCCTGGCACTTTCCATGTGGGAGATACCGCAAGACGTTTCTGTGTATTGGGTACAGCGCTCTGCAGGGTGTTAGCAGAGATTTTCCCAGTCTGGAGACTGGTCCCACACCCAAAGAGTCAGCAGGGAAAACTATGCCTTGTTCTAAATCTCTTTGGGAACCGCTTGCGTAGCCCCAGAGACCTGTGGGCTGCAGGCTTTATTGCCGCCTTCAGCCTCAAAACCACCCTGTCCCACTTGGCGCCGCTTCAGGAACAAAAATGGCTATATGGCTGGAGATTATTCCGGCACCCAAAGAGCCAGCAGGGAAAACTATGCCTTGTTCTAAAGCTCTTTGGGAACCGCTGGCGTAGCCGCACAGACTTGAGGGCTGCAGGCTTTCCTCCTGCCTTCAGCCTCAAAACCACCCTTTCCCACTTTGTGTCACGCCAGGCACAAAAATGGCCATAGGTATGGATATGGGTCCAACACCCAAAGAGCCAGCAGGGAAAACTATGCCTTGTTCTAAAGCTCTTTGGGAACCGCTGGCGTAGCCCCACACACTTGCGGGCTGCAGGCTTTCCTGCTGCCTTCAGCCTCAAAACCACCCTTCCCCACTTCTCGCCGCGCCAGGCCCAAAAATGCCCATATGTCTGGAGATGGGTCCAACGCCCAAAGAGCCAGCAGGGAAATCTATGCCTTGTTCTAAAGCTCTTTGGAAACCCTTGCGTAGCCCCACACACCTGGGAGCTGCAGGCTTTCAGGCTGCCTTCAGCCTCAAAACCGCCCTGTCCCACTTGGCGTCGCTCCAGGCACATAAATGACCATATGTCTGGAGATTGGTCCCACGCCCAAAGAGCCAGCAGGGAAAACTATGCCTTGTTCTAAAGCTCTTTGGGAACCGCCTGCGTGGCCCCACGGACCTGGGAGCTGCAGGTTTTCCTGCTGCCTTCAGCCTCAAAACCACCCTTTCCCACTTGGCGCCAAGCCAGGCATAAAAATGGCCATATGTCTGGAGAATGGTCCCACGCCCAAAGAGCCAGCAGGGAAAACTATGCCTTGTTCTAAAGCTCTTTGGGAACGGCTTGCGTAGCCCCACAGACCTGGGGGCTGCAGGCTTTCCTGCTGCCTTCAGCCTCAAAACCAACTTTCCCACTTGGCGCCAAGCCAGGCATAAAAATAGCCATATGTATGCAGATGGTTCCCACGCCTAAGAAGCCAGCAGGGAAAACTATGCCTTGTTCTAAAGCTCTTTTGGACCCGCTTGCGTAGCCCCACACACCTGGGGGCTGCAGGCTTTCCTGCTGCCTTCAGCCTCAAAACCACCCTTTCCCACTTGGCGCCGCACCAGGCACAAAAATGGTAATATGTCTGGAGATTATTCCCGCACCCAAAGAGCCAGCAGGGAAAACTATGCCTTGTTCTAAAGCTTTTTGGGAACCGCTTGCGTAGCCCCACAGACCAGGGGGCTGCAGGCTTTCCTGCTGCCTTCAGCCTCAAAACCACCCTTTCCCACTTGGCGCCGCGCCATCCTCTAAAATCTACATATGTCTGGAGACTGGTCCCACACCCAAAGAGCCAGCAGAGAAAACGAGGCCTTGTTCTAAAGCTCTTTGGGAACCGCTTGCGTAGCCCCACGGACCTGGGGGCTGCAGGCTTTCCTGCTGCCTTCAGCCTCAAAACCGCCCTGTCCCACTTGGCGTCGCTCCAGGCACAAAAATGGAGATATGTCTGGAGATTAGTCCCACGCCCAAATAGCCAGCAGGGAAAACTATGCCTTGTTCTAAAGCTCTTTGGGAACCGCTTGCGTAGCCCCACAGACCTGGGGGCTGCAGGCTTTCCTGCTGCCTTCAGCCTCAAAACCACCCTTTCCCACTTGGCGCCACGCCAGGCACAAAAATGGCCATATGACTGGATACTGGTCCCACGCCCAAAGAGCCAGCAGGGAAAACTATGCCTTGTTCTAAAGCTCTTTGGGAACTGCTTGCGTAGCCCCACACACCTGCGGGCTGCAGGCATTTTGGCACTTTCATCCTCAAAACCACCCTTTCCCACTTGGCGCCGCGCCAGGCACAAAAATGGCCATATGTCTGGAGATTGGTCCCAAGCCCAAAGAGCCAGCAGGGAAAACTAGGCCTTGTTCTAAAGCTCTTTGGGAACGGTTTGCGTAGCCCCACAGACCTGGGGGCTGCAGGCTTTCCTGCTTCCTTCAGCCTCAAAACCACCCTTTCCCACTTGGCGCCACGCCAGGCACAAAAATGGCCATAGGTATGGATATGGGTCTAACACCCAAAGAGCCAGCAGGGAAAACTATGCCTTGTTCTAAAGCTCTTTGGGAACCGCTTGCATAGCCCCACACACCTGGGGGCTGCAGCCTTTCCTGCTGCCTTCAGCCTCAAAACCGCCCTGTCCCACTTGGCGTCGCTCCAGGCACAAAAATGGCCATATGTCTGGAGATTGGTCCCACGCCCAAAGAGCCAGCAGGGAAAACTAGGCCTTGTTCTAAAGCTCTTTGGGAACGGCTTGCGTAGCCCCAGAGACCTGGGGGCTGCAGGTTTTCCTGCTGCCTTCAGCCTCAAAACCACCCTTTCCCACTTGGCGCCAAGCCAGGCATAAAACTGGCCATATGTCTGGAGAATGGTCCCACGCCCAAAGAGCCAGCAGGGAAAACTATGCCTTGTTCTAAAGCTCTTTGGGAAACGCTTGCGTAGCCCCACACACCTGCGGGCTGCAGGCTTTCCTGCTGCCTTCAGCCTCAAAACCACCCTTTCCCACTTGGCGCCGCGCCAGGCACAAAAATGGTAATATGTCTGGAGATTATTCCCGCACCCAAAGAGCCAGCAGGGAAAACTATGCCTTGTTCTAAAGCTCTTTGGGAACCGCTTGCGTAGCCCCACACACCTGGGGGCTGCAGGCTTTCCTGCTGCCTTCAGCCTCAAAACCACCCTTTCCCACTTGGTGCCACGCCAGGCACAAAAATGGCCATATGACTGGATACTGGTCCCACACCCAAAGAGCCAGCATGGAAAACTATGCCTTGTTCTAAAGCTCTTTGGGAACGGCTTGCGTAGCCCCACACACCTGGGGGCTGCAGGCTTTCCTGCTGCCTTCAGCCTCCTAACCACCCTTCCACACCTGTCGCCGCCCCAGGCCCCAAAATGGCCATATGTCTGGAGATCGGTCCAACGCCCAAAGAGCCAGCAGGGAAAACTATGCCTTGTTCTAAAGCTCTTTGGGAATCACTTGCGTAGCCCTACACACCTGCGGGCTGCAGGCTTTCCTGCTGCCTTCAGCCTCAAAACCACCCTTCCCCACTTGTCGCCGCGCCAGGCCCAAAAATGCCCATATGTCTGGAGATGGGTCCAACGCCCAAATATCCACCAGGGAAAACTATGCCTTGTTCTAAAGCTCTTTGGGAACAGCTTGCATAGCCCCACACACCTGGGGGCTGCAGGCTTTCCTGCTGCCTTCAGCCTCAAAACCGCCCTGTCCCACTTGGCGTCGCTCCAGGCACAAAAATGGCCATATGTATGGAGATTGGTCCCACGCCCAAAGAGCCAGCAGGGAAAACTATGCCTTGTTCTAAAGCTCTTTGGGAACCGCTTGCGTAGCCCCACACACCTGCGGGATGCAGGCTTTCCTGCTGCCTTCAGCCTCAAAACCACCCTTTCCCACTTGGCGCCAAGCCAGGCATAAAAATGGCCATATGTATGGAGATGGTTCCCACGCCTAAGGAGCCAGCAGGGAAAATTATGCCTCGTTCTAAAGCTGTTTTGGAACCGCTTGCGTAGCCCCACACACCTGGGGGCTGCAGGCTTTCCTGCTGCCTTCAGCCTCAAAACCACCCTTTCCCACTTGGCGCCACGCCAGGCACAAAAATGGTAATATGTCTGGAGATTATTCCCGCACCCAAAGAGCCAGCAGGGAAAACTATGCCTTCTTCTAAAGCTCTTTGGGAACCGCTTGCGTAGCCCCACACACCTGGGGGCTGCAGGCTTTCCTGCTGCCTTCAGCCTCAAAACCACCCTTTCCCACTTGGCGCCACGCCAGGCACAAAAATGGCCATATGACTGGATACTGGTCCCACGCCCAAAGAGCCAGCAGGGAAAACTATACCTTGTTCTAAAGCTCTTTGGGAACGGCTTGCGTAGCCCCACACACCTGGGGGCTGCAGGCTTTCCTGCTGCCTTCAGCCTCAAAACCACCCTTCCACACCTGTCGCCGCGCCAGGCCCGAAAATGGCCATATGTCTGCAGATCGGTCCAACTCCCAAAGAGCCAGCAGGGAAAACTATGCCTTGTTCTAAAGCTCTTTGGGAACGGTTTGCGTAGCCCCACACACCTGGGGGCTGCAGGCATTTTGGCACTTTCAGCCTCAAAACCACCCTTTCCCACTTGTCGCCGCGCCAGGCCCAAAAATGGCCATATGTCTGGAGATGGGTCCCAAGCCCAAAGAGCCAGCAGGGAAAACTATGCCTTGTTCTAAAGCTCTTTGGGAACCGCTTGCATAGCCCCACACACCTGGGGGCTGCAGGCTTTCCTTCTGCCTTCAGCCTCAAAACCACCCTTTCCCACTTGGCGTCGCTCCAAGCACAAAAATGGCCATATGTCTGGAGATTGGTCCCACGCCCAAAGAGCCAGCAGGGAAAACTATGCCTTGTTCTAAAGCTCTTTGGGATCGGCTTGCGTAGCCCCACACACCTGGGGGCTGCAGGCTTTCCTTCTGCCTTCAGCCTCAAAACCACCCTTTCCCACTTGGCGCCGCGCCAGGCACAAAAATGGCCTTATGTCTGGAGACTGGTCCAACGCCCAAAGAGCCAGCAGGGAAAACTATGCCTTGTTCTAAAGCTCTTTGGGAATCACTTGCGTAGCCCTACACACCTGCGGGCTGCAGGCTTTCCTGCTGCCTTCAGCCTCAAAACCACCCTTTCCCACTTGGCGCCAAGCCAGGCATAAAAATGGCCATATGTATGGAGATGGTTCCCACGCCTAAGGAGCCAGCAGGGAAAATTATGCCTCGTTCTAAAGCTGTTTTGGAACCGCTTGCGTAGCCCCACAAACCTGGGGGCTGCAGGCTTTCCTGCTGCCTTCAGCCTCAAAACCACCCTTTCCCACTTGGCCCCACGCCAGGCACAAAAATGGTAATATGTCTGGAGATTATTCCCGCACCCAAAGAGCCAGCAGGGAAAACTATGCCTTCTTCTAAAGCTCTTTGGGAACCGCTTGCGTAGCCCCACACACCTGGGGGCTGCAGGCTTTCCTGCTGCCTTCAGCCTCAAAACCACCCTTTCCCACTTGGCGCCACGCCAGGCACAAAAATGGCCATATGACTGGATACTGGTCCCACGCCCAAAGAGCCAGCAGGGAAAACTATACCTTGTTCTAAAGCTCTTTGGGAACCGCTTGCGTAGCCCCACACACCTCGGGGCTGCAGGCTTTCCTGCTGCCTTCAGCCTCAAAACCACCCTTCCACACCTGTCGCCGCGCCAGGCCCCAAAATGGCCATATGTCTGGAGATTGGTCCCAAGCCCAAAGAGCCAGCAGGGAAAACTATGCCTTGTTCTAAAGCTCTTTGGGAACGGTTTGCGTAGCCCCACACACCTGGGGGCTGCAGGCATTTTGGCACTTTCAGCCTCAAAACCACCCTTTCCCACTTGGCGTCGCTCCAAGCACAAAAATGGCCATATGTCTGGAGATTGGTCCCACGCCCAAAGAGCCAGCAGGGAAAACTATGCCTTGTTCTAAAGCTCTTTGGGATCGGCTTGCGTAGCCCCACACACCTGGGGGCTGCAGGTTTTCCTGCTGCCTTCAGCCTCAAAATCACCCTTTCCCACTTGGCGCCAAGCCAGGCATAAAAATGGCCATATGTATGGAGAATGGTCCCACACCCAAAGAGCCAGCAGGGAAAACTATGCCTTGTTCTAAAGCTCTTTGGGAACCGCTTGCGTAGCCCCACAGACCTGCGGGCTGCAGGCTTTCCTGCTGCCTTCAGCCTCAAAACCACCCTTTCCCACTTGGCGCCCAGCCAGGCATAAAAATGGCCATATGTATGGAGATGGTTCCCACGCCTAAGGAGCCAGCAGGGAAAATTATGCCTCGTTCTAAAGCTGTTTTGGAACCGCTTGCGTAGCCCCACACACCTGGGGGCTGCAGGCTTTCCTGCTGCCTTCAGCCTCAAAACCACCCTTCCACACCTGTCGCCGCGCCAGGCCCCAAAATGGCCATATGTCTGGAGATCGGTCCAACGCCCAAAGAGCCAGCAGGGAAAACTACGCCTTGTTCTAAAGCTCTTTGGGAACCGCATGCGTAGCCCCACAGACCTGGGGGCTGCAGGCTTTCCTGCTGACTTCAGCCTCAAAACCACCCTTTCCCACTTGGCGCCGCGCCAGCCACAAAAATGGCCTTATGTCTGGAGACTGGTCCAACGCCCAAAGAGCCAGCAGGGAAAACTATGCCTTGTTCTAAAGCTCTTTGGGAATCACTTGCGTAGCCCTACACACCTGCGGGCTTCAGGCTTTCCTGCTGCCTTCAGCCTCAAAACCACCCTTCCCCACTTGTCGCCGCGCCAGGCCCAAAAATGCCCATATGTCTGGAGATGGGTCCAACGCCCAAATATCCACCAGGGAAAACTGTGCCTTGTTCTAAAGCTCTTTGTTAACAGCTTGCATAGCCCCACACACCTGGGGGCTGCAGGCTTTCCTGCTGCCTTCAGCCTCAAAACCGCCCTGTCCCACTTGGCGTCGCTCCAGGCACAAAAATGGCCATATGTATGGAGATTGGTCCCACGCCCAAAGAGCCAGCAGGGAAAACTATGCCTTGTTCTAAAGCTCTTTGGGAACCGCTTGCGTAGCCCCACACACCTGCGGGATGCAGGCTTTCCTGCTGCCTTCAGCCTCAAAACCACCCTTTCCCAATTGGCGCCAAGCCAGGCATAAAAATGGCCATATGTATGGAGATGGTTCCCACGCCTAAGGAGCCAGCAGGGAAAATTATGCCTCGTTCTAAAGCTGTTTTGGAACCGCTTGCGTAGCCCCACACACCTGGGGGCTGCAGGCTTTCCTGCTGCCTTCAGCCTCAAAACCACCCTTTCCCACTTGGCGCCACGTCAGGCACAAAAATGGTAATATGTCTGGAGATTATTCCCGCACCCAAAGAGCCAGCAGGGAAAACTATGCCTTCTTCTAAAGCTCTTTGGGAACCGCTTGCGTAGCCCCACACACCTGGGGGCTGCAGGCTTTCCTGCTGCCTTCAGCCTCAAAACCACCCTTTCCCACTTGGCGCCACGCCAGGCACAAAAATGGCCATATGTCTGGAGATTGGTCCCGCGCCCAAAGAGCCAGCAGGGAAAACTATACCTTGTTCTAAAGCTCTTTGGGAACCGCTTGCGTAGCCCCACACACCTGGGGGCTGCAGGCTTTCCTGCTGCCTTCAGCCTCAAAACCACCATTCCACACCTGTCGCCGCGCCAGGCCCCAAAATGGCCATATGTCTGCAGATCGGTCCAACGCCCAAAGAGCCAGCAGGGAAAACTATGCCTTGTTCTAAAGCTCTTTGGGAACGGTTTGCGTAGCCCCACACACCTGGGGGCTGCAGGCATTTTGGCACTTTCAGCCTCAAAACCACCCTTTCCCACTTGTCGCCGCGCCAGGCCCAAAAATGGCCATATGTCTGGAGATGGGTCCCAAGCCCAAAGAGCCAGCAGGGAAAACTATGCCTTGTTCTAAAGCTCTTTGGGAACCGCTTGCATAGCCCCACACACCTGGGGGCTGCAGGCTTTCCTTCTGCCTTCAGCCTCAAAACCACCCTTTCCCACTTGGCGTCGCTCCAGTCACAAAAATGGCCATATGTCTGGAGATTGGTCCCACGCCCAAAGAGCCAGCAGGGAAAACTATGCCTTGTTCTAAAGCTCTTTGGGAACCGCTTGCGTAGCCCCACGGACCTGCGGGCTGCAGGCTTTCCTGCTGCCTTCAGCCTCAAAACCACCCTTTCCCACTTGGCGCCAAGCCAGGCATAAAAATGGCCATATGTATGGAGATGGTTCCCACGCCTAAGGAGCCAGCAGGGAAAATTATGCCTCGTTCTAAAGCTGTTTTGGAACCGCTTGCGTAGCCCCACACACCTGGGGGCTGCAGGCTTTCCTGCTGCCTTCAGCCTCTAAACCACCCTTCCACACTTGTCGCTGCACGAGGCCCCAAAATGGCCATATGTCTGGAGATCGGTCCTACGCCCAAAGAGCCAGCAGGGAAAACTATGCCTTGTTCTAAAGCTCTTTGGGAACCACTTGCGTAGCCCCACACACCTGGGGGCTGCAGGCATTTTGGCACTTTCAACCTCAAAACCACCCTTTCCCACTTGGCGCCGCGCCAGGCACAAAAATGGCCATATGTCTGGAGATTGGTCCCAAGCCCAAAGAGCCAGCAGGGAAAACTATGCCTTGTTCTAAAGCTCTTTGGGAACGGCTTGCGTAGCCCCACAGACCTGGGGGCTGCAGGCTTTCCTGCTTCCTTCAGCCTCAAAACCACCCTTTCCCACTTGGCGCCACGCCAGGCACAAAAATGGCAATAGGTATGGATATGGGTCCAACACCCAAAGAGCCAGCACGGAAAACTATGCCTTGTTCTAAAGCTCTTTGGGAAACGCTTGCGTAGCCCCACACACATGGGGGCTGCAGGCTTTCCTGCTGCCTTCAGCCTCAAAACCACGCTTTCCCACTTGGCGCCGCGCCAGGCACAAAAATGGCCTTATGGCTGGAGACTGGTCCCACGCCCAAAGAGCCACCAGGGAAAACTAGGCCTTGTTGTAAAGCTCTTTGGGAACCGCTTGCGTAGCCCCACACACCTGCGGGCTGCAGACTTTCCTGCTGCCTTCAGCCTCAAAACCACCCTTCCCCACTTGTCTCTGCGCCAGGCCCAAAAATGCCCATATGTCTGGAGATTGGTCCAACGCCCAAACAGCCAGCAGGGAAAACTATGCCTTGTTCTAAAGCTCTTTGGGAACCGCTTGCATAGCCCCACACACCTGGGGGCTGCAGGCTTTCCTGCTGCCTTCAGCCTCAAAACCGCCCTGTCCCACTTGGCGTCGCTCCAGGCAAAAAAATGGCCATATGTCTGGAGATTGGTCCCACGCCCAAAGAGCCAGCAGGGAAAACTATGCCTTGTTCTAAAGCTCTTTGGGAACCGCTTGCGTAGCCCCACACACCTGGGGGCTGCAGGTTTTCCTGCTGCCTTCAGCCTCAAAACCACCCTTTCCCACTTGGCGCCAAGCCAGGCATAAAAATGGCCATATGTATGGAGATGGTTCCCACGCCTAAGGAGCCAGCAGGGAAAATTATGCCTCGTTCTAAAGCTGTTTTGGAACCGCTTGCGTAGCCCCACACACCTGGGGGCTGCAGGCTTTCCTGCTGCCTTCAGCCTCAAAACCACCCTTCCCCACTTGTCGCTGCGCCAGGCCCAAAAATGCCCATATGTCTGGAGATTGGTCCAACGCCCAAACAGCCAGCAGGGAAAACTATGCCTTGTTCTAAAGCTCTTTGGGAACCGCTTGCATAGCCCCACACACCTGGGGGCTGCAGGCTTTCCTGCTGCCTTCAGCCTCAAAAACGCCCTGTCCCACTTGGCGTCGCTCCAGGCAAAAAAATGGCCATATGTCTGGAGACTGATCCCACGCCCAAAGAGCCAGCAGGGAAAACTATGCCTTGTTCTAAAGCTCTTTGGGAACCGCTTGCGTAGCCCCACAGACCTGGGGGCTGCAGGCTTTCCTGCTGCCTTCAGCGTCAAAACCACCCTTTCCCACTTGGCTCCGCGCCAGCCTCGAAAATCTACATATGTCTGGAGACTGGTCCCACACCCAAAGAGCCAGCAGGGAAAACTGTGCCTTGTTCTAAAGCTCTTTGGGAACCGCTGGCGTAGCCGCACAGACCTGAGGGCTGCAGGCTTTCCTGCTGCCTTCAACCTCAAAACCACCCTTTCCCACTTGGCGCCGCGCCAGGCACAAAAATGGTAATATGTCTGGAGATTATTCCCGCACGCAAAGAGCCAGCAGGGAAAAATATGCCTTCTTCTAAAGCTCTTTGGGAACCGCTTGCGTAGCCCCACACACCTGGGGGCTTCAGGCTTTCCTGCTGCCTTCAGCCTCAAAACCACCCTTTCCCACTTGGCGCCGCGTCAGGAAAAAAAATGGCTATATGGCTGGAGATTATTACGGCACCCAAAGAGCCAGCAGGGAAAACTATGCCTTGTTCTAAAGCTCTTTGGGAACCGCTTGCGTAGCCCCACACACCTGGGGGCTGCAGGCTTTCCTGGCGACTTCAGCCTCAAAACCACCCTGTCCCACTTGGCGCCGCGTCAGGAAAAAAAATGGCTATATGGCTGGAGATTATTACGGCACCCAAAGAGCCAGCAGGGAAAACTATGCCTCGTTCTAAAGCTCTTTGGGAACGGCTTGCGTAGCCCCACACACCTGGGGGCTGCAGGCTTTCCTTCTGCCTTCAGCCTCAAAACCACCCTTTCCCACTTGGCGTCGCTCCAGTCACAAAAATGGCCATAGGTATGGATATGGGTCCCACACCCAAAGAGCCAGCAGGGAAAACTATGCCTTGTTCTAAAGCTCTTTGGGAACCGCTTGCGTAGCCCCACGGACCTGCGGGATGCAGGCTTTCCTGCTGCCTTCAGCCTCAAAACCACCCTTTCCCACTTGGCGCCAAGCCAGGCATAAAAATGGCCATATGTATGGAGATGGTTCCCACGCCTAAGGAGCCAGCAGGGAAAATTATGCCTCGTTCTAAAGCTGTTTTGGAACCGCTTGCGTAGCCCCACACACCTGGGGGCTGCAGGCTTTCCTGCTGCCTTCAGCCTCAAAACCACCCTTCCACACTTGTCGCTGCACGAGGCCCCAAAATGGCCATATGTCTGGAGATCGGTCCTACGCCCAAAGAGCCAGCAGGGAAAACTATGCCTTGTTCTAAAGCTCTTTGGGAACCACTTGCGTAGCCCCACACACCTGGGGGCTGCAGGCATTTTGGCACTTTCAACCTCAAAACCACCCTTTCCCACTTGGCGCCGCGCCAGGCACAAAAATGGCCATATGTCTGGAGATTGGTCCCAAGCCCAAAGAGCCAGCAGGGAAAACTATGCCTTGTTCTAAAGCTCTTTGGGAACGGCTTGCGTAGCCCCACAGACCTGGGGGCTGCAGGCTTTCCTGCTTCCTTCAGCCTCAAAACCACCCTTTCCCACTTGGCGCCACGCCAGGCACAAAAATGGCAATAGGTATGGATATGGGTCCAACACCCAAAGAGCCAGCACGGAAAACTATGCCTTGTTCTAAAGCTCTTTGGGAAACGCTTGCGTAGCCCCACACACATGGGGGCTGCAGGCTTTCCTGCTGCCTTCAGCCTCAAAACCACGCTTTCCCACTTGGCGCCGCGCCAGGCACAAAAATGGCCTTATGGCTGGAGACTGGTCCCACGCCCAAAGAGCCACCAGGGAAAACTAGGCCTTGTTGTAAAGCTCTTTGGGAACCGCTTGCGTAGCCCCACACACCTGCGGGCTGCAGACTTTCCTGCTGCCTTCAGCCTCAAAACCACCCTTCCCCACTTGTCGCTGCGCCAGGCCCAAAAATGCCCATATGTCTGGAGATTGGTCCAACGCCCAAACAGCCAGCAGGGAAAACTATGCCTTGTTCTAAAGCTCTTTGGGAACCGCTTGCATAGCCCCACAGACCTGGGGGCTGCAGGCTTTCCTGCTGCCTTCAGCCTCAAAACCGCCCTGTCCCACTTGGCGTCGCTCCAGGCAAAAAAATGGCCATATGTCTGGAGATTGGTCCCACGCCCAAAGAGCCAGCAGGGAAAACTATGCCTTGTTCTAAAGCTCTTTGGGAACCGCTTGCGTAGCCCCACACACCTGGGGGCTGCAGGCTTTCCTGCTGCCTTCAGCCTCAAAACCACCCTTTCCCACTTGGCGCCAAGCCAGGCATAAAAATGGCCATATGTATGGAGATGGTTCCCACGCCTAAGGAGCCAGCAGGGAAAATTATGCCTCGTTCTAAAGCTGTTTTGGAACCGCTTGCGTAGCCCCACACACCTGGGGGCTGCAGGCTTTCCTGCTGCCTTCAGCCTCAAAACCACCCTTTCCCACTTGGCGCCGCGCCAGGCACAAAAATGGTAATATGTCTGGAGATTATTCCCGCACGCAAAGAGCCAGCAGAGAAAACTATGCCTTGTTCTAAAGCTCTTTGGGAACCGCTTGCGTAGCCCCACAGACCAGGGGGCTGCAGGCTTTCCTGCTGCCTTCAGCCTCAAAACCACCCTTTCCCACTTGGCGCCCCGCCAGGCACAAAAATGGCCATATGTCTGGAGACTGATCCCACGCCCAAAGAGCCAGCAGGGAAAACTATGCCTTGTTCTAAAGCTCTTTGGGAACCGCTTGCGTAGCCCCACAGACCTGGGGGCTGCAGGCTTTCCTGGCGCCTTCAGCCTCAAAACCACCCTGTCCAACTTGGCGCCGCGTCAGGAACAAAAATGGCTATATGGCTGGAGATTATTCCGGCACCCAAAGAGCCAGCAGGGAAAACTATGCCTTATTCTAAAGCTCTTTGGGAACCGCTGGCGTAGCCCCACGGACCTGGGGCCTGCAGGCTTTCCTGCTGCCTTCAGCGTCAAAACCACCCTTTCCCACTTGGCTCCGCGCCAGCCTCGAAAATCTACATATGTCTGGAGACTGGTCCCACACCCAAAGAGCCAGCAGGGAAAACTGTGCCTTGTTCTAAAGCTCTTTGGGAACCGCTGGCGTAGCCGCACAGACCTGAGGGCTGCAGGCTTTCCTGCTGCCTTCAACCTCAAAACCACCCTTTCCCACTTGGCGCCGCGCCAGGCACAAAAATTGTAATATGTCTGGAGATTATTCCCGCACGCAAAGAGCCAGCAGGGAAAAATATGCCTTCTTCTAAAGCTCTTTGGGAACCGCTTGCGTAGCCCCACACACCTGGGGGCTTCAGGCTTTCCTGCTGCCTTCAGCCTCAAAACCACCCTTTCCCACTTGGCGCCGCGTCAGGAAAAAAAATGGCTATATGGCTGGAGATTATTACGGCACCCAAAGAGCCAGCAGGGAAAACTATGCCTTGTTCTAAAGCTCTTTGGGAACCGCTTGCGTAGCCCCACACACCTGGGGGCTGCAGGCTTTCCTGGCGACTTCAGCCTCAAAACCACCCTGTCCCACTTGGCGCCGCGTCAGGAAAAAAAATGGCTATATGGCTGGAGATTATTACGGCACCCAAAGAGCCAGCAGGGAAAACTATGCCTCGTTCTAAAGCTCTTTGGGAACGGCTTGCGTAGCCCCACACACCTGGGGGCTGCAGGCTTTCCTTCTGCCTTCAGCCTCAAAACCGCCCTGTCCCACTTGGCGTCGCTCCAGGCACATAAATGGCCATATGTCTGGAGATTGGTCCCACGCCCAAAGAGCCAGCAGGGAAAACTATGCCTTGTTCTAAAGCTCTTTGGGAACCGCTTGCGTAGCCCCACGGACCTGGGGCCTGCAGGTTTTCCTGCTGCCTTCAGCCTCAAAACCACCCTTTCCCACTTGGCGCCAAGCCAGGCATAAAAATGGCCATATGTCTGGAGAATGGTCCCACGCCCAAAGAGCCAGCAGGGAAAACTATGCCTTCTTCTAAAGCTCTTTGGGAACCGCTTGCTTAGCCCCACAGACCAGGGGGTTGCAGGCTTTCCTGCTGCCTTCAGCCTCAAAACCACCCTTCCACACTTGGCGCTGCACCAGGCCCCAAAATGGCCATATGTCTGGAGATCGGTCCTACGCCCAAAGAGCCAGCAGGGAAAACTATGCCTTGTTCTAAAGCTCTTTGGGAACCACTTGCGTAGCCCCACACACCTGGGGGCTGCAGGCATTTTGGCACTTTCAACCTCAAAACCACCCTTTCCCACTTGGCGCCGCGTCAGGCACAAAAATGGCCATATGTCTGGAGACTGATCCCACGCCCAAAGAGCCAGCAGGGAAAACTATGCCTTGTTCTAAAGCTCTTTGGGAACCGCTTGCGTAGCCCCACAGACCTGGGGGCTGCAGGCTTTCCTGGCGCCTTCAGCCTCAAAACCACCCTGTCCAACTTGGCGCCGCGTCAGGAACAAAAATGGCTATATGGCTGGAGATTATTCCGGCACCCAAAGAGCCAGCAGGGAAAACTATGCCTTGTTCTAAAGCTCTTTGGGAACCGCTGGCGTAGCCGCACACACCTGGGGGCTGCAGGCTTTCCTGCTGCCTTCAGCGTCAAAACCACCCTTTCCCACTTGGCTCCGCGCCAGCCTCGAAAATCTACATATGTCTGGAGACTGGTCCCACACCCAAAGAGCCAGCAGGGAAAACTGTGCCTTGTTCTAAAGCTCTTTGGGAACCGCTGGCGTAGCCGCACAGACCTGAGGGCTGCAGGCTTTCCTGCTGCCTTCAACCTCAAAACCACCCTTTCCCACTTGGCGCCGCGCCAGGCACAAAAATGGTAATATGTCTGGAGATTATTTCCGCACGCAAAGAGCCAGCAGGGAAAACTATGCCTTGTTCTAAAGCTCTTTGGGAACCGCTTGCGTCGCCTCACAGACCTGGGGGCTGCAGGCTTTCCTGCTGCCTTCAGCCTCAAAACCGCCCTGTCCCACTTGGCGTCGCTCCAGGCACATAAATGGCCATATGTCTGGAGATTGGTCCCACGCCCAAAGAGCCAGCAGGGAAAACTATGCCTTGTTCTAAAGCTCTTTGGGAACCGCTTGCGTAGCCCCACACACCTGGGGGCTGCAGGCTTTCCTGCTGCCTTCAGCCTCAAAACCACCCTTCCACACCTGTCGCCGCGCCAGGCCCAAAAATGGCCATATGTCTGGAGATCGGTCCAACGCCCAAAGAGCCAGCAGGGAAAACTAGGCCTTGTTCTAAAGCTCTTTGGGAACGGTTTGCGTAGCCCCACACACCTGGGGGCTGCAGGCATTTTGGCACTTTCAGCCTCAAAACCACCCTTTCCCACTTGGCGCCGCGCCAGGCACAAAAATGGCCATATGTCTGGAGATGGGTCCCAAGCCCAAAGAGCCAGCAGGGAAAACTATGCCTTGTTCTAAAGCTCTTTGGGAACGGCTTGCGTAGCCCCACAGACCTGGGGGCTGCAGGCTTTCCTGCTTCCTTCAGCCTCAAAACCACCCTTTCCCACTTGGCGCCGCGCCAGCCACAAAAATGGCCTTATGTCTGGAGACTGGTCCCACGCCCAAAGAGCCAGCAGGGAAAACTATGCCTTGTTCTAAAGCTCTTTGGGAACCACTTGCGTAGCCCTACACACCTGGGGGCTGCAGGCTTTCCTGCTGCCTTCAGCCTCAAAACCACCCTTCCCCACTTGTCGCCGCGCCAGGCCCAAAAATGCCCATATGTCTGGAGATGGGTCCAACGCCCAAAGATCCACCAGGGAAAACTATGCCTTGTTCTAAAGCTCTTTGGGAACCGCTTGCGTAGCCCCACACACATAGGGGCTGCAGGCTTTCCTGCTGCCTTCAGCCTCAAAACCACCCTTCCACACTTGTCGCTGCACCAGGCCCCAAAATGGCCATATGTCTGGAGATCGGTCCTACGCCCAAAGAGCCAGCAGGGAAAACTATGCCTTGTTCTAAAGCTCTTTGGGAACCACTTGCGTAGCCCCACACACCTGGGGGCTGCTGGCATTTTGGCACTTTCAACCTCAAAACCACCCTTTCCCACTTGGCGCCGCGCCAGGCACAAAAATGGCCATATGTCTGGAGATTGGTCCCAAGCCCAAAGAGCCAGCAGGGAAAACTATGCCTTGTTCTAAAGCTCTTTGGGAACGGCTTGCGTAGCCCCACAGACCTGGGGGCTGCAGGCTTTCCTGCTTCCTTCAGCCTCCAAACCACCCTTTCCCACTTGGCGCCACGCCAGGCACAAAAATGGCAATAGGTATGGATATGGGTCCAACACCCAAAGAGCCAGCACAGAAAACTATGCCTTGTTCTAAAGCTCTTTGGGAAACGCTTGCGTAGCCCCACACACATGGGGGCTGCAGGCTTTCCTGCTGCCTTCAGCCTCAAAACCACCCTTTCCCACTTGGCGCCGCGCCAGGCACAAAAATGGCCTTATGGCTGGAGACTGGTCCCACGCCCAAAGAGCCAGCAGGGAAAACTAGGCCTTGTTCTAAAGCTCTTGGGAACCGCTTGCGTAGCCCCACACACCTGCGGGCTGCAGACTTTCCTGCTGCCTTCAGCCTCAAAACCACCCTTCCCCACTTGTCGCTGCGCCAGGCACAAAAATGCCCATATGTCTGGAGATTGGTCCAACGCCCAAACAGCCAGCAGGGAAAACTATGCCTTGTTCTAAAGCTCTTTGGGAACCGCTTGCATAGCCCCACACACCTGGGGGCTGCAGGCTTTCCTGCTGCCTTCAGCCTCAAAACCGCCCTGTCCCACTTGGCGTCGCTCCAGGCAAAAAAATGGCCATATGTCTGGAGATTGGTCCCACGCCCAAAGAGCCAGCAGGGAAAACTATGCCTTGTTCTAAAGCTCTTTGGGAACCGCTTGCGTAGCCCCACACACCTGGGGGCTGCAGGTTTTCCTGCTGCCTTCAGCCTCAAAACCACCCTTTCCCACTTGGCACCAAGCCAGGCATAAAAATGGCCGTATGGCTGGAGACTGATCCCACGCCCAAAGAGCCAGCAGGGAAAACTATGCCTTGTTCTAAAGCTCTTTGGGAACCGCTTGCGTAGCCCCACACACCTGGGGGCTGCAGGCTTTCCTGGCGCCTTCAGCCTCAAAACCACCCTGTCCAACTTGGCGCCGCGTCAGGAACAAAAATGGCTATATGGCTGGAGATTATTCCGGCACCCAAAGAGCCAGCAGGGAAAACTATGCCTTGTTCTAAAGCTCTTTGGGAACCGCTGGCGTAGCCGCACACACCTGGGGGCTGCAGGCTTTCCTGCTGCCTTCAGCCTCAAAAACACCCTTTCCCACTTGGCTCCGCGCCAGCCTCGAAAATCTACATATGTCTGGAGACTGGTCCCACACCCAAAGAGCCAGCAGGGAAAACTGTGCCTTGTTCTAAAGCTCTTTGGGAACCGCTGGCGTAGCCGCACAGACCTGAGGGCTGCAGGCTTTCCTGCTGCCTTCAACCTCAAAACCACCCTTTCCCACTTGGCGCCGCGCCAGGCACAAAAATGGTAATATGTCTGGAGATTATTCCCGCACGCAAAGAGCCAGCAGGGAAAACTATGCCTTGTTCTAAAGCTATTTGGGAACCGCTTGCGTAGCCCCACAGACCTGGGGGCTGCAGGCTTTCCTGCTTCCTTCAGCCTCAAAACCACCCTTTCCCACTTGGCGCCGCGGCAGGCACAAAAATGGCCTTATGTCTGGAGACTGGTCCCACGCCCAAAGAGCCAGCAGGGAAAACTATGCCTTGTTCTAAAGCTCTTTGGGAACCACTTGCGTAGCCCCACACACCTGGGGGCTGCAGGCTTTCCTGCTGCCTTCAGCCTCAAAACCACCCTTCCCCACTTGTCGCCGCGCCAGGCCCAAAAATGCCCATATGTCTGGAGATTGGTCCAACGCCCAAACAGCCAGCAGGGAAAACTATGCCTTGTTCTAAAGCTCTTTGGGAACCGCTTGCGTAGCCCCACACACATAGGGGCTGCAGGCTTTCCTGCTGCCTTCAGCCTCAAAACCACCCTTCCACACTTGTCGCTGCACCAGGCCCCAAAATGGCCATATGTCTGGAGATCGGTCCTACGCCCAAAGAGCCAGCAGGGAAAACTATGCCTTGTTCTAAAGCTCTTTGGGAACCACTTGCGTAGCCCCACACACCTGGGGGCTGCAGGCATTTTGGCACTTTCAACCTCAAAACCACCCTTTCCCACTTGGCGCCGCGCCAGGCACAAAAATGGCCACATGTCTGGAGATTGGTCCCAAGCCCAAAGAGCCAGCAGGGAAAACTATGCCTTGTTCTAAAGCTCTTTGGGAACGGCTTTCGTAGCCCCACAGACCTGGGGGCTGCAGGCTTTCCTGCTTCCTTCAGCCTCCAAACCACCCTTTCCCACTTGGCGCCACGCCAGGCACAAAAATGGCAATAGGTATGGATATGGGTCCAACACCCAAAGAGCCAGCACGGAAAATTATGCCTTGTTATAAAGCTCTTTGGGAAACGCTTGCGTAGCCCCACACACATGGGGGCTGCAGGCTTTCCTGCTGCCTTCAGCCTCAAAACCACCCTTTCCCACTTGGCGCCGCGCCAGGCACAAAAATGGCCTTATGGCTGGAGACTGGTCCCACGCCCAAAGAGCCAGCAGGGAAAACTAGGCCTTGTTCTAAAGCTCTTGGGAACCGCTTGCGTAGCCCCACACACCTGCGGGCTGCAGACTTTCCTGCTGCCTTCAGCCTCAAAACCACCCTTCCCCACTTGTCGCTGCGCCAGGCCCAAAAATGCCCATATGTCTGGAGATTGGTCCAACGCCCAAACAGCCAGCAGGGAAAACTATGCCTTGTTCTAAAGCTCTTTGGGAACCGCTTGCATAGCCCCACACACCTGGGGGCTGCAGGCTTTCCTGCTGCCTTCAGCCTCAAAACCGCCCTGTCCCACTTGGCGTCGCTCCAGGCAAAACAATGGCCATATGTCTGGAGATTGGTCCCACGCCCAAAGAGCCAGCAGGGAAAACTATGCCTTGTTCTAAAGCTCTTTGGGAACCGCTTGCGTAGCCCCACACACCTGGGGGCTGCAGGTTTTCCTGCTGCCTTCAGCCTCAAAACCACCCTTTCCCACTTGGCGCCAAGCCAGGCATAAAAATGGCCGTATGGCTGGAGACTGATCCCACGCCCAAAGAGCCAGCAGGGAAAACTATGCCTTGTTCTAAAGCTCTTTGGGAACCGCTTGCGTAGCCCCACACACCTGGGGGCTGCAGGCTTTCCTGGCGCCTTCAGCCTCAAAACCACCCTGTCCCAATTGGCGCCGCGTCAGGAACAAAAATGGTAATATGTCTGGAGATTATTCCGGCACCCAAAGAGCCAGCAGGGAAAACTATGCCTTGTTGTAAAGCTCTTTGGGAACAGCTGGCGTAGCCGCACACACCTGGGGGCTGCAGGCTTTCCTGCTGCCTTCAGCCTCAAAACCACCCTTTCCCACTTGGCGCCGCGCCAGCCTCGAAAATCTACAAATGTCTGGAGACTGGTCCCACACCCAAAGAGCCAGCAGGGAAAACTGTGCCTTGTTCTAAAGCTCTTTGGGAACCGCTGGCGTAGCCCCACAGACCGGCGGGCTGCAGGCTTTCCTGCTGCCTTCAACCTCAAAACCACCCTTTCCCACTTTGTGTCACGCCAGGCACAAAAATGGCCATCGGTATGGATATGGGTGCAACACCCAAAGAGCCAGCCGGGAAAACTATGCCTTGTTCTAAAGCTCTTTGGGAAACACTTGCGTAGCCCCACACACCTGGGGGCTGCAGGCTTTCCTGCTGCCTTCAGCCTCAAAACCACCCTTTCCCACTTGGCGCCGCGCCAGGCACAAAAATGGTAATATGTCTGGAGATTATTCCCGCACGCAAAGAGCCAGCAGGGAAAACTATGCCTTCTTCTAAAGCTCTTTGGGAACCGCTTGCATAGCCCCACACACCTGGGGGCTTCAGGCTTTCCTGCTGCCTTCAGCCTCAAAACCACCCTTTCCCACTTGGCGCCGCGCCATCCTCTAAAATCTACATATGTCTTAAGACTGGTCCCACACCCAAAGAGCCAGCAGGGAAAACTAGGCCTTGTTCTAAAGCTCTTTGGGAACCGCTTGCATAGCCCCACACACCTGGGGGCTGCAGGCTTTCCTGCTGCCTTCAGCCTCAAAACCGCCCTGTCCCACTTGGCGTCGCTCCAGGCAAAAAAATGGCCATATGTCTGGAGATTATTCCCGCACGCAAAGAGCCAGCAGGGAAAACTATGCCTTGTTCTAAAGCTCTTTGGGAACCGCTTGCGTAGCCCCACAGACCAGGGGGCTTCAGGCTTTCCTGCTGCCTTCAGCCTCAAAACCACCCTTTCCCACTTGGCGCCGCGCCAGGCACAAAAATGGCCATATGTCTGGAGACTGGTCCCACGCCCAAAGAGCCAGCAGGGAAAACTATGCCTTGTTCTAAAGCTCTTTGGGAACCGCTTGCGTAGCCCCACACACCTGGGGGCTGCAGGCTTTCCTGGTGCCTTCAGCCTCAAAACCACCCTGTCCCACTTGGCGCCGCGTCAGGAAAAAAAAATGGCTATATGGCTGGAGATTATTCCGGCACCCAAAGAGCCAGCAGGGAAAACTATGCCTTGTTCTAAAGCTCTTTGGGAACCGCTGGCGTAGCCCCACGGACCTGGGGGCTGCAGGCTTTCCTGCTGCCTTCAGCCTCAAAACCACCCTTTCCCACTTGGCTCCGCGCCAGCCTCGAAAATCTACATATGTCTGGAGACTGGTCCCACGCCCAAAGAGCCAGCAGGGAAAACTGTGCCTTGTTCTAAAGCTCTTTGGGAACCGCTGGCGTAGCCGCACAGACCTGAGGGCTGCAGGCTTTCCTGCTGCCTTCAACCTCAAAAGCACCCTTTCCCACTTTGTGTCACGCCAGGCACAAAAATGGCCATCGGTATGGATATGGGTGCAACACCCAAAGAGTCAGCCGGGAAAACTGTGCCTTGTTCTAAAGCTCTTTGGGAAACGCTTGCGTAGCCCCACACACCTGGGGGCTGCAGGCTTTCCTGCTGCCTTCAGCCTCAAAACCACCCTTTCCCACTTGGCGCCGCGCCAGGCACAAAAATGGTAATAGGTCTGGAGATTATTCCCGCACGCAAAGAGCCAGCAAGGAAAACTATGCCTTCTTCTAAAGCTCTTTGGGAACCGCTTGCGTAGCCCCACACACCTGGGGGCTTCAGGCTTTCCTGCTGCCTTCAGCCTCAAAACCACCCTTTCCCACTTGGCGCCGCGCCATCCTCTAAAATCTACATATGTCTTAAGACTGGTCCCACACCCAAAGAGCCAGCGGGGAAAACTATGCCTTGTTCTAAAGCTCTTTGGGAACCGCTTGCGTAGCCCCACACACCTGGGGGCTGCAGGCTTTACTGGCGACTTCAGCCTCAAAACCACCCTGTCCCACTTGGCTCCGCGCCAGGAACAAAAATGGCTATATGACTGGAGATTATTCCGGCACCCAAAGAGCCAGCAGGGAAAACTATGCCTTGTTGTAAAGCTCTTTGGGAACGGCTTGCGTAGCCCCACACACCTGGGCGCTGCAGGCTTTCCTGCTGCCTTCAGCCTCAAAACCGCCCTGTCCCACTTGGCGTCGCTCCAGGCACATAAATGGCCATATGTCTGGAGATTGGTCCCACGCCCAAAGAGCCAGCAGGGAAAACTATGCCTTGTTCTAAAGCTCTTTGCGAACCGCTTGAGTAGCCCCACGGACCTGGGGGCTGCAGGTTTTCCTGCTGCCTTCAGCCTCAAAACCACCCTTTCCCACTTGGCGCCAAGCCAAGCATAAAAATGGCCATATGTCTGGAGAATGGTCCCACGCCCAAAGAGCCACCAGGGAAAACTATGCCTTCTTCTAAAGCTCTTTGGGAACCGCTTGCGTAGCCCCACAGACCAGGGGGCTTCAGGCTTTCCTGCTGCCTTCAGCCTCAAAACCACCCTTTCCCACTTGGCGCCGCGCCAGGCACAAAAATGGCCATATGACTGGATACTGGTCCCACGCCCAAAGAGCCAGCAGGGAAAACTATGCCTTGTTCTAAAGCTCTTTGGGAACCGCTTGCGTAGCCCCACAGACCAGGGGGCTGCAGGCTTTCCTGCTGCCTTCAGCCTCAAAACCACCCTTTCCCACTTGGCTCCGCGCCAGCCTCGAAAATCTACATATGTCTGGAGACTGGTCCCACACCCAAAGAGCCAGCAGGGAAAACTATGCCTTGTTCTAAAGCTCTTTGGGAACCGCTGGCGTAGCCGCACAGACCTGCGGGCTGCAGGCTTTCCTGCTGCCTTCAACCTCAAAACCACCCTTTCCCACTTTGTGTCACGCCAGGCACAAAAATGGCCATCGGTATGGATATGGGTGCAACACCCAAGGAGCCAGCCGGGAAAACTGTGCCTTGTTCTAAAGCTCTTTGGGAACGGCTTGCGTAGCCCCACACACCTGGGGGCTGCAGGTTTTCCTGCTGCCTTCAGCCTCAAAACCACCCTTTCCCACTTGGCGCCAAGCCAGGCATAAAAATGGCCATATGTATGGACATAGTTCCCACGCCTAAGGAGCCAGCAGGGAAAATTATGCCTCGTTCTAAAGCTGTTTTGGAACCGCTTGCGTAGCCCCACACACCTGGGGGCTGCAGGCTTTCCTGCTGCCTTCAGCCTCAAAACCACCCTTTCCCACTTGGCGCCGCACCAGGCACAAAAATGGTAATATGTCTGGAGATTATTCCCGCACCCAAAGAGCCAGCAGGGAAAACTATGCCTTGTTCTAAAGCTCTTTGGGAACCGCTTGCGTAGCCCCACACACCTGGGGGCTGCAGGCTTTCCTGCTGCCTTCAGCCTCAAAACCACCCTTTCCCACTTGGCGCCGCGCCAGGCACAAAAATGGCCATATGTCTGGAGACTGGTCCCACGCCCAAAGAGCCAGCAGGGAAAACTATGCCTTGTTCTAAAGCTCTTTGGGAACCGCTTGCGTAGCCCCACACACCTGGGGGCTGCAGGCTTTCCTGGCGCCTTCAGCCTCAAAACCACCCTGTCCCACTTGGCGCCGCGTCAGGAACAAAAATGGCTATATGGCTGGAGATTATTCCGGCACCCAAAGAGCCAGCAGGGAAAACTATGCCTTGTTCTAAAGCTCTTTGGGAACCGCTGGCGTAGCCGCACACACCTGGGGGCTGCAGGCTTTCCTGCTGCCTTCAGCCTCAAAACCACCCTTTCCCACTTGGCTCCGCGCCAGCCTCGAAAATCTACATATGTCTGGAGACTGGTCCCACACCCAAAGAGCCAGCAGGGAAAACTGTGCCTTGTTCTAAAGCTCTTTGGGAACCGCTGGCGTAGCCGCACAGACCTGAGGGCTGCAGGCTTTCCTGCTGCCTTCAACCTCAAAACCACCCTTTCCCACTATGTGTCACGCCAGGCACAAAAATGGCCATCGGTATGGATATGGGTGCAAAACCCAAAGAGCCAGCCGGGAAAACTGTGCCTTGTTCTAAAGCTCTTTGGGAACCGCTTGCGTAGCCCCACACACCTGGGGGCTGCAGGCTTTCCTGCTGCCTTCAGCCTCAAAACCACCCTTTCCCACTTGGCGCCGCGCCAGGCACAAAAATGGTAATAGGTCTGGAGATTATTCCCGCACGCAAAGAGCCAGCAGGGAAAACTATGCCTTCTTCTAAAGCTCTTTGGGAACCGCTTGCGTAGCCCCACACACCTGGGGGCTTCAGGCTTTCCTGCTGCCTTCAGCCTCAAAACCACCCTTTCCCACTTGGCGCCGCGCCATCCTCTAAAATCTACATATGTCTTAAGACTGGTCCCACACCCAAAGAGCCAGAAGGGAAAACTATGCCTTGTTCTAAAGCTCTTTGGGAACCGCTTGCGTAGTCCCACACACCTGGGGGCTGCAGGCTTTCCTGGCGACTTCAGCCTCAAAACCACCCTGTCCCACTTGGCCCCGCGGCAGGAACAAAAATGGCTATATGACTGGAGATTATTCCGGCACCCAAAGAGCCAGCAGGGAAAACTATGCCTTGTTGTAAAGCTCTTTGGGAACGGCTTGCGTAGCCCCACACACCTGGGCGCTGCAGGCTTTCCTGCTGCCTTCAGCCTCAAAACCGCCCTGTCCCACTTGGCGTCGCTCCAGGCACATAAATGGCCATATGTCTGGAGATTGGTCCCACGCCCAAAGAGCCAGCAGGGAAAACTATGCCTTGTTCTAAAGCTCTTTGGGAAACGCTTGCGTAGCCCCACGGACCTGGGGGCTGCAGGTTTTCCTGCTGCCTTCAGCCTCAAAACCACCCTTTCCCACTTGGCGCCAAGCCAAGCATAAAAATGGCCATATGTCTGGAGAATGGTCCCACGCCCAAAGAGACAGCAGGGAAAACTATGCCTTCTTCTAAAGCTCTTTGGGAACCGCTTGCGTAGCCCCACAGACCAGGGGGCTTCAGGCTTTCCTGCTGCCTTCAGCCTCAAAACCACCCTTTCCTACTTGGCGCCGCGCCAGGCACAAAAATGGCCATATGACTGGATACTGGTCCCACGCCCAAAGAGCCAGCAGGGAAAACTATGCCTTGTTGTAAAGCTCTTTGGGAACCGCTGGCGTAGCCGCACACACCTGGGGGCTGCAGGCTTTCCTGCTGCCTTCAGCCTCAAAACCACCCTTTCCCACTTGGCTCCGCGCCAGCCTCGAAAATCTACATATGTCTGGAGACTGGTCCCACACCCAAAGAGCCAGCAGGGAAAACTATGCCTTGTTCTAAAGCTCTTTGGGAACCGCTGGCGTAGCCGCACAGACCTGCGGGCTGCAGGCTTTCCTGCTGCCTTCAACCTCAAAACCACCCTTTCCCACTTTGTGTCACGCCAGGCACAAAAATGGCCATCGGTATTGATATGGGTGCAAAACCCAAGGAGCCAGCCGGGAAAACTGTGCCTTGTTCTAAAGCTCTTTGGGAACGGCTTGCGTAGCCCCACACACCTGGGGGCTGCAGGCTTTCCTGCTGCCTTCAGCCTCAAAACCACCCTTTCCCACTTGGCGCCGCGCCAGGCAGAAAAATGGTAATATGTCTGGAGATTATTCCCGCACGCAAAGAGCCAGCAGGGAAAACTATGCCTTCTTCTAAAGCTCTTTGGGAACCGCTTGCGTAGCCCCACAGACCAGGGGGCTTCAGGCTTTCCTGCTGCCTTCAGCCTCAAAACCACCCTTTCCCACTTGGCGCCGCGCCAGGCACAAAAATGGCCATATGACTGGATACTGGTCCCACGCCCAAAGAGCCAGCAGGGAAAACTATGCCTTGTTCTAAAGCTCTTTGGGAATCACTTGCGTAGCCCTACACACCTGGGGGCTGCAGGCTTTCCTGCGGCCTTCAGCCTCAAAACCACCCTTTCCCACTTGGCTCCGCGCCAGCCTCGAAAATCTACATATGTCTGGAGACTGGTCCCACACCCAAAGAGCCAGCAGGGAAAACTATGCCTTGTTCTAAAGCTCTTTGGGAACCGCTGGCGTAGCCGCACAGACCTGCGGGCTGCAGGCTTTCCTGCTGCCTTCAACCTCAAAACCACCCTTTCCCACTTTCTGTCACGCCAGGCACAAAAATGGCCATCGGTATGGATATGGGTGCAAAACCCAAAGAGCCAGCCGGGAAAACTGTGCCTTGTTCTAAAGCTCTTTGGGAACGGCTTGCGTAGCCCCACACACCTGGGGGCTGCAGGCTTTCCTGCTGCCTTCAGCCTCAAAACCACCCTTTCCCACTTGGCGCCGCGCCAGGCAGAAAAATGGTAATATGTCTGGAGATTATTCCCGCACGCAAAGAGCCAGCAGGGAAAACTCTGCCTTCTTCTAAAGCTCTTTGGGAACCGCTTGCGTAGCCCCACACACCTGGGGGCTTCAGGCTTTCCTGCTGCCTTCAGCCTCAAAACCACCCTTTCCCACTTGTCGCCGCGCCATCCTCTAAAATCTACATATGTCTTAAGACAGGTCCCACACCCAAAGAGCCAGCAGGGAAAACTATGCCTTGTTCTAAAGCTCTTTGGGAACCGCTTGCGTAGCCCCACACACCTGGGGGCTGCAGGCTTTCCTGCTGCCTTCAGCCTCAAAACCACCGTGTCCCACTTGGCGCCGCGTCAGGAACAAAAATGGCTATATGACTGGAGATTATTCCGGCACCCAAAGAGCCAGCAGGGAAAACTATGCCTCGTTCTAAAGCTCTTTGGAAACGGCTTGCGTAGCCGCACACACCTGGGGGCTGCAGGCTTTCCTGCTGCCTTCAGCCTCAAAACCGCCCTGTCCCACTTGGCGTCGCTCCAGGCACATAAATGGCCATATGTCTGGAGATTGGTCCCACGCCCAAAGAGCCAGCAGGGAAAACTATGCCTTGTTCTAAAGCTCTTTGGGAACCGCTTGCGTAGCCCCACACACCTGGGGGCTGCAGGCTTTCCTGCTGCCTTCAGCCTCAAAACCACCCTTTCCCACTTGGCGCCAAGCCAGGCATAAAAATGGCCATATGTCTGGAGAATGGTCCCACGCCCAAAGAGCCAGCAGGGAAAACTATGCCTTCTTCTAAAGCTCTTTGGGAACCGCTTGCGTAGCCCCACACACCTGGGGGCTGCAGGCTTTCCTGCTGCCTTCAGCCTCAAAACCACCCTTTCCCACTTGGCGCCGCGCCAGGCACAAAAATGGCCATATGACTGGATACTGGTCCCACGCCCAAGGAGCCAGCAGGGAAAACTATGCCTTGTTCTAAAGCTCTTTGGGAACCGCTTGCGTAGCCCCACACACATAGGGGCTGCAGGCTTTCCTGCTGCCTTCAGCCTCAAAACCACCCTTCCACACTTGTCGCTGCACCAGGCCCCAAAATGGCCATATGACTGGATACTGGTCCCACGCCCAAAGAGCCAGCAGGGAAAACTATGCCTTGTTCTAAAGCTCTTTGGGAACGGCTTGCGTAGCCCCACACACATAGGGGCTGCAGGCTTTCCTGCTGCCTTCAGCCTCAAAACCACCCTTCCACACTTGTCGCTGCACCAGGCCCCAAAATGGCCATATGTCTGGAGATCGGTCCTACACCCAAAGAGCCAGCAGGGAAAACTATGCCTTGTTCTAAAGCTCTTTGGGAACCACTTGCGTAGCCCCACACACCTGGGGGCTGCAGGCATTTTGGCACTTTCAACCTCAAAACCACCCTTTCCCACTTGGCGCCGCGCCAGGCACAAAAATGGCCATATGTCTGGAGATTGGTCCCAAGCCCAAAGAGCCAGCAGGGAAAACTATGCCTTGTTCTAAATCTCTTTGGGAACGGCTTGCGTAGCCCCACAGACCTGGGGGCTGCAGGCTTTCCTGCTGCCTTCAGCCTCAAAACCACCCTTTCCCACTTGGCGCCGCGCCAGGCACAAAAATGGCCTTATGGCTGGAGACTGGTCCCACGCCCAAAGAGCCAGCAGGGAAAACTAGGCCTTGTTCTAAAGCTCTTGGGAACCGCTTGCGTAGCCCCACACACCTGCGGGCTGCAGACTTTCCTGCTGCCTTCAGCCTCAAAACCACCCTTCCCCACTTGTCGCTGCGCCAGGCCCAAAAATGCCCATATGTCTGGAGATTGGTCCAACGCCCAAACAGCCAGCAGGGAAAACTATGCCTTGTTCTAAAGCTCTTTGGGAACCGCTTGCATAGCCCCACACACCTGGGGGCTGCAGGCTTTCCTGCTGCCTTCAGCCTCAAAACCGCCCTGTCCCACTTGGCGTCGCTCCAGGCAAAACAATGGCCATATGTCTGGAGATTGGTCCCACGCCCAAAGAGCCAGCAGGGAAAACTATGCCTTGTTCTAAAGCTCTTTGGGAACCGCTTGCGTAGCCCCACACACCTGGGGGCTGCAGGTTTTCCTGCTGCCTTCAGCCTCAAAACCACCCTTTCCCACTTGGCGCCAAGCCAGGCATAAAAATGGCCGTATGGCTGGAGACTGATCCCACGCCCAAAGAGCCAGCAGGGAAAACTATGCCTTGTTCTAAAGCTCTTTGGGAACCGCTTGCGTAGCCCCACACACCTGGGGGCTGCAGGCTTTCCTGGCAACTTCAGCCTCAAAACCACCCTGTCCCAATTGGCGCCGCGTCAGGAACAAAAATGGTAATATGTCTGGAGATTATTCCGGCACCCAAAGAGCCAGCAGGGAAAACTATGCCTTGTTGTAAAGCTCTTTGGGAACAGCTGGCGTAGCCGCACACACCTGGGGGCTGCAGGCTTTCCTGCTGCCTTCAGCCTCAAAACCACCCTTTCCCACTTGGCGCCGCGCCAGCCTCGAAAATCTACAAATGTCTGGAGACTGGTCCCACACCCAAAGAGCCAGCAGGGAAAACTGTGCCTTGTTCTAAAGCTCTTTGGGAACCGCTGGCGTAGCCCCACAGACCGGCGGGCTGCAGGCTTTCCTGCTGCCTTCAACCTCAAAACCACCCTTTCCCACTTTGTGTCACGCCAGGCACAAAAATGGCCATCGGTATGGATATGGGTGCAACACCCAAAGAGCCAGCCGGGAAAACTATGCCTTGTTCTAAAGCTCTTTGGGAAACACTTGCGTAGCCCCACACACCTGGGGGCTGCAGGCTTTCCTGCTGCCTTCAGCCTCAAAACCACCCTTTCCCACTTGGCGCCGCGCCAGGCACAAAAATGGTAATATGTCTGGAGATTATTCCCGCACGCAAAGAGCCAGCAGGGAAAACTATGCCTTCTTCTAAAGCTCTTTGGGAACCGCTTGCATAGCCCCACACACCTGGGGGCTTCAGGCTTTCCTGCTGCCTTCAGCCTCAAAACCACCCTTTCCCACTTGGCGCCGCGCCATCCTCTAAAATCTACATATGTCTTAAGACTGGTCCCACACCCAAAGAGCCAGCAGGGAAAACTAGGCCTTGTTCTAAAGCTCTTTGGGAACCGCTTGCATAGCCCCACACACCTGGGGGCTGCAGGCTTTCCTGCTGCCTTCAGCCTCAAAACCGCCCTGTCCCACTTGGCGTCGCTCCAGGCAAAAAAATGGCCATATGTCTGGAGATTATTCCCGCACGCAAAGAGCCAGCAGGGAAAACTATGCCTTGTTCTAAAGCTCTTTGGGAACCGCTTGCGTAGCCCCACAGACCAGGGGGCTTCAGGCTTTCCTGCTGCCTTCAGCCTCAAAACCACCCTTTCCCACTTGGCGCCGCGCCAGGCACAAAAATGGCCATATGTCTGGAGACTGGTCCCACGCCCAAAGAGCCAGCAGGGAAAACTATGCCTTGTTCTAAAGCTCTTTGGGAACCGCTTGCGTAGCCCCACACACCTGGGGGCTGCAGGCTTTCCTGGTGCCTTCAGCCTCAAAACCACCCTGTCCCACTTGGCGCCGCGTCAGGAACAAAAATGGCTATATGGCTGGAGATTATTCCGGCACCCAAAGAGCCAGCAGGGAAAACTATGCCTTGTTCTAAAGCTCTTTGGGAACCGCTGGCGTAGCCCCACGGACCTGGGGGCTGCAGGCTTTCCTGCTGCCTTCAGCCTCAAAACCACCCTTTCCCACTTGGCTCCGCGCCAGCCTCGAAAATCTACATATGTCTGGAGACTGGTCCCACGCCCAAAGAGCCAGCAGGGAAAACTGTGCCTTGTTCTAAAGCTCTTTGGGAACCGCTGGCGTAGCCGCACAGACCTGAGGGCTGCAGGCTTTCCTGCTGCCTTCAACCTCAAAAGCACCCTTTCCCACTTTGTGTCACGCCAGGCACAAAAATGGCCATCGGTATGGATATGGGTGCAACACCCAAAGAGTCAGCCGGGAAAACTGTGCCTTGTTCTAAAGCTCTTTGGGAAACGCTTGCGTAGCCCCACACACCTGGGGGCTGCAGGCTTTCCTGCTGCCTTCAGCCTCAAAACCACCCTTTCCCACTTGGCGCCGCGCCAGGCACAAAAATGGTAATAGGTCTGGAGATTATTCCCGCACGCAAAGAGCCAGCAAGGAAAACTATGCCTTCTTCTAAAGCTCTTTGGGAACCGCTTGCGTAGCCCCACACACCTGGGGGCTTCAGGCTTTCCTGCTGCCTTCAGCCTCAAAACCACCCTTTCCCACTTGGCGCCGCGCCATCCTCTAAAATCTACATATGTCTTAAGACTGGTCCCACACCCAAAGAGCCAGCGGGGAAAACTATGCCTTGTTCTAAAGCTCTTTGGGAACCGCTTGCGTAGCCCCACACACCTGGGGGCTGCAGGCTTTACTGGCGACTTCAGCCTCAAAACCACCCTGTCCCACTTGGCCCCGCGCCAGGAACAAAAATGGCTATATGACTGGAGATTATTCCGGCACCCAAAGAGCCAGCAGGGAAAACTATGCCTTGTTGTAAAGCTCTTTGGGAACGGCTTGCGTAGCCCCACACACCTGGGCGCTGCAGGCTTTCCTGCTGCCTTCAGCCTCAAAACCGCCCTGTCCCACTTGGCGTCGCTCCAGGCACATAAATGGCCATATGTCTGGAGATTGGTCCCACGCCCAAAGAGCCAGCAGGGAAAACTATGCCTTGTTCTAAAGCTCTTTGCGAACCGCTTGAG
Organism: Chroicocephalus ridibundus; assembly: GCF_963924245.1. Lineage (NCBI taxonomy): Eukaryota > Metazoa > Chordata > Aves > Charadriiformes > Laridae > Chroicocephalus > Chroicocephalus ridibundus. The sequence goes on from NC_086289.1 coordinate 66,251,057, forward strand.
TAGCCCCACGGACCTGGGGGCTGCAGGTTTTCCTGCTGCCTTCAGCCTCAAAACCACCCTTTCCCACTTGGCGCCAAGCCAAGCATAAAAATGGCCATATGTCTGGAGAATGGTCCCACGCCCAAAGAGCCACCAGGGAAAACTATGCCTTCTTCTAAAGCTCTTTGGGAACCGCTTGCGTAGCCCCACAGACCAGGGGGCTTCAGGCTTTCCTGCTGCCTTCAGCCTCAAAACCACCCTTTCCCACTTGGCGCCGCGCCAGGCACAAAAATGGCCATATGACTGGATACTGGTCCCACGCCCAAAGAGCCAGCAGGGAAAACTATGCCTTGTTCTAAAGCTCTTTGGGAACCGCTTGCGTAGCCCCACAGACCAGGGGGCTGCAGGCTTTCCTGCTGCCTTCAGCCTCAAAACCACCCTTTCCCACTTGGCTCCGCGCCAGCCTCGAAAATCTACATATGTCTGGAGACTGGTCCCACACCCAAAGAGCCAGCAGGGAAAACTATGCCTTGTTCTAAAGCTCTTTGGGAACCGCTGGCGTAGCCGCACAGACCTGCGGGCTGCAGGCTTTCCTGCTGCCTTCAACCTCAAAACCACCCTTTCCCACTTTGTGTCACGCCAGGCACAAAAATGGCCATCGGTATGGATATGGGTGCAACACCCAAGGAGCCAGCCGGGAAAACTGTGCCTTGTTCTAAAGCTCTTTGAGAACGGCTTGCGTAGCCCCACACACCTGGGGGCTGCAGGTTTTCCTGCTGCCTTCAGCCTCAAAACCACCCTTTCCCACTTGGCGCCAAGCCAGGCATAAAAATGGCCATATGTATGGACATAGTTCCCACGCCTAAGGAGTCAGCAGGGAAAATTATGCCTCGTTCTAAAGCTGTTTTGGAACCGCTTGCGTAGCCCCACACACCTGGGGGCTGCAGGCTTTCCTGCTGCCTTCAGCCTCAAAACCACCCTTTCCCACTTGGCGCCGCACCAGGCACAAAAATGGTAATATGTCTGGAGATTATTCCCGCACCCAAAGAGCCAGCAGGGAAAACTATGCCTTGTTCTAAAGCTCTTTGGGAACCGCTTGCGTAGCCCCACACACCTGGGGGCTGCAGGCTTTCCTGCTGCCTTCAGCCTCAAAACCACCCTTTCCCACTTGGCGCCGCGCCAGGCACAAAAATGGCCATATGTCTGGAGACTGGTCCCACGCCCAAAGAGCCAGCAGGGAAAACTATGCCTTGTTCTAAAGCTCTTTGGGAACCGCTTGCGTAGCCCCACACACCTGGGGGCTGCAGGCTTTCCTGGCGCCTTCAGCCTCAAAACCACCCTGTCCCACTTGGCGCCGCGTCAGGAACAAAAATGGCTATATGGCTGGAGATTATTCCGGCACCCAAAGAGCCAGCAGGGAAAACTATGCCTTGTTCTAAAGCTCTTTGGGAACCGCTGGCGTAGCCGCACACACCTGGGGGCTGCAGGCTTTCCTGCTGCCTTCAGCCTCAAAACCACCCTTTCCCACTTGGCTCCGCGCCAGCCTCGAAAATCTACATATGTCTGGAGACTGGTCCCACACCCAAAGAGCCAGCAGGGAAAACTGTGCCTTGTTCTAAAGCTCTTTGGGAACCGCTGGCGTAGCCGCACAGACCTGAGGGCTGCAGGCTTTCCTGCTGCCTTCAACCTCAAAACCACCCTTTCCCACTATGTGTCACGCCAGGCACAAAAATGGCCATCGGTATGGATATGGGTGCAAAACCCAAAGAGCCAGCCGGGAAAACTGTGCCTTGTTCTAAAGCTCTTTGGGAACCGCTTGCGTAGCCCCACACACCTGGGGGCTGCAGGCTTTCCTGCTGCCTTCAGCCTCAAAACCACCCTTTCCCACTTGGCGCCGCGCCAGGCACAAAAATGGTAATAGGTCTGGAGATTATTCCCGCACGCAAAGAGCCAGCAGGGAAAACTATGCCTTCTTCTAAAGCTCTTTGGGAACCGCTTGCGTAGCCCCACACACCTGGGGGCTTCAGGCTTTCCTGCTGCCTTCAGCCTCAAAACCACCCTTTCCCACTTGGCGCCGCGCCATCCTCTAAAATCTACATATGTCTTAAGACTGGTCCCACACCCAAAGAGCCAGAAGGGAAAACTATGCCTTGTTCTAAAGCTCTTTGGGAACCGCTTGCGTAGTCCCACACACCTGGGGGCTGCAGGCTTTCCTGGCGACTTCAGCCTCAAAACCACCCTGTCCCACTTGGCCCCGCGGCAGGAACAAAAATGGCTATATGACTGGAGATTATTCCGGCACCCAAAGAGCCAGCAGGGAAAACTATGCCTTGTTGTAAAGCTCTTTGGGAACGGCTTGCGTAGCCCCACACACCTGGGCGCTGCAGGCTTTCCTGCTGCCTTCAGCCTCAAAACCGCCCTGTCCCACTTGGCGTCGCTCCAGGCACATAAATGGCCATATGTCTGGAGATTGGTCCCACGCCCAAAGAGCCAGCAGGGAAAACTATGCCTTGTTCTAAAGCTCTTTGGGAAACGCTTGCGTAGCCCCACGGACCTGGGGGCTGCAGGTTTTCCTGCTGCCTTCAGCCTCAAAACCACCCTTTCCCACTTGGCGCCAAGCCAAGCATAAAAATGGCCATATGTCTGGAGAATGGTCCCACGCCCAAAGAGACAGCAGGGAAAACTATGCCTTCTTCTAAAGCTCTTTGGGAACCGCTTGCGTAGCCCCACAGACCAGGGGGCTTCAGGCTTTCCTGCTGCCTTCAGCCTCAAAACCACCCTTTCCCACTTGGCGCCGCGCCAGGCACAAAAATGGCCATATGACTGGATACTGGTCCCACGCCCAAAGAGCCAGCAGGGAAAACTATGCCTTGTTGTAAAGCTCTTTGGGAACCGCTGGCGTAGCCGCACACACCTGGGGGCTGCAGGCTTTCCTGCTGCCTTCAGCCTCAAAACCACCCTTTCCCACTTGGCTCCGCGCCAGCCTCGAAAATCTACATATGTCTGGAGACTGGTCCCACACCCAAAGAGCCAGCAGGGAAAACTATGCCTTGTTCTAAAGCTCTTTGGGAACCGCTGGCGTAGCCGCACAGACCTGCGGGCTGCAGGCTTTCCTGCTGCCTTCAACCTCAAAACCACCCTTTCCCACTTTGTGTCACGCCAGGCACAAAAATGGCCATCGGTATTGATATGGGTGCAAAACCCAAGGAGCCAGCCGGGAAAACTGTGCCTTGTTCTAAAGCTCTTTGGGAACGGCTTGCGTAGCCCCACACACCTGGGGGCTGCAGGCTTTCCTGCTGCCTTCAGCCTCAAAACCACCCTTTCCCACTTGGCGCCGCGCCAGGCACAAAAATGGTAATATGTCTGGAGATTATTCCCGCACGCAAAGAGCCAGCAGGGAAAACTATGCCTTCTTCTAAAGCTCTTTGGGAACCGCTTGCGTAGCCCCACAGACCAGGGGGCTTCAGGCTTTCCTGCTGCCTTCAGCCTCAAAACCACCCTTTCCCACTTGGCGCCGCGCCAGGCACAAAAATGGCCATATGACTGGATACTGGTCCCACGCCCAAAGAGCCAGCAGGGAAAACTATGCCTTGTTCTAAAGCTCTTTGGGAATCACTTGCGTAGCCCTACACACCTGGGGGCTGCAGGCTTTCCTGCGGCCTTCAGCCTCAAAACCACCCTTTCCCACTTGGCTCCGCGCCAGCCTCGAAAATCTACATATGTCTGGAGACTGGTCCCACACCCAAAGAGCCAGCAGGGAAAACTATGCCTTGTTCTAAAGCTCTTTGGGAACCGCTGGCGTAGCCGCACAGACCTGCGGGCTGCAGGCTTTCCTGCTGCCTTCAACCTCAAAACCACCCTTTCCCACTTTCTGTCACGCCAGGCACAAAAATGGCCATCGGTATGGATATGGGTGCAAAACCCAAAGAGCCAGCCGGGAAAACTATGCCTTGTTCTAAAGCTCTTTGGGAACGGCTTGCGTAGCCCCACACACCTGGGGGCTGCAGGCTTTCCTGCTGCCTTCAGCCTCAAAACCACCCTTTCCCACTTGGCGCCGCACCAGGCACAAAAATGGTAATATGTCTGGAGATTATTCCCGCACGCAAAGAGCCAGCAGGGAAAACTCTGCCTTCTTCTAAAGCTCTTTGGGAACCGCTTGCGTAGCCCCACACACCTGGGGGCTTCAGGCTTTCCTGCTGCCTTCAGCCTCAAAACCACCCTTTCCCACTTGTCGCCGCGCCATCCTCTAAAATCTACATATGTCTTAAGACAGGTCCCACACCCAAAGAGCCAGCAGGGAAAACTATGCCTTGTTCTAAAGCTCTTTGGGAACCGCTTGCGTAGCCCCACACACCTGGGGGCTGCAGGCTTTCCTGGCGACTTCAGCCTCAAAACCACCGTGTCCCACTTGGCGCCGCGTCAGGAACAAAAATGGCTATATGACTGGAGATTATTCCGGCACCCAAAGAGCCAGCAGGGAAAACTATGCCTCGTTCTAAAGCTCTTTGGAAACGGCTTGCGTAGCCGCACACACCTGGGGGCTGCAGGCTTTCCTGCTGCCTTCAGCCTCAAAACCGCCCTGTCCCACTTGGCGTCGCTCCAGGCACATAAATGGCCATATGTCTGGAGATTGGTCCCACGCCCAAAGAGCCAGCAGGGAAAACTATGCCTTGTTCTAAAGCTCTTTGGGAACCGCTTGCGTAGCCCCACACACCTGGGGGCTGCAGGCTTTCCTGCTGCCTTCAGCCTCAAAACCACCCTTTCCCACTTGGCGCCAAGCCAGGCATAAAAATGGCCATATGTCTGGAGAATGGTCCCACGCCCAAAGAGCCAGCAGGGAAAACTATGCCTTCTTCTAAAGCTCTTTGGGAACCGCTTGCGTAGCCCCACACACCTGGGGGCTGCAGGCTTTCCTGCTGCCTTCAGCCTCAAAACCACCCTTTCCCACTTGGCGCCGCGCCAGGCACAAAAATGGCCATATGGCTGGATACTGGTCCCACGCCCAAGGAGCCAGCAGGGAAAACTATGCCTTGTTCTAAAGCTCTTTGGGAACCGCTTGCGTAGCCCCACACACATAGGGGCTGCAGGCTTTCCTGCTGCCTTCAGCCTCAAAACCACCCTTCCACACTTGTCGCTGCACCAGGCCCCAAAATGGCCATATGACTGGATACTGGTCCCACGCCCAAAGAGCCAGCAGGGAAAACTATGCCTTGTTCTAAAGCTCTTTGGGAACGGCTTGCGTAGCCCCACACACATAGGGGCTGCAGGCTTTCCTGCTGCCTTCAGCCTCAAAACCACCCTTCCACACTTGTCGCTGCACCAGGCCCCAAAATGGCCATATGTCTGGAGATCGGTCCTACACCCAAAGAGCCAGCAGGGAAAACTATGCCTTGTTCTAAAGCTCTTTGGGAAGCACTTGCGTAGCCCCACACACCTGGGGGCTGCAGGCATTTTGGCACTTTCAACCTCAAAACCACCCTTTCCCACTTGGCGCCGCGCCAGGCACAAAAATGGCCATATGTCTGGAGATTGGTCCCAAGCCCAAAGAGCCAGCAGGGAAAACTATGCCTTGTTCTAAATCTCTTTGGGAACGGCTTGCGTAGCCCCACAGACCTGGGGGCTGCAGGCTTTCCTGCTTCCTTCAGCCTCAAAACCACCCTTTCCCACTTGGCGCCACGCCAGGCACAAAAATGGCAATAGGTATGGATATGGGTCCAACACCCAAAGAGCCAGCACGGAAAACTATGCCTTGTTCTAAAGCTCTTTGGGAAACGCTTGCGTATCCCCACACACCTGCGGGCTGCAGACTTTCCTGCTGCCTTCAGCCTCAAAACCACCCTTCCCCACTTGTCGCTGCGCCAGGCACAAAAATGCCCATATGTCTGGAGATTGGTCCAACGCACAAACAGCCAGCAGGGAAAACTATGCCTTGTTCTAAAGCTCTTTGGGAACCGCTTGCATAGCCCCACACACCTGGGGGCTGCAGGCTTTCCTGCTGCCTTCAGCCTCAAAACCGCCCTTTCCCACTTGGCGTCGCTCCAGGCAAAAAAATGGCCATATGTCTGGAGATTGGTCCCACGCCCAAAGAGCCAGCAGGGAAAACTATGCCTTGTTCTAAAGCTCTTTGGGAACCGCTTGCGTAGCCCCACACACCTGCGGCTGCAGGTTTTCCTGCTGCCTTCAGCCTCAAAACCACCCTTTCCCACTTGGCGCCAAGCCAGGCATAAAAATGGCCATATGTATGGAGATGGTTCCCACGCCTAAGGAGCCAGCAGGGAAAATTATGCCTCGTTCTAAAGCTGTTTTGGAACCGCTTGCGTAGCCCCACACACCTGGGGGCTGCAGGCTTTCCTGCTGCCTTCAGCCTCAAAACCACCCTTTCCCACTTGGCGCCGCGCCAGGCAAAAAATGGTAATATGTCTGGAGATTATTCCCGCACCCAAAGAGCCAGCAGGGAAAACTATGCCTTGTTCTAAAGCTCTTTGGGAACCGCTTGCGTAGCCCCACAGACCAGGGGGCTGCAGGCTTTCCTGCTGCCTTCAGCCTCAAAACCACCCTTTCCCACTTGGCGCCGCGCCAGGCACAAAAATGGCCATATGTCTGGAGACTGATCCCACACCCAAAGAGACAGCAGGGAAAACTATGCCTTGTTCTAAAGCTCTTTGGGAACCGCTTGCGTAGCCCCACACACCTGGGGGCTGCAGGCTTTCCTGGCGCCTTCAGCCTCAAAACCACCCTGTCCCAATTGGCGCTGCTTCAGGGACAAAAATGGCTATATGGCTGGAGATTATTCCGGCACCCAAAGAGCCAGCAGGGAAAACTATGCCTTGTTGTAAAGCTCTTTGGGAACCGCTGGCGTAGCCGCACACACCTGGGGGCTGCAGGCTTTCCTGCTACCTTCAGCCTCAAAACCACCCTTACCCACTTGGCTCCACGCCAGCCTCGAAAATCTACATATGTCTGGAGACTGGTCCCACACCCAAAGAGCCAGCAGGGAAAACTGTGCCTTGTTCTAAAGCTCTTTGGGAACCGCTGGCGTAGCCGCACAGACCTGAGGGCTGCAGGCTTTCCTGCTGCCTTCAGCCTCAAAACCGCCCTGTCCCACTTGGCGTCGCTCCAGGCACATAAATGGCCATATGTCTGGAGATTGGTCCCACGCCCAAAGAGCCAGCAGGGAAAACTATGCCTTGTTCTAAAGCTCTTTGGGAACCGCTTGCGTAGCCCCACACACGTGGGGGCTGCAGGCTTTCCTGCTGCCTTCAGCCTCAAAACCACCCTTTCCCACTTGGCGCCAAGCCAGGCATAAAAATGGCCATATGTCTGGAGAATGGTCCCACGCCCAAAGAGCCAGCAGGGAAAACTATGCCTTCTTCTAAAGCTCTTTGGGAACCGCTTGCGTAGCCCCATACACCTGGGGGCTGCAGGCTTTCCTGCTGCCTTCAGCCTCAAAACCACCCTTTCCCACTTGGCGCCGCGCCAGGCACAAAAATGGCCATATGAGTGGATACTGGTCCCACGCCCAAGGAGCCAGCAGGGGAAACTATGCCTTGTTCTAAAGCTCTTTGGGAACCGCTTGCGTAGCCCCACACACATAGGGGCGGCAGGCTTTCCTGCTGCCTTCAGCCTCAAAACCACCCTTCCACACTTGTCGCTGCACCAGGCCCCAAAATGGCCATATGACTGGATACTGGTCCCACGCCCAAAGAGCCAGCAGGGAAAACTATGCCTTGTTCTAAAGCTCTTTGGGAACCGCTTGCGTAGCCCCACACACATAGGGGCTGCAGGCTTTCCTGCTGCCTTCAGCCTCAAAACCACCCTTCCACACTTGTCGCTGCACCAGGCCCCAAAATGGCCATATGTCTGGAGATCGGTCCTACGCCCAAAGAGCCAGCAGGGAAAACTATGCCTTGTTCTAAAGCTCTTTGGGAACCACTTGCGTAGCCCCACACACCTGGGGGCTGCAGGCATTTTGGCACTTTCAACGTCAAAACCACCCTTTCCCACTTGGCGCCGCGCCAGGCACAAAAATGGCCATATGTCTGGAGATTGGTCCCAAGCCCAAAGAGCCAGCAGGGAAAACTATGCCTTGTTCTAAAGCTCTTTGGGAACGGCTTGCGTAGCCCCACAGACCTGGGGGCTGCAGGCTTTCCTGCTTCCTTCAGCCTCAAAACCACCCTTTCCCACTTGGCGCCACGCCAGGCACAAAAATCGCCATAGGTATGGATATGGGTCCAACACCCAAAGAGCCAGCACGGAAAACTATGCCTTGTTCTAAAGCTCTTTGGGAAACGCTTGCGTAGCCCCACACACCTGGGGGCTGCAGGCTTTCCTGCTGCCTTCAGCCTCAAAACCACCCTTTCCCACTTGGCGCCGCGCCAGGCACAAAAATGGCCTTATGGCTGGAGACTGGTCCCACGCCCAAAGAGCCAGCAGGGAAAACTAGGCCTTGTTCTGAAGCTCTTTGGGAACCGCTTGCGTATCCCCACACACCTGCGGGCTGCAGACTTTCCTGCTGCCTTCAGCCTCAAAACCACCCTTCCCCACTTGGCGTCGCTCCAGGCACAAAAATGGCCATATGTCTGGAGATTGGTCCCACGCCCAAAGAGCCAGCAGGGAAAACTATGCCTTGTTCTAAAGCTCTTTGGGAACCGCTTGCGTAGCCCCACACACCTGGGGGCTGCAGGTTTTCCTGCTGCCTTCAGCCTCAAAACCACCCTTTCCCACTTGGCGCCAAGCCAGGCATAAAAATGGCCATATGTATGGAGATGGTTCCCACGCCTAAGGAGCCAGCAGGGAAAACTATGCCTTGTTCTAAAGCTCTTTTGGAACTGCTGGCGTAGCCCCACAGACCTGAGGGCTGCAGGCTTTCCTGCTGCCTTCAACCTCAAAACCACCCTTTCCCACTTTGTGTCACGCCAGGCACAAAAATGGCCATCGGTATGGATATGGGTGCAACACCCAAAGAGCCAGCCGGGAAAACTGTGCCTTGTTCTAACGCTCTTTGGGAAACGCTTGCGTAGCCCCACACACCTGGGGGCTGCAGGCTTTCCTGCTGCCTTCAGCCTCAAAACCACCCTTTCCCACTTGGCGCCTCGCCAGGCACAAAAATGGTAATATGTCTGGAGATTATTCCCGCACGCAAAGAGCCAGCAGGGAAAACTATGCCTTCTTCTAAAGCTCTTTGGGAACCGCTTGCGTAGCCCCACACACCTGGGGGCTTCAGGCTTTCCTGCTGCCTTCAGCCTCAAAACCACCCTTTCCCACTTGGCGCCGCGCCATCCTCTAAAATCTACATATGTCTGGAGACTGGTCCCACACCCAAAGAGCCAGCAGGGAAAACTATGCCTTGTAGTAAAGCTCTTTGGGAACGGCTTGCGTAGCCCCACACACCTGGGGGCTGCAGGCTTTCCTGCTGCCTTCAGCCTCAAAACCGCCCTGTCCCACTTGGCGTCGCTCCAGGCACATAAATGGCCATATGTCTGGAGAGTGGTCCCACGCCCAAAGAGCCAGCAGGGAAAACTATACCTTGTTCTAAAGCTCTTTGGGAACCGCTTGCGTAGCCCCACACACCTGGGGGCTGCAGGCTTTCCTGCTGCCTTTGGCCTCAAAACCACCCTTTCCCACTTGGTGCCACGCCAGGCACAAAAATGGCAATATGTCTGGAGACTGGTTCCACACACAAGGAGCCAGCAGGGAAAACTGTGGATTGTTCTAAACCTCTTTGGGAACCGCTTGCGTGGCCCCACACACCTGGGGGCTGCAGGCTTTCCTGCTGCCTTCAGCCTCAAAACCACCCTTTCGCACTTGGCGCCAAGCCAGGTATAAAAATGTCCATATGTCTGGAGAATGGTCCCACGCCCAAAGAGCCAGCAGGGAAAAATATGCCTTGTTCTAAAGCTCTTTGGGAACCGCTTGCGTAGCCCCACAGACCTGCGGGCTGCAGGCTTTCCTTCTCCCTTCAGCCTCAAAACCACCCTTTCCCACTAGGCGCCAAGCCAGGCATAAAAATGGCCATATGTCTGGAGATGGGTCCCACGCCCAAAGAGCCAGCAGGGACAACTATGCCTTGGTCTAAAGCTCTTTGGGAACCGCTTGTGTAGCTCCACACACTGGGGGCTGCAGGCTTTCCTGCTGCCTTCAGCCTCAAAACCACACTTCCCCACTTGGCGCCGCGCCATCCTGTAAAATCTACATATATCTGGAGACTGGTCCCACACCCAAAGAGCCAGCAGGGAAAACTATGCCTTGTTCTAAAGCTCTTTGGGAACCGCTTGCGTAGTCACACACACCTGGGGGCTGCAGGCTTTCCTACTGCCTTCAGCCTCAAAACCACCCTTTCCCACTTGGCGTCGCTCCAGGCACAAAAATGGCCATATGACTGGAGATTGGTCCCACGCCCAAAGAGCCAGCAAGGAAAACTATGCCTTGTTCTAAAGCTGTTTGGGAACCGCTTGCGTAGCTCCACACACCTGGGGGCTGCAGGCTTTCCTGGCGCCTTAAGAATCAAAAGCACCCTGTCCAACTTGGCGTCGCTCCAGGCACAAAAATGGCCATATGTCTGGAGATTATTCCCGCACCCAAAGAGCCAGCAGGGAAAACTATGCCTTGTTCTAAAGCTCTTTGGGAACGGTTTGCGTAGCCCCACACACATGGGGGCTTCAGGCTTTCCTGCTGCCTTCAGCCTCAAAACCACCCTTTCCCACTTGGCGCAGCGTCATCCTCTAAAATCTACATATGTCTTAAGACTGGTCACACACCCATAGAGCCACCAGGGAAAACTATGCCTTCTTCTAAAGCTCTTTGGGAACCGCTTACATGGCCCCACACACCTGGGGGCTGCAGGCTTTCCTGCCGCCTTCAGCGTCAAAACCACCCTTTCCCACTTGGCGCCGATCCATCCTCTAAAATCTACATATGTCTGGAGACTGGTCCCACACCCAAAGAGCCAGCAGGGAAAACTATGCCTTGTTCTAAAGCTCTTTGGCAACCAGTGGCGTGGCCCCACACACCTTTGGGCTGCAGTGTTCCCTGCTGTCTTCAGCCTCAAAACCTCCCTTTCCCACTTGGTGTCGCTCCAGGCACAAAAATGGCCATATGTCTGGAGATTATTCCCGCACCCAAAGAGCCAGCAGGGAAAACTATGCCTTGTTCTAAAGCTCTTTGGGAACGGTTTGCGTAGCCCCACAGACCTGGGGGCTGCAGGCTTTCCTGCTGCCTTCAGCCTCAAAACCACCCTTTCCCACTTGGCTCCGCGGCAGGCACAAAAATGCCCATATGTCTGGAGATGGGTCCCACGCCTAAAGAGCCAGCAGGGAAAACTATGCCTTCTTCTAAAGCTCTTTGGGAACCGCTTGCGTAGCTCCACACACCTGGGGGATGCAGGCTTTTCTGGCGCCTTCAGACTCAAAAGCACCCTTTCCCACCTTGCGCCGCGCCAGGCACAAAAATGGCCATATGTCTGGTGATGGGTCCCACGCCCAAAGAGCCAGCAGGGAAAACTATGCCTTGTTCTAAAGCTCTTTTGGAACCGCTTGCGTAGCTCCACACACCTGAGGGCTGCAGGCTTTCCTCGCGCCTTCAGCCTCAAAAGACCCCTTTCGCAGTTGGCGCCGCACCAGGCACAAAAATGGCCATATGGCTGGAGATTATTCCGACACCCAAAGAGCCAGCAGGGAAAACTATGCCTTGTTCTAAAGCTCTTTGGGAACCTCTTGCGTAGCTCCACACACCTGGGGGCTGCAGGCTTTCCTGGCGCCTTCAGAATCAAAAGCACCCTGTCCCACTTGGGGTCGCTCCAGGCACAAAAATGGCCATATGTCTGGAGATTATTCCCGCACCCAAAGAGCCAGCAGGGAAAACTATGCCTTGTTGTAAAGCTCTTTGGGAACGGTTTGCGTAGCCCCACACACATGGGGGCTGCAGGCTTTCCTGCTGCCTTCAGCCTCAAAACCACCCTTTCCCACTTGGCGCGGCGTCATCCTCTAAAATCTACATATGTCTGGAGACTGGTCACACACCCAAAGAGCCACCAGGGAAAACTAGGCCTTGTTCTAAAGCTCTTTGGGAACGGCTTGCGTGGCCCCACAGACCTGGGGGCTGCAGGCTTTCCTGCCGCCTTCAGCCTCAAAAGCACCCTTTCCCACTTGGCGCCGCGCCATCCTCTAAAATCTACATATGTCTGGAGACTGGTCCCACACCCAAAGAGCCAGCAGGGAAAACTATGCCTTGTTCTAAAGCTCTTTGGGAACCGCTTGCGTAGCCCCACAGACCTGCGGGCTGCAGGCTTTCCTGCTGCCTTCAGCCTCAAAACCACCCTTTCCCACTTTGCGTCACGCCAGGCACAAAAATGGCCATATGTCTGGAGAGTGGTCCCACGCCCAAAGAGCCAGCAGGGAAAACTATGCCTTGTTCTAAAGCTCTTTGGGAACCGCTTGCATAGCCCCACACACCTGGGGGCTGCAGGCTTTCCTGCTGCCTTCAGCCTCAAAACCACCCTTTCCCACTTGGCGCCGCGCCAGGCACAAAAATGGCCATATGTCTGGAGACTGGTCCCACACCCAAAGAGCCAGCAGGGAAAACTATGCCTTGTTCTAAAGCTCTTTGGGAACCGCTTGCGTAGCTCCACACACATGGGGGATGCAGGCTTTCCTGCTGCCTTCAGCCTCAAAACCACCCTTTCCCACTTGGCGCCATGCCAGCCTCTAAAATCTACATATGTCTAGAGAGTGGTCCAAAGCCCAAAGAGCCAGCAGGGAAAACTATGCCTTGTTCTAAAGCTCTTTGGGAACCACTGGCGTGGACTCACAGACCGGGGGCTGCAGGCTTTCCTGCTGCCTTCAGCCTCAAAACCACCCTTTCCCACTTGGCGCCACGCCAGGCACAAAAATGGCCATATGTCTGGAGATGGGTCCCACGCCCAAAGAGCCAGCAGGGAAAACTATGCCTTCTTCTAAAACTCTTTGGGAACCGCTTCCGTAGCCCCACACACCTGGGGGCTGCAGGCTGTCCTGGCGCCTTCAGCCTCAAAACCACCCTTTCCAACTTGGCGCCGGGCCAGGCACCAAAATGGCAATATTTCTGGAGATTATACCCACACCCAAAGATCCAGCAGGGAAAACTATGCCTTGTTCTAAAGCTCTTTGGGAACCGCTTGCGTAGCCCCACACACCTGGGGGCTGCAGGCTTTCCTGCTGCCTTCAGCCTCAAAACCACGCTTTCCCACTTCGCACCGCGCCAGGCACAAAAATGGCCATATGTCTGGAGACTGGTCCCACGCCCAAAGAGCCAGCAGGGAAAACTATGCCTTGTTCTAAAGCTCTTTGGGAACCGCTTGCGTAGCTCCACACACCTAGGGGCTGCAGGCTTTTCTGCTCTCTTCAGCCTCAAAACCACCCTTTCCCACTTGGCGCCGCGCTAGGCACAAAAATGCCCATATGTCTGGAGATTGGTCCCACGCCCAAAGAGCCAGCAGGGAAAACTATGCCTTGTTCTAAAGCTCTTTGGAAACCGCTTGCATAGCTCCACACATCTGGGGGCTGCAGGCTTTCCTGCTGCATTCAGCCTCAAAACCACCCTTTCCCACCTGGCGCCGTGCCATCATCTAAAATCTACATATGTCTGGAGATTGGTCCCAAACCCAAAGAGCCAGGAGGGAAAACTAGGCCTTGTTCTAAAGCTCTTTGGAAACCGCTTGCGTAGCTCCACACACCTGGGGGCTGTAGGCTTTCCTGGCGCCTTTAGCCTCAAAAGCACCCTTTCCTTCTTGGCGCCGCACTAGGCACAAAAATGGCCATATGGCTGGAGATTATTCCCTCGCCCAAAGAGCCAGCAGGGAAAACTATGCCTTGTTCTAAAGCTGTTTGGGAACCGCTTTCGTAGCTCCACACATCTGGGGGCTCCAGGCTTTCCTGGCGCCTTAAGACTCAAAAGCACCCTGTCCCACTTGGCGTCGTTCCAGGCACAAAAATGGCCATATGTCCGGAGATTATTCCCGCACCCAAAGAGCCAGCAGGGAAAACTATGCCTTGTTCTAAAGCTCTTTGGGAACGGTTTGCGTAGCCCCACACACCTGGGGGCTGCAGGCTTTCCTGCTGCCTTCAGCCTCAAAACCACCCTTTCCCACTTGGCGCCGCGCCAGGCACAAAAATGGCCATATGTCTGGAGATGAGTCCCACGCCCAAAGAGCCAGCAGGGAAAATTATTCCTTCTTCAAAACTCTTTGGGAACCGCTTGCGTAGCTCCACACACCTGGGGGTTGTAGGCTTTCCTGGCGCCTTCAGCCTCAAAAGCACCCTTTCCCACTTGGCGCCGCACCAGGCACAAAAATGGCCACATGTCTGGAGATTATTCCCGCACCCAAAGAGCCAGCAGGGAAAACTATGCCTTGTTCTAAAGCTCTTTGGGAACCGCTTGCGTAGCCCCACACACCTGCGGGCTGCAGGCTTTCCTGCTGCCTTCAGCCTCAAAACCACCCTTCCCCACTTGGCGCCACGCCATCCTATAAAATCTACATATGTCTGGGGACTGGTCCCACACCCAAAGAGCCAGCAGGGAAAACTATGCCTTGTTCTAAAGATCTTTGGGAACCGCTTGCGTGGTCCCACACAGGTGGGGGCTGCAGGCTTTCCTGCTGCCTTCGGCCTCAAAACCACCCTTTCCCACTTGGCGCCGCGCCAGGCCCAAAAATGGCCCTATGTCTGGAGATGGATCCCACGCCCAAAGAGCCAGCAGGGAAACTATGCCTTGTTCTAAAGCTCTTTGGGAACGGCTTGCGTAGCCCCACACACCTGGGGGCTGCAGGATTTCCTGCTGCCTTCAGCCTCAAAACCACCCTTTCCCATTTGGTGCCGCGCCAGGCACAAAAATGCCCATATATCTGGAGATTGGTCCCACGCCCAAAGAGCCAGCAGGGAAAACTATGCCTTGTTCTAAAGCTCTTTGGGAACCGCTTGCGTAGCCCCACACACCTGGGGGCTGCAGGCTTTCCTGCTGCCTTCAGCCTCAAAACCACCCTTTCCCACTTGGCGCCGCGCCAGGCACAAAAATGGCCATATGGCTGGAGACTGGTGCCACGCCCAAAGAGCCAGCAGGGAAAACTAGGCCTTGTTCTAAAGCTCTTTGGGAACCGCTTGCGTAGCCCCACGCAGCTGCGGGCTGCAGGCTTTTTTGGCACTTTCAGCCTCAAAACCACCTATTCCCACTTCTGGCCGCACCAGGCACAAAAATGGCCATATGTCTGTTGATGGGTCCCACGCCCAAAGAGCCAGCAGGGAAAACTAGGCCTTGTTCTAAAGCTCTTTGGGAACCGCTTGCGTAGCCCCACAGACCTGGGGGCTGCAGGCTTTCCTGCTGCCTTCAGTCTCAAAACCACCCTTTCCCTCTTGGCGCCGCGCCAGGCACAAAAATGGCCATATGGCTGGAGACTGGTCCCACGCCCAAAGAGCCAGCAGGGAAAACTAGGCCTTGTTCTAAAGCTCTTTGGGAACCGCTTGCGTAGCCCCACACACCTGGGGGCTGCAGGCTTTCCTGCTGCCTTCAGCCTTAAAAAAACCCTTTCCGACTTGGCGACACGCCAGGCAAAATAATTGACATAGGTATGGATATGGGTCCCACACCCAAGGAGCCAGCAGAGAAAACTATGCCTTGTTCTAAAGCTCTTTGGGAACCGCTTGCGTAGCCCCACACACCTGGGGGCTGCAGGCTTTCCTGCTGCCTTCGGCCTCAAAACCACCCTTTCCCACTTGGCGCCGCGCCAGGCCCAAAAATGGCCCTATGTCTGGAGATGGATCCCACGCCCAAAGAGCCAGCAGGGAAACTATGCCTTGTTCTAAAGCTCTTTGGGAACGGCTTGCGTAGCCCCACACACCTGGGGGCTGCAGGCTTTCCTGCTGCCTTCAGCCTCAAAACCACCCTTTTCCATTAGGTGCCGCGCCAGGCACGAAAATGCCCATATATCTGGAGATTGGTCCCACGCCCAAAGAGCCAGCAGGGAAAACTATGCCTTGTTCTAAAGCTCTTTGGGAACCGCTTGCGTAGCCCCACACACCTGGGGGCTGCAGGCTTTCCTGCTGCCTTCAGCCTCAAAACCACCCTTTCCCACTTGGCGCCGCGCCAGGCACAAAAATGGCCATATGGCTGGAGACTGGTGCCACGCCCAAAGAGCCAGCAGGGAAAACTAGGCCTTGTTCTAAAGCTCTTTGGGAACCGCTTGCGTAGCCCCACGCAGCTGCGGGCTGCAGGCTTTTTTGGCACTTTCAGCCTCAAAACCACCTATTCCCACTTCTGGCCGCACCAGGCACAAAAATGGCCATATGTCTGTTGATGGGTCCCACGCCCAAAGAGCCAGCAGGGAAAACTAGGCCTTGTTCTAAAGCTCTTTGGGAACCGCTTGCGTAGCCCCACAGACCTGGGGGCTGCAGGCTTTCCTGCTGCCTTCAGTCTCAAAACCACCCTTTCCCTCTTGGCGCCGCGCCAGGCACAAAAATGGCCATATGGCTGGAGACTGGTCCCACGCCCAAAGAGCCAGCAGGGAAAACTAGGCCTTGTTCTAAAGCTCTTTGGGAACCGCTTGCGTAGCCCCACACACCTGGGGGCTGCAGGCTTTCCTGCTGCCTTCAGCCTCAAAACCACCCTTTCCCACTTGGCGCCGCGCCAGGCACAAAAATGGCCATATGACTGGATACTGGTCCCACGCCCAAGGAGCCAGCAGGGAAAACTATGCCTTGTTCTAAAGCTCTTTGGGAACCGCTTGCGTAGCCCCACACACATAGGGGCTGCAGGCTTTCCTGCTGCCTTCAGCCTCAAAACCACCCTTCCACACTTGTCGCTGCACCAGGCCCCAAAATGGCCATATGACTGGATACTGGTCCCACGCCCAAAGAGCCAGCAGGGAAAACTATGCCTTGTTCTAAAGCTCTTTGGGAACGGCTTGCGTAGCCCCACACACATAGGGGCTGCAGGCTTTCCTGCTGCCTTCAGCCTTAAAAAAACCCTTTCCGACTTGGCGACACGCCAGGCAAAATAATTGACATAGGTATGGATATGGGTCCCACACCCAAGGAGCCAGCAGAGAAAACTATGCCTTGTTCTAAAGCTCTTTGGGAACCGCTTGCGTAGCCCCACACACCTGGGGGCTGCAGGCTTTCCTGCTGCCTTCGGCCTCAAAACCACCCTTTCCCACTTGGCGCCGCGCCAGGCCCAAAAATGGCCCTATGTCTGGAGATGGATCCCACGCCCAAAGAGCCAGCAGGGAAACTATGCCTTGTTCTAAAGCTCTTTGGGAACGGCTTGCGTAGCCCCACACACCTGGGGGCTGCAGGATTTCCTGCTGCCTTCAGCCTCAAAACCACCCTTTTCCATTAGGTGCCGCGCCAGGCACGAAAATGCCCATATATCTGGAGATTGGTCCCACGCCCAAAGAGCCAGCAGGGAAAACTATGCCTTGTTCTAAAGCTCTTTGGGAACCGCTTGCGTAGCCCCACACACCTGGGGGCTGCAGGCTTTCCTGCTGCCTTCAGCCTCAAAACCACCCTTTCCCACTTGGCGCCGCGCCAGGCACAAAAATGGCCATATGGCTGGAGACTGGTCCCACGCCCAAAGAGCCAGCAGGGAAAACTAGGCCTTGTTCTAAAGCTCTTTGGGAACCGCTTGCGTAGCCCCACGCAGCTGCGGGCTGCAGGCTTTTTTGGCACTTTCAGCCTCAAAACCACCTATTCCCACTTCTGGCCGCACCAGGCACAAAAATGGCCATATGTCTGTTGATGGGTCCCACGCCCAAAGAGCCAGCAGGGAAAACTAGGCCTTGTTCTAAAGCTCTTTGGGAACCGCTTGCGTAGCCCCACACACCTTGGGGCTGCAGGCTTTTTCGGCACTTTCAGCCTGAAAACCACCCTTTCCCACTTGGCGCCGCGCCAGGCACAAAAATGCCCATATATCTGGAGATTGGTCCCATGACCAAAGAGCCAGCAGGGAAAACTATGCCTTGTTCTAAAGCTCTTTGGGAAACGCTTGCGTAGCCCCACAGACATGGGGGCTGCAGTCTTTCCTGCTGCCTTCAGCCTCAAAACCACCCTTTCCCACTTGGCGCCACGTCAGGCACAATAATTGCCATAGGTATGGATATGGGTTCCACGCCCAAAGAGCCAGCAGGGAAAACTATGCCTTGTTCTAAAGCTCTTTGGGAACCGCTTGCGTAGCCCCACAGACCTGGGGGCTGCAGGCTTTCCTGGCGCCTACAGCCTCAAAACCACCCTGTCCCACTTGGCTCCGCGCCAGGCACAAAAATGGCCATATGTCTGTTGATGGGTCCCACGCCCAAAGAGCCAGCAGGGAAAACTATGCCTTCTTCTTGAGCTCTTTGGGAAACGCTTGCGTAGCCCCACACACCTGGGGGCTGCAGGCTTTCCTGCTGCCTTCAGCCTCAAAACCACCCTTTCCCACTTGGCGCCGCGCCAGGCACAAAAATGGCCATATGGCTGGAGACTGGTCCCACGCCCAAAGAGCCAGCAGGGAAAACTATGCCTTGTTCTAAAGCTCTTTGGGAAACGCTTGCGTAGCCGCACACACATGAGGGCTGCAGGCTTTCCTGGCGCCTTCATCCTCAAAACCACCCTTTCCCACTTGGCGCCGCGCCAGGCACAAAAATGGCCATATGGCCTGAGATTATTCCCGCACGCAAACAGCCAAAAGGGAAAAATATGCCTTGTTCTAAAGCTCTTTGGGAACCGCTTGCGTAGCCCCACACACCTGGGGGCTGCAGGATTTCCTGCTGCCTTCAGCCTCAAAACCACCCTTTCCCACTTGGCGTCGCGCCAGGCAAAAAAATGGCCATATGTCTGGAGATTGGTCCCACGCCCAAAGAGCCAGGAGGGTAAATTATGCCTTGTTCTAAAGCTCTTTGGGAACCGCTTGCGTAGCCCCACACACCTGGGGGCTGCAGGCTTTCCTGCTGCCTTCAGCCTCAAAACCACCCTTTCCCACTTGGCGCCGTGCCAGGCCCAAAAATGGCCATAGGGCTGGAGACTGGTCCCACGCCCAAAGAGCCAGCAGGGAAAACTATGCCTTGTTCTAAAGCTCTTTGGGAACCGCTTGCGTAGCCCCACAGACCTGGGGGCTGCAGGCTTTCCTGCTGCCTTCAGCCTCAAAACCACCCTTTCCCACTTGGCTCCGCGGCAGGCACAAAAATGCCCATATGTCTGGAGATTGGTCCCACGCCCAAAGAGCCAGCAGGGAAAACTAGGCCTTGTTCTAAAGCTCTTTGGGAACCGCTTGCGTAGCCCCACACACCTGGGGGCTGCAGGCTTTCCTGCTGCCTTCAGCCTCAAAACCACCCTTTCCCACTTGGCGCCACGCCAGGCACAAAAATGGCCATATGGCTGGAGACTGGTCCCACGCCCAAAGAGCCAGCAGGGAAAACTATGCCTTGTTCTAAAGCTCTTTGGGAACCGCTTGCGTAGCCCCACACACCTGGGGGCTGCAGGCTTTCCTGCTGCCTTCAGCCTCAAAACCACCCTTTCCCACTTGGCGCCGCGCCAGGCACAAAAATGGCCATACGGCTGGAGACTGGTCCCACGCCCAAAGAGCCAGCAGGGAAAACTAGGCCTTGTTCTAAAGCTCTTTGGAAACCGCTTGCGTAGCCCTACACACCTGCGGGCTGTAGGCTTTTTTGGCACTTTCAGCCTAAAAACCACCCTTTCCCACTTGTGGCCGCACCAGGAACGAAAATGGCCATATGTCTGTTGATGGGTCCCACGCCCAAAGAGCCAGCAGGGAAAACTATGCCTTGTTCTAAAGCTCTTTGGGAAACGCTTGCGTAGCCCCACGGACCTGAGGGCTGCAGGCTTTCCTGGCGCCTTCATCCTCAAAACCACCCTTTCCCACTTGGCGCCGCGCCAGGCACAAAAATGGCCATATGGCCTGAGATTATTCCCGCACGGAAACAGCCAAAAGGGAAAACTATGCCTTGTTCTAAAGCTCTTTGGTAACCGCTTGCGTAGCCCCACACACCTGGGGGCTGCAGGATTTCCTGCTGCCTTCAGCCTCAAAACCACCCTTTCCCACTTGGCGTCGCGCCAGGCAAAAAAATGGCCATATGTCTGGAGATTGGTCCCACGCCCAAAGAGCCAGCAGGGTAAATTATGCCTTGTTCTAAAGCTCTTTGGGTACCGCTTGCGTAGCCCCACACACCTGCGGGCTGCAGGCTTTCCTGCTGCCTTCAGCCTCAAAACCACCCTTTCCCACTTGGCGCCGCGCCAGGCACAAAAATGGCCATACGGCTGGAGACTGGTCCCACGCCCAAAGAGCCAGCAGGGAAAACTAGGCCTTGTTCTAAAGCTCTTTGGGAACCGCTTGCGTAGCCCTACACACCTGCGGGCTGTAGGCTTTTTTGGCACTTTCAGCCTAAAAACCACCCTTTCCCACTTGTGGCCGCACCAGGAACGAAAATGGCCATATGTCTGTTGATGGGTCCCACGCCCAAAGAGCCAGCAGGGAAAACTAGGCCTTGTTCTAAAGCTCTTTGGGAAACGCTTGCGTAGCCCCACGGACCTGAGGGCTGCAGGCTTTCCTGGCGCCTTCATCCTCAAAACCACCCTTTCCCACTTGGCGCCGCGCCAGGCACAAAAATGGCCATATGGCCTGAGATTATTCCCGCACGGAAACAGCCAAAAGGGAAAACTATGCCTTGTTCTAAAGCTCTTTGGTAACCGCTTGCGTAGCCCCACACACCTGGGGGCTGCAGGATTTCCTGCTGCCTTCAGCCTCAAAACCACCCTTTCCCACTTGGCGTCGCGCCAGGCAAAAAAATGGCCATATGTCTGGAGATTGGTCCCACGCCCAAAGAGCCAGCAGGGTAAATTATGCCTTGTTCTAAAGCTCTTTGGGTACCGCTTGCGTAGCCCCACACACCTGCGGGCTGCAGGCTTTCCTGCTGCCTTCAGCCTCAAAACCACCCTTTCCCACTTGGCGCCGCGCCAGGCACAAAAATGGCCATATGTCTGGGGATAGGTCCCACGCCCATAGAGCCAGCAGGGAAAACTATGCCTTGTTCTAAAGCTCTTTGGGAACCGCTTGCGTAGCCCCACACACCTGGGGGCTGCAGGCTTTCCTGCTGCCTTCAGCCTCAAAACCACCCTTTCCCACTTGGCGCCGCGCCAGGCACAAAAATGGCCATATGGCTGGAGACTGGTCCCACGCCCAAAGAGCCAGCAGGGAAAACTATGCCTTGTTCTAAAGCTCATTGGGAACCTCTTAAGTAGCCCTACACACCTGCGGGCTGCAGGCTTTTTTGGCACTTTCAGCCTCAAAACCACCCTTTCCCACTTGGCGCCAAGCCAGGTATAAAAATGGCTATACGTGTGGAGATGGTTCCCATGCCTAAGGAGCCAGCAGGGAAAACTATGCCTCGTTCTAAAGCTCTTTGGGAACCGCTTGCGTAGCCCCACACACCTGGGGGCTGCAGGCTTTCCTGCTGCCTTCAGCGTAAAAACCGCCCTGTCCCACTTGGCGTCGCTCCAGGCACAAAAATGGCCATATGTCTGGATATTGGTCCCACACCCAAAGAGCCAGCAGGGAAAACTAGGCCTTGTTCTAAAGCTCTTTGGGTACGGCTTGCGTAGCCCCACAGACCTTGAGGCTGCAGGCTTTCCTGCTGCCTTCAGCCTCAAAACCACCCTTTCCCACTTGGCGTCGCTCAAGGCACAAAAATGGCCATATATCTGGAGACTGGTCCCACGCCCAAAGAGCCAGCAGGAAAAACTATGCCTTGTTCTAAAGCTCTTGGGGAACGGCTTGCGTAGCAACACAGACCTGGGGGCTGCAGGCTTTCCTGGCGCCTTCATCCTCAAAACCACCCTTTCCCACTTGGCACCGCGCCAGGCACAAAAATGGCCATATGGCCTGAGATTATTCCCGCACGCAAAGAGCCAAAAGGGAAAACTATGCCTTGTTCTAAAGCTCTTTGGGAACCGCTTGCGTAGCCCCACGGACCTGGGGGCTGCAGGCTTTCCTGCTGCCTTCAGCCTCAAAACCACCCTTCCACACTTGGCGTCGCGCCAGGCAAAAAAATGGCCATATGTCTGGAGATTGGTCCCACGCCCAAAGAGCCAGCAGGGTAAATTATGCCTTGTTCTAAAGCTCTTTGGGAACCGCTTGCGTAGCCCCACACACCTGCGGGCTGCAGGCTTTCCTGCTGCCTTCAGCCTCAAAACCACCCTTTCCCACTTGGCGCCGTGCCAGGCCCAAAAATGGCCATATGTCTGGAGACTGGTCCCACGCCCAAAGAGCCAGCAGGGAAAACTATGCCTTCTTCTAAAGCTCTTTGGGAACCGCTTGCGTAGCCCCACGGACCTGGGGGCTGCATGTTTTCCTGGCGCCTTCAGACTCAAAAGCACCCTGTCCCAATTGGCGTCGCTCCAGGCACAAAAATGGCCATATGTCTGGAGATTGGTCCCACGCCCAAAGAGCCAGCAGGGAAAACTATGCCTTGTTCTAAAGCTCTTTGGGAACCGCTTGCGTAGCCCCACACACCTGGGGGCTGCAGGCTTTCCTGCTGCCTTCAGCCTCAAAACCACCCTTTCCCACTTGGCGCCGCGCCAGGCCCAAAAATGCCCGTATGTCTGGAGACTGGTCCCACGCCCAAAGAGCCAGCAGGGAAAACTATGCCTTGTTCTAAAGCTCTTTGGGAAACGCTTGCGTAGCCCCACACACCTGCGGGCTGCAGGCTTTCCTGCTGCCTTCAGCCTCAAAACCACCCTTTCCCACTTGGCGCCGCGCCAGGCACAAAAATGCCCATATATCTGGAGATTGGTCCCACGCCCAAAGAGCCAGCAGGGAAAACTATGCATTGTTCTATAGCTCTTTGGGAAACGCTTGCGTAGCCCCACACACCTGGGGGCTGCAGGCTTTCCTGCTGCCTTCAGCCTCAAAACCACCCTTTCCCACTTGGCGCCACGCCAGGCACAATAATTGCCATAGGTATGGATATGGGTCCCACACCTAAGGAGCCAGCAGGGAAAACTATGCCTTGTTCTAAAGCTCTTTGGGAACCGCTTGCGTAGCCCCACACACCTGGGGGCTGCAGGCTTTCCTGCTGCCTTCAGCCTCAAAACCACCCTTCCCCACTTGGCGCCACGCCAGGCACAAAAATGCCCATATGTCTGCAGATTGGTCCCACACCCAAAGAGCCAGCAGGGAAAACTATGCCTTGTTCTAAAGCTCTTTGGGAACCGCTTGCGTAGCCCCACACACCTGGGGGCTGCAGGCTTTCCTGCTGCCTTCAGCCTCAAAACCACCCTTTCCCACTTGGCGCCGCGCCAGGCACAAAAATGGCCATATATCTGGAGACTGGTCCCACGCCCAAAGAGCCAGCAGGGAAAACTAGGCCTTGTTCTAAAGCTCTTTGGGAACCGCTTGCGTAGCCCTACACACCTGCGGGCTGTAGGCTTTTTTGGCACTTTCAGCCTAAAAACCACCCTTTCCCACTTGTGGCCGCAACAGGAACAAAAATGGCCATATGTCTGTTGCTGGGTCCCACGCCCAAAGAGCCAGCAGGGAAAACTATGCCTTGTTCTAAAGCTCTTTGGGAACCGCTTGCGTAGCCCCACGGACCTGGGGGCTGCAGGCTTTCCTGCTGCCTTCAGCTTCAAAAACACCCTTTCCCACTTGGCGACACGCCAGACACAAAAGTGGCCATAGGTATGGATATGGGTCCCACACCCAAAGAGCCAGCAGGGAAAACTATGCCTTGTTCTAAAGCTCTTTGGGAACCGCTTGCGTAGCCCCACGCAGCTGCGGGCTGCAGGCTTTTTTGGCACTTTCAGCCTGAAAACCACCTATTCCGACTTCTGGCCGCACCAGGCACAAAAATGGCCATATGTCTGTTGATGGGTCCCACGCCCAAAGAGCCAGCAGGGAAAACTATGCCTTGTTCTAAAGCTCTTTGGGAACCGCTTGCGTAGCCCCACACACCTGGGGGCTGCAGGCTTTCCTGCTGCCTTCAGCCTCAAAACCACCCTTTCCCACTTGGCGCCGCGCCAGGCACAAAAATGGCCATATGGCTGGAGATTGGTCCCACGCCCAAAGAGCCAGCAGGGAAAACTATGCCTTCTTCTAAAGCTCTTTGGGAACCGCTTGCGTAGCCCCACGGACCTGGGGGCTGCAGGTTTTCCTGGCGCCATCAGACTCAAAAGCACCCTGTCCCACTTGGCGTCGCTCCAGGCACAAAAATGGCCATATGTCTGGAGATTATTCCCGCACCCAAAGAGCCAGCAGGGAAAACTATGCCTTGTTCTAAAGCTCTTTGGGAACCGCTTGTGTAGCGCCACACACCTGCGGGCTGCAGGCTTTCCTGCTGCCTTCAGCCTCAAAACCACCCTTTCCCACTTGGCGCCGCGCCAGGCCCAATAATGCCCGTATGTCTGGAGACTGGTCCCACGCCCAAAGAGACAGCAGGGAAAACTATGCCTTGTTCTAAAGCTCTTTGGGAACCTCTTGCGTAGCCCCACGACCTGGGGGCTGCAGGCTTTCCTGCTGCCTTCAGCCTCAAAACCACCCTTTCCCACTTGGTGCCGCGCCAGGAACAAAAATGCCCATATATCTGGAGATTGGTCCCACGCCCAAAGAGCCAGCAGGGAAAACTATGCATTGTTCTATAGCTCTTTGGGAAACGCTTGCGTAGCCCCACACACCTGGGGGCTGCAGGCTTTCCTGCTGCCTTCAGCCTCAAAACCACCCTTTCCCACTTGGCGCCACGCCAGGCACAATAATTGCCATAGGTATGGATATGGGTCCCACACCCAAGGAGCCAGCAGGGAAAACTATGCCTTGTTCTAAAGCTCTTTGGGAACCGCTCGCGTAGCCCCACAGACCTGGGGGCTGCAGGCTTTCCTGCTGCCTTCAGCCTCAAAACCACCCTGCCCCACTTGGCGCCACGCCAGGCACAAAATTGGCCATATGTCTGCAGATTGGTCCCACGCCCAAAGAGCCAGCAGGGAAAACTAGGCCTTGTTCTAAAGCTCTTTGGGAACCGCTTGCGTAGCCCCACACACCTGGGGGCTGCAGGCTTTCCTGCTGCCTTCAGCCTCAAAACCACCCTTTCCCACTTGGCGCCGCGCCAGGCACAAAAATGGCCATATGTCTGGAGATTGGTCCCACGCCCAAAGAGCCAGCAGGGAAAACTATGCCTTGTTCTAAAGCTCTTTGGGAACCGCTTGCGTAGCCCCACAGACCAGGGGGCTGCAGGCTTTCCTGCTGCCTTCAGCCTCAAAACCACCCTTTCCCACTTGGCGCCGCGCCAGGCACAAAAATGGCCATATGGCTGGAGACTGGTGCCACGCCCAAAGAGCCAGCAGGGAAAACTAGGCCTTGTTCTAAAGCTCTTTGGGAACCGCTTGCGTAGCCCCACACAGCTTGGGGCTGCAGGCTTTTTCGGCACTTTCAGTCTGAAAACCACCCTTTCCCACTTGGCGCCGCGCTAGGCACAAAAATGCCCATATGTCTGGAGACTGGTCCCACGCCCAAAGAGCCAGCAGGGAAAACTATGCCTTGTTCTAAAGCTCTTTGGGAAACGCTTGCGTAGCGCCACAGACCTGGGGGCTGCAGGCTTTCCTGCTGCCTTCAGCCTCAAAACCACCCTGTCCCACTTGGCGCCAAGCCAGGCACAAAAATGCCGATATGTCTGGAGATTGGTCCCACGCCCAAAGAGCCAGCAGGGAAATCTATGCCTTGTTCTAAAGCTCTTTGGGAACCTCTTGCGTAGCCTCACACACCTGGGGGCTGCAGGCTTTCCTGCTGCCTTCAGCCTCAAAACCACCCTTTCCCACTTGGCGCCAAGCCAGGCACAAAAATGCCGATATGTCTGGAGATTGGTCCCACGCCCAAAGAGCCAGCAGGGAAATCTATGCCTTGTTCTAAAGCTCTTTGGGAACCTCTTGCGTAGCCCCACGGACCTGGGGGCTGCAGGCTTTCCTGCTGCCTTCAGCCTCAAAACCACCCTTTCCCACTTGGCGCCACGCCAGGCCCAAAAATGGCCATATGTCTGGAGATTGGTCCCACGCCCAAAGAGCCAGCAGGGAAAACTAGGCCTTGTTCTAAAGCTCTTTGGGAACGGCTTGCGTAGCCCTACACACCTGCGGGCTGTAGGTTTTTTGGCACTTTCTGCCTAAAAACCACCCTTTCCCACTTGTGGCCGCACCAGGAACAAAAATGGCCATATGTCTGTTGATGGGTCCCACGCCCAAAGAGCCAGCAGGGAAAACTATGCCTTGTTCTAAAGCTCTTTGGGAACCGCTTGCGTAGCCCCACGGACCTGGGGGCTGCAGGTTTTCCTGGCGCCTTCAGACTCAAAAGCACCCTGTCCCACTTGGCGTCGCTCCAGGCACAAAAATGGCCATATGTCTGGAGATTATTCCCGCACCCAAAGAGCCAGCAGGGAAAACTATGCCTTGTTCTAAAGCTCTTTGGGAACCGCTTGTGTAGCCCCACACACCTGCGGGCTGCAGGCTTTCCTGCTGCCTTCAGCCTCAAAACCACCCTTTCCCACTTGGCGCCGCGCCAGGCCCAAAAATGCCCGTATGTTTGGAGACTGGTCCCACGCCCAAAGAGACAGCAGGGAAAACTATGCCTTGTTCTAAAGCTCTTTGGGAACCGCTTGTGTAGCCCCACACACCTGCGGGCTGCAGGCTTTCCTGCTGCCTTCAGCCTCAAAACCACCCTTTCCCACTTGGCGCCGCGCCAGGCACAAAAATGCCCATATATCTGGAGATTGGTCCCACGCCCAAAGAGCCAGCAGGGAAAACTATGCCTTGTTCTAAAGCTCTTTGGGAACCGCTTGCGTAGCCCCACGGACCTGGGGGCTGCAGGCTTTCCTGCTGCCTTCAGCTTCAAAAACACCCTTTCCCACTTGGCGACACGCCAGACACAAAAGTGGCCATAGGTATGGATATGGGTCCCACACCCAAAGAGCCAGCAGGGAAAACTATGCCTTGTTCTAAAGCTCTTTGGGAACCGCTTGCGTAGCCCCACGCAGCTGCGGGCTGCAGGCTTTTTTGGCACTTTCAGACTGAAAACCACCTATTCCGACTTCTGGCCGCACCAGGCACAAAAATGGCCATATGTCTGTTGATGGGTCCCACGCCCAAAGAGCCAGCAGGGAAAACTATGCCTTGTTCTAAAGCTCTTTGGGAACCGCTTGCGTAGCCCCACAAACCTGGGGGCTGCAGGCTTTCCTGCTGCCTTCAGTCTCAAAACCACCCTTTCCCACTTGGCGCCGCGCCAGGCACAAAAATGGCCATATGGCTGGAGATTGGTCCCACGCCCAAAGAGCCAGCAGGGAAAACTATGCCTTCTTCTAAAGCTCTTTGGGAACCGCTTGCGTAGCCCCACGGACCTGGGGGCTGCAGGTTTTCCTGGCGCCATCAGACTCAAAAGCACCCTGTCCCACTTGGCGTCGCTCCAGGCACAAAAATGGCCATATGTCTGGAGATTATTCCCGCACCCAAAGAGCCAGCAGGGAAAACTATGCCTTGTTCTAAAGCTCTTTGGGAACCGCTTGTGTAGCGCCACACACCTGCGGGCTGCAGGCTTTCCTGCTGCCTTCAGCCTCAAAACCACCCTTCCCCACTTGGCGCCGCGCCAGGCCCAAAAATGCCCGTATGTCTGGAGACTGGTCCCACGCCCAAAGAGACAGCAGGGAAAACTATGCCTTGTTCTAAAGCTCTTTGGGAACCTCTTGCGTAGCCCCACGACCTGGGGGCTGCAGGCTTTCCTGCTGCCTTCAGCCTCAAAACCACCCTTTCCCACTTGGTGCCGCGCCAGGAACAAAAATGCCCATATATCTGGAGATTGGTCCCACGCCCAAAGAGCCAGCAGGGAAAACTATGCATTGTTCTATAGCTCTTTGGGAAACGCTTGCGTAGCCCCACACACCTGGGGGCTGCAGGCTTTCCTGCTGCCTTCAGCCTCAAAACCACCCTTTCCCACTTGGCGCCACGCCAGGCACAATAATTGCCATAGGTATGGATATGGGTCCCACACCCAAGGAGCCAGCAGGGAAAACTATGCCTTGTTCTAAAGCTCTTTGGGAACCGCTTGCGTAGCCCCACAGACCTGGGGGCTGCAGGCTTTCCTGCTGCCTTCAGCCTCAAAACCACCCTGCCCCACTTGGCGCCACGCCAGGCACAAAATTGGCCATATGTCTGCAGATTGGTCCCACGCCCAAAGAGCCAGCAGGGAAAACTAGGCCTTGTTCTAAAGCTCTTTGGGAACCGCTTGCGTAGCCCCACACACCTGGGGGCTGCAGGCTTTCCTGCTGCCTTCAGCCTCAAAACCACCCTTTCCCACTTGGCGCCGCGCCAGGCACAAAAATGGCCATATGTCTGGAGATTGGTCCCACGCCCAAAGAGCCAGCAGGGAAAACTATGCCTTGTTCTAAAGCTCTTTGGGAACCGCTTGCGTAGCCCCACAGACCAGGGGGCTGCAGGCTTTCCTGCTGCCTTCAGCCTCAAAACCACCCTTTCCCACTTGGCGCCGCGCCAGGCACAAAAATGGCCATATGGCTGGAGACTGGTGCCACGCCCAAAGAGCCAGCAGGGAAAACTAGGCCTTGTTCTAAAGCTCTTTGGGAACCGCTTGCGTAGCCCCACACAGCTTGGGGCTGCAGGCTTTTTCGGCACTTTCAGCCTGAAAACCACCCTTTCCCACTTGGCGCCGCGCTAGGCACAAAAATGGCCATATGGCTGGAGACTGGTGCCACGCCCAAAGAGCCAGCAGGGAAATCTATGCCT
This sequence comes from Chroicocephalus ridibundus, assembly GCF_963924245.1. Lineage (NCBI taxonomy): Eukaryota > Metazoa > Chordata > Aves > Charadriiformes > Laridae > Chroicocephalus > Chroicocephalus ridibundus. Next base: position 66,279,814 of record NC_086289.1, read on the forward strand.
TGTTCTAAAGCTCTTTGGGAACCTCTTGCGTAGCCCCACGGACCTGGGGGCTGCAGGCTTTCCTGCTGCCTTCAGCCTCAAAACCACCCTTTCCCACTTGGCGCCACGCCAGGCCCAAAAATGGCCATATGTCTGGAGATTGGTCCCACGCCCAAAGAGCCAGCAGGGAAAACTAGGCCTTGTTCTAAAGCTCTTTGGGAACGGCTTGCGTAGCCCTACACACCTGCGGGCTGTAGGTTTTTTGGCACTTTCTGCCTAAAAACCACCCTTTCCCACTTGTGGCCGCACCAGGAACACAAATGGCCATATGTCTGTTGATGGGTCCCACGCCCAAAGAGCCAGCAGGGAAAACTATGCCTTGTTCTAAAGCTCTTTGGGAACCGCTTGCGTAGCCCCACGGACCTGGGGGCTGCAGGTTTTCCTGGCGCCTTCAGACTCAAAAGCACCCTGTCCCACTTGGCGTCGCTCCAGGCCCAAAAATGGCCATATGTCTGGAGATTGGTCCCACGCCCAAAGAGACAGCAGGGAAAACTATGCCTTGTTCTAAAGCTCTTTGGGAAACGCTTGCGTAGCCCCACGACCTGGGGGCTGCAGGCTTTCCTGCTGCCTTCAGCCTCAAAACCACCCTTTCCCACTTGGCGCCGCGCCAGGCACAAAAATGCCCATATATCTGGAGATTGGTCCCACGCCCAAAGAGCCAGCAGGGAAAACTATGCCTTGTTCTAAAGCTCTTTGGGAACCGCTTGCGTAGCCCCACGGACCTGGGGGCTGCAGGCTTTCCTGCTGCCTTCAGCTTCAAAAACACCCTTTCCCACTTGGCGAAACGCCAGACACAAAAGTGGCCATAGGTATGGATATGGGTCCCACACCCAAAGAGCCAGCAGGGAAAACTATGCCTTGTTCTAAAGCTCTTTGGGAACCGCTTGCGTAGCCCCACGCAGCTGCGGGCTGCAGGCTTTTTTGGCACTTTCAGCCTGAAAACCACCTATTCCGACTTCTGGCCGCACCAGGCACAAAAATGGCCATATGTCTGTTGATGGGTCCCACGCCCAAAGAGCCAGCAGGGAAAACTATGCCTTGTTCTAAAGCTCTTTGGGAACCGCTTGCGTAGCCCCACAAACCTGGGGGCTGCAGGCTTTCCTGCTGCCTTCAGCCTCAAAACCACCCTTTCCCACTTGGCGCCGCGCCAGGCACAAAAATGGCCATATGGCTGGAGATTGGTCCCACGCCCAAAGAGCCAGCAGGGAAAACTATGCCTTCTTCTAAAGCTCTTTGGGAACCGCTTGCGTAGCCCCACGGACCTGGGGGCTGCAGGTTTTCCTGGCGCCATCAGACTCAAAAGCACCCTGTCCCACTTGGCGTCGCTCCAGGCACAAAAATGGCCATATGTCTGGAGATTATTCCCGCACCCAAAGAGCCAGCAGGGAAAACTATGCCTTGTTCTAAAGCTCTTGGGAACCGCTTGTGTAGCGCCACACACCTGCGGGCTGCAGGCTTTCCTGCTGCCTTCAGCCTCAAAACCACCCTTCCCCACTTGGCGCCGCGCCAGGCCCAAAAATGCCCGTATGTCTGGAGACTGGTCCCACGCCCAAAGAGACAGCAGGGAAAACTATGCCTTGTTCTAAAGCTCTTTGGGAACCTCTTGCGTAGCCCCACGACCTGGGGGCTGCAGGCTTTCCTGCTGCCTTCAGCCTCAAAACCACCCTTTCCCACTTGGTGCCGCGCCAGGAACAAAAATGCCCATATATCTGGAGATTGGTCCCACGCCCAAAGAGCCAGCAGGGAAAACTATGCATTGTTCTATAGCTCTTTGGGAAACGCTTGCGTAGCCCCACACACCTGGGGGCTGCAGGCTTTCCTGCTGCCTTCAGCCTCAAAACCACCCTTTCCCACTTGGCGCCACGCCAGGCACAATAATTGCCATAGGTATGGATATGGGTCCCACACCCAAGGAGCCAGCAGGGAAAACTATGCCTTGTTCTAAAGCTCTTTGGGAACCGCTTGCGTAGCCCCACAGACCTGGGGGCTGCAGGCTTTCCTGCTGCCTTCAGCCTCAAAACCACCCTGCCCCACTTGGCGCCACGCCAGGCACAAAATTGGCCATATGTCTGCAGATTGGTCCCACGCCCAAAGAGCCAGCAGGGAAAACTAGGCCTTGTTCTAAAGCTCTTTGGGAACCGCTTGCGTAGCCCCACACACCTGGGGGCTGCAGGCTTTCCTGCTGCCTTCAGCCTCAAAACCACCCTTTCCCACTTGGCGCCGCGCCAGGCACAAAAATGGCCATATGTCTGGAGATTGGTCCCACGCCCAAAGAGCCAGCAGGGAAAACTATGCCTTGTTCTAAAGCTCTTTGGGAACCGCTTGCGTAGCCCCACAGACCAGGGGGCTGCAGGCTTTCCTGCTGCCTTCAGCCTCAAAACCACCCTTTCCCACTTGGCGCCGCGCCAGGCACAAAAATGGCCATATGGCTGGAGACTGGTGCCACGCCCAAAGAGCCAGCAGGGAAAACTAGGCCTTGTTCTAAAGCTCTTTGGGAACCGCTTGCGTAGCCCCACACAGCTTGGGGCTGCAGGCTTTTTCGGCACTTTCAGCCTGAAAACCACCCTTTCCCACTTGGCGCCGCGCTAGGCACAAAAATGCCCATATGTCTGGAGACTGGTCCCACGCCCAAAGAGCCAGCAGGGAAAACTATGCCTTGTTCTAAAGCTCTTTGGGAAACGCTTGCGTAGCGCCACAGACCTGGGGGCTGCAGGCTTTCCTGCTGCCTTCAGCCTCAAAACCACCCTGTCCCACTTGGCGCCAAGCCAGGCACAAAAATGCCGATATGTCTGGAGATTGGTCCCACGCCCAAAGAGCCAGCAGGGAAATCTATGCCTTGTTCTAAAGCTCTTTGGGAACCTCTTGCGTAGCCCCACGGACCTGGGGGCTGCAGGCTTTCCTGCTGCCTTCAGCCTCAAAACCACCCTTTCCCACTTGGCGCCAAGCCAGGCACAAAAATGCCGATATGTCTGGAGATTGGTCCCACGCCCAAAGAGCCAGCAGGGAAATCTATGCCTTGTTCTAAAGCTCTTTGGGAACCTCTTGCGTAGCCCCACGGACCTGGGGGCTGCAGGCTTTCCTGCTGCCTTCAGCCTCAAAACCACCCTTTCCCACTTGGCGCCACGCTAGGCCCAAAAATGGCCATATGTCTGGAGATTGGTCCCACGCCCAAAGAGCCAGCAGGGAAAACTAGGCCTTGTTCTAAAGCTCTTTGGGAACGGCTTGCGTAGCCCTACACACCTGCGGGCTGTAGGTTTTTTGGCACTTTCTGCCTAAAAACCACCCTTTCCCACTTGTGGCCGCACCAGGAACAAAAATGGCCATATGTCTGTTGATGGGTCCCACGCCCAAAGAGCCAGCAGGGAAAACTATGCCTTGTTCTAAAGCTCTTTGGGAACCGCTTGCGTAGCCCCACGGACCTGGGGGCTGCAGGTTTTCCTGGCGCCTTCAGACTCAAAAGCACCCTGTCCCACTTGGCGTCGCTCCAGGCACAAAAATGGCCATATGTCTGGAGATTATTCCCGCACCCAAAGAGCCAGCAGGGAAAACTATGCCTTGTTCTAAAGCTCTTTGGGAACCGCTTGTGTAGCCCCACACACCTGCGGGCTGCAGGCTTTCCTGCTGCCTTCAGCCTCAAAACCACCCTTTCCCACTTGGCGCCGCGCCAGGCCCAAAAATGCCCGTATGTTTGGAGACTGGTCCCACGCCCAAAGAGACAGCAGGGAAAACTATGCCTTGTTCTAAAGCTCTTTGGGAAACGCTTGCGTAGCCCCACGACCTGGGGGCTGCAGGCTTTCCTGCTGCCTTCAGCCTCAAAACCACCCTTTCCCACTTGGCGCCGCGCCAGGCACAAAAATGCCCATATATCTGGAGATTGGTCCCACGCCCAAAGAGCCAGCAGGGAAAACTATGCATTGGTCTATAGCTCTTTGGGAAACGCTTGCGTAGCCCCACACACCTGGGGGCTGCAGGCTTTCCTGCTGCCTTCAGCCTCAAAACCACCCTTTCCCACTTGGCGCCACGCCAGGCACAATAATTGCCATAGGTATGGATATGGGTCCCACACCCAAGGAGCCAGCAGGGAAAACTATGCCTTGTTCTAAAGCTCTTTGGGAACCGCTTGCGTAGCCCCACACACCTGGGGGCTGCAGGCTTTCCTGCTGCCTTCAGCCTCAAAATCACCCTTCCCCACTTGGCGCCACGCCAGGCACACATTTGGCCATATGTCTGCAGATTGGTCCCACGCCCAAAGAGCCAGCAGGGAAAACTAGGCCTTGTTCTAAAGCTCTTTGGGAACCGCTTGCGTAGCCCCACACACCTGGGGGCTGCAGGCTTTCCTGCTGCCTTCAGCCTCAAAACCACCCTTTCCCACTTGGCGCCGCGCCAGGCACAAAAATGGCCATATATCTGGAGACTGGTCCCACGCCCAAAGAGCCAGCAGGGAAAACTAGGCCTTGTTCTAAAGCTCTTTGGGAACGGCTTGCGTAGCCCTACACACCTGCGGGCTGTAGGTTTTTTGGCACTTTCTGCCTAAAAACCACCCTTTCCCACTTGTGGCCGCACCAGGAACAAAAATGGCCATATGTCTGTTGATGGGTCCCACGCCCAAAGAGCCAGCAGGGAAAACTATGCCTTGTTCTAAAGCTCTTTGGGAACCGCTTGCGTAGCCCCACGGACCTGGGGGCTGCAGGTTTTCCTGGCGCCTTCAGACTCAAAAGCACCCTGTCCCACTTGGCGTCGCTCCAGGCACAAAAATGGCCATATGTCTGGAGATTATTCCCGCACCCAAAGAGCCAGCAGGGAAAACTATGCCTTGTTCTAAAGCTCTTTGGGAACCTCTTGCGTAGCCCCACGGACCTGGGGGCTGCAGGCTTTCCTGCTGCCTTCAGCCTCAAAACCACCCTTTCCCACTTGGCGCCGCGCCAGGCCCAAAAATGCCCGTATGTCTGGAGACTGGTCCCACGCCCAAAGAGACAGCAGGGAAAACTATGCCTTGTTCTAAAGCTCTTTGGGAAACGCTTGCGTAGCCCCACGACCTGGGGGCTGCAGGCTTTCCTGCTGCCTTCAGCCTCAAAACCACCCTTTCCCACTTGGCGCCGCGCCAGGCACAAAAATGCCCATATATCTGGAGATTGGTCCCACGCCCAAAGAGCCAGCAGGGAAAACTATGCATTGTTCTATAGCTCTTTGGGAAACGCTTGCGTAGCCCCACACACCTGGGGGCTGCAGGCTTTCCTGCTGCCTTCAGCCTCAAAACCACCCTTTCCCACTTGGCGCCACGCCAGGCACAATAATTGCCATAGGTATGGATATGGGTCCCACACCCAAGGAGCCAGCAGGGAAAACTATGCCTTGTTCTAAAGCTCTTTGGGAACCGCTTGCGTAGCCCCACACACCTGGGGGCTGCAGGCTTTCCTGCTGCCTTCAGCCTCAAAATCACCCTGCCCCACTTGGCGCCACGCCAGGCACAAAATTGGCCATATGTCTGCAGATTGGTCCCACGCCCAAAGAGCCAGCAGGGAAAACTAGGCCTTGTTCTAAAGCTCTTTGGGAACCGCTTGCGTAGCCCCACACACCTGGGGGCTGCAGGCTTTCCTGCTGCCTTCAGCCTCAAAACCACCCTTTCCCACTTGGCGCCGCGCCAGGCACAAAAATGGCCATATGTCTGGAGATTGGTCCCACGCCCAAAGAGCCAGCAGGGAAAACTATGCCTTGTTCTAAAGCTCTTTGGGAACCGCTTGCGTAGCCCCACAGACCAGGGGGCTGCAGGCTTTCCTGCTGCCTTCAGCCTCAAAACCACCCTTTCCCACTTGGCGCCGCGCCAGGCACAAAAATGGCCATATGGCTGGAGACTGGTGCCACGCCCAAAGAGCCAGCAGGGAAAACTAGGCCTTGTTCTAAAGCTCTTTGGGAACCGCTTGCGTAGCCCCACACAGCTTGGGGCTGCAGGCTTTTTCGGCACTTTCAGCCTGAAAACCACCCTTTCCCACTTGGCGCCGCGCTAGGCACAAAAATGCCCATATGTCTGGAGACTGGTCCCACGCCCAAAGAGCCAGCAGGGAAAACTATGCCTTGTTCTAAAGCTCTTTGGGAAACGCTTGCGTAGCGCCACAGACCTGGGGGCTGCAGGCTTTCCTGCTGCCTTCAGCCTCAAAACCACCCTGTCCCACTTGGCGCCAAGCCAGGCACAAAAATGCCGATATGTATGGAGATTGGTCCCACGCCCAAAGAGCCAGCAGGGAAATCTATGCCTTGTTCTAAAGCTCTTTGGGAACCTCTTGCGTAGCCCCACGGACCTGGGGGCTGCAGGCTTTCCTGCTGCCTTCAGCCTCAAAACCACCCTTTCCCACTTGGCGCCAAGCCAGGCACAAAAATGCCGATATGTCTGGAGATTGGTCCCACGCCCAAAGAGCCAGCAGGGAAATCTATGCCTTGTTCTAAAGCTCTTTGGGAACCTCTTGCGTAGCCCCACGGACCTGGGGGCTGCAGGCTTTCCTGCTGCCTTCAGCCTCAAAACCACCCTTTCCCACTTGGCGCCACGCCAGGCCCAAAAATGGCCATATGTCTGGAGATTGGTCCCACGCCCAAAGAGCCAGCAGGGAAAACTAGGCCTTGTTCTAAAGCTCTTTGGGAACGGCTTGCGTAGCCCTACACACCTGCGGGCTGTAGGTTTTTTGGCACTTTCTGCCTAAAAACCACCCTTTCCCACTTGTGGCCGCACCAGGAACAAAAATGGCCATATGTCTGTTGATGGGTCCCACGCCCAAAGAGCCAGCAGGGAAAACTATGCCTTGTTCTAAAGCTCTTTGGGAACCGCTTGCGTAGCCCCACGGACCTGGGGGCTGCAGGTTTTCCTGGCGCCTTCAGACTCAAAAGCACCCTGTCCCACTTGGCGTCGCTCCAGGCACAAAAATGGCCATATGTCTGGAGATTATTCCCGCACCCAAAGAGCCAGCAGGGAAAACTATGCCTTGTTCTAAAGCTCTTTGGGAACCGCTTGTGTAGCCCCACACACCTGCGGGCTGCAGGCTTTCCTGCTGCCTTCAGCCTCAAAACCACCCTTTCCCACTTGGCGCCGCGCCAGGCCCAAAAATGCCCGTATGTTTGGAGACTGGTCCCACGCCCAAAGAGACAGCAGGGAAAACTATGCCTTGTTCTAAAGCTCTTTGGGAAACGCTTGCGTAGCCCCACGACCTGGGGGCTGCAGGCTTTCCTGCTGCCTTCAGCCTCAAAACCACCCTTTCCCACTTGGCGCCGGGCCAGGCACAAAAATGCCCATATATCTGGAGATTGGTCCCACGCCCAAAGAGCCAGCAGGGAAAACTATGCATTGTTCTATAGCTCTTTGGGAAACGCTTGCGTAGCCCCACACACCTGGGGGCTGCAGGCTTTCCTGCTGCCTTCAGCCTCAAAACCACCCTTTCCCACTTGGCGCCACGCCAGGCACAATAATTGCCATAGGTATGGATATGGGTCCCACACCCAAGGAGCCAGCAGGGAAAACTATGCCTTGTTCTAAAGCTCTTTGGGAACCGCTTGCGTAGCCCCACACACCTGGGGGCTGCAGGCTTTCCTGCTGCCTTCAGCCTCAAAATCACCCTTCCCCACTTGGCGCCACGCCAGGCACACATTTGGCCATATGTCTGCAGATTGGTCCCACGCCCAAAGAGCCAGCAGGGAAAACTAGGCCTTGTTCTAAAGCTCTTTGGGAACCGCTTGCGTAGCCCCACACACCTGGGGGCTGCAGGCTTTCCTGCTGCCTTCAGCCTCAAAACCACCCTTTCCCACTTGGCGCCGCGCCAGGCACAAAAATGGCCATATATCTGGAGACTGGTCCCACGCCCAAAGAGCCAGCAGGGAAAACTAGGCCTTGTTCTAAAGCTCTTTGGGAACGGCTTGCGTAGCCCTACACACCTGCGGGCTGTAGGTTTTTTGGCACTTTCTGCCTAAAAACCACCCTTTCCCACTTGTGGCCGCACCAGGAACAAAAATGGCCATATGTCTGTTGATGGGTCCCACGCCCAAAGAGCCAGCAGGGAAAACTATGCCTTGTTCTAAAGCTCTTTGGGAACCGCTTGCGTAGCCCCACGGACCTGGGGGCTGCAGGTTTTCCTGCCGCCTTCAGACTCAAAAGCACCCTTTCCCACTTGGCGTCGCTCCAGGCACAAAAATGGCCATATGTCTGGAGATTATTCCCGCACCCAAAGAGCCAGCAGGGAAAACTATACCTTGTTCTAAAGCTCTTTGGGAACCGCTTGCGTAGCCCCACGGACCTGGGGGCTGCAGGCTTTCCTGCTGCCTTCAGCCTCAAAACCACCCTTTCCCACTTGGCGCCGCGCCAGGCCCAAAAATGCCCGTATGTCTGGAGACTGGTCCCACGCCCAAAGAGACAGCAGGGAAAACTATGCCTTGTTCTAAAGCTCTTTGGGAACCGCTTGCGTAGCCCCACACACCTGGGGGCTGCAGGCTTTCCTGCTGCCTTCAGCCTCAAAACCACCCTTTCCCACTTGGCGCCGCGCCAGGCACAAAAATGCCCATATATCTGGAGATTGGTCCCACGCCCAAAGAGCCAGCAGGGAAAACTATGCATTGTTCTATAGCTCTTTGGGAAACGCTTGCGTAGCCCCACACACCTGGGGGCTGCAGGCTTTCCTGCTGCCTTCAGCCTCAAAACCACCCTTTCCCACTTGGCGCCGCGCCAGGCACAAAAATTGCCATAGGTATGGATATGGGTCCCACACCCAAGGAGCCAGCAGGGAAAACTATGCCTTGTTCTAAAGCTCTTTGGGAACCGCTTGCGTAGCCCCACACACCTGGGGGCTGCAGGCTTTCCTGCTGCCTTCAGCCTCAAAATCACCCTTCCCCACTTGGCGCCACGCCAGGCACACATTTGGCCATATGTCTGCAGATTGGTCCCACGCCCAAAGAGCCAGCAGGGAAAACTAGGCCTTGTTCTAAAGCTCTTTGGGAACCGCTTGCGTAGCCCCACACACCTGGGGGCTGCAGGCTTTCCTGCTGCCTTCAGCCTCAAAACCACCCTTTCCCACTTGGCGCCGCGCCAGGCACAAAAATGGCCATATGGCTGGAGATTGGTCCCACGCCCAAAGAGCCAGCAGGGAAAACTAGGCCTTGTTCTAAAGCTCTTTGGGAACCGCTTGCGTAGCCCCACACACCTGGGGGCTGCAGGCTTTCCTGCTGCCTTCAGCCTCAAAACCACCCTTTCCCACTTGGCGCCGCGCCAGGCACAAAAATGCCCATATATCTGGAGACTGGTCCCACGCCCAAAGAGCCAGCAGGGAAAACTATGCCTTGTTCTAAAGCTCTTTGGGAACGGCTTGCGTAGCCCCACACACCTGGGGGCTGCAGGCTTTCCTGCTGCCTTCAGCCTCAAAACCACCCTTTCCCACTTGGCGCCACGCGAGGCACAAATATTGCCATAGGTATGGATATGGGTCCCACACCCAAGGAGCCAGCAGGGAAAACTATGCCTTCTTCTAAAGCTCTTTGGGAACCGCTTGCGTAGCCCCACACACCTGGGGGCTGCAGGCTTTCCTGCTGCCTTCAGCCTCAAAACCACCCTTTCCCACTTGGCGCCGCGCCAGGCACAAAAATGCCCATATATCTGGAGACTGGTCCCACGCCCAAAGAGCCAGCAGGGAAAACTATGCCTTGTTCTAAAGCTCTTTGGGAACGGCTTGCGTAGCCCCACACACCTGGGGGCTGCAGGCTTTCCTGCTGCCTTCAGCCTCAAAACCACCCTTTCCCACTTGGCGCCACGCGAGGCACAAAAATTGCCATAGGTATGGATATGGGTCCCACACCCAAGGAGCCAGCAGGGAAAACTATGCCTTCTTCTAAAGCTCTTTGGGAACCGCTTGCGTAGCCCCACACACCTGGGGGCTGCAGGCTTTCCTGCTGCCTTCAGCCTCAAAACCACGCTTTCCCACTTGGCGCCGCGCCAGGCACAAAAATGGCCATATGTCTGGAGATTGGTCCCACGCCCAAAGAGCCAGCAGGGAAAACTATGCCTTGTTCTAAAGCTCTTTGGGAACCGCTTGCGTAGCCCCACAGACCTGGCGGCTGCAGGCTTTCCTGCTGCCTTCAGCCTCAAAACCACCCTTTCCCACTTGGCGCCGCGCCAGGCACAAAAATGGCCATATGGCTGGAGACTGGTGCCACGCCCAAAGAGCCAGCAGGGAAAACTAGGCCTTGTTCTAAAGCTCTTTGGGAACCGCTTGCGTAGCCCCACACAGCTTGGGGCTGCAGGCTTTTTCGGCACTTTCAGCCTGAAAACCACCCTTTCCCACTTGTGGCCGCACCAGGAACAAAAATGGCCATATGTCTGTTGATGGGTCCCACGCCCAAAGAGCCAGCAGGGAAAACTATGCCTTGTTCTAAAGCTCTTTGGGAACCGCTTGCGTAGCCCCACGGACCTGGGGGCTGCAGGTTTTCCTGGCGCCTTCAGACTCAAAAGCACCCTGTCCCACTTGGCGTCGCTCCAGGCACAAAAATGGCCATATGTCTGGAGATTATTCCCGCACCCAAAGAGCCAGCAGGGAAAACTATGCCTTGTTCTAAAGCTCTTTGGGAACCGCTTGTGTAGCCCCACACACCTGCGGGCTGCAGGCTTTCCTGCTGCCTTCAGCCTCAAAACCACCCTTTCCCACTTGGCGCCGCGCCAGGCCCAAAAATGCCCGTATGTCTGGAGACTGGTCCCACGCCCAAAGAGACAGCAGGGAAAACTATGCCTTGTTCTAAAGCTCTTTGGGAAACGCTTGCGTAGCCCCACGACCTGGGGGCTGCAGGCTTTCCTGCTGCCTTCAGCCTCAAAACCACCCTTTCCCACTTGGCGCCGGGCCAGGCACAAAAATGCCCATATATCTGGAGATTGGTCCCACGCCCAAAGAGCCAGCAGGGAAAACTATGCATTGTTCTATAGCTCTTTGGGAAACGCTTGCGTAGCCCCACACACCTGGGGGCTGCAGGCTTTCCTGCTGCCTTCAGCCTCAAAACCACCCTTTCCCACTTGGCGCCACGCCAGGCACAATAATTGCCATAGGTATGGATATGGGTCCCACACCCAAGGAGCCAGCAGGGAAAACTATGCCTTGTTCTAAAGCTCTTTGGGAACCGCTTGCGTAGCCCCACGGTCCTGGGGGCTGCAGGCTTTCCTGCTGCCTTCAGCCTCAAAATCACCCTTCCCCACTTGGCGCCACGCCAGGCACACATTTGGCCATATGTCTGCAGATTGGTCCCACGCCCAAAGAGCCAGCAGGGAAAACTAGGCCTTGTTCTAAAGCTCTTTGGGAACGGCTTGCGTAGCCCCACACACCTGGGGGCTGCAGGCTTTCCTGCTGCCTTCAGCCTCAAAACCAGCCTTTCCCACTTGGCGCCGCGCCAGGCACAAAAATGGCCATATATCTGGAGACTGGTCCCACGCCCAAAGAGCCAGCAGGGAAAACTATGCCTTGTTCTAAAGCTCTTTGGGAACCGCTTGCGTAGCCCTACACACCTGCGGGCTGTAGGCTTTTTTGGCACTTTCAGCGTAAAAACCACCCTTTCCCACTTGTGGCCGCACCAGGAACAAAAATGGCCATATGTCTGTTGATGGGTCCCACGCCCAAAGAGCCAGCAGGGAAAACTATGCCTTGTTCTAAAGCTCTTTGGGAAATGCTTGCGTAGCCCCACAGACCTGGGGGCTGCAGGCTTTCCTGCTACCTTCAGCTTCAAAAACACCCTTTCCCACTTGGCGACACGCCAGACACAAAAGTGGCCATAGGTATGGATATGGGTCCCGCACCCAAAGAGCCAGCAGGGAAAACTATGCCTTCTTCTAAAGCTCTTTGGGAACGGCTTGCGTAGCCCCACACACCTGGGGGCTGCAGGCTTTCCTGCTGCCTTCAGCCTCAAAACCACCCTTTCCCACTTGGCGCCGCGCCAGGCACAAAAATGGCCATATGTCTGGAGATTGGTCCCACGCCCAAAGAGCCAGCAGGGAAAACTATGCCTTGTTCTAAAGCTCTTTGGGAACCGCTTGCGTAGCCCCACACACCTGGGGGCTGCAGGCTTTCCTGCTGCCTTCAGCCTCAAAACCACCCTTTCCCACTTGGCGCCGCGCCAGGCACAAAAATGGCCATATGGCTGGAGACTGGTGCCACGCCCAAAGAGCCAGCAGGGAAAACTAGGCCTTGTTCTAAAGCTCTTTGGGAACCGCTTGCGTAGCCCCACACAGCTTGGGGCTGCAGGCTTTTTCGGCACTTTCAGCCTGAAAACCACCCTTTCCCACTTGGCGCCGCGCTAGGCACAAAAATGCCCATATGTCTGGAAACTGGTCCCACGCCCAAAGAGCCACCAGGGAAAACTATGCCTTGTTCTAAAGCTCTTTGGGAAACGCTTGCGTAGCGCCACAGACCTGGGGGCTGCAGGCTTTCCTGCTGCCTTCAGCCTCCAAACCACCCTGTCCCACTTGGCGCCAAGCCAGGCACAAAAATGCCGATATGTCTGGAGACTGGTCCCACGCCCAAAGAGCCAGCAGGGAAAACTATGCCTTGTTCTAAAGCTCTTTGGGAACCTCTTGCGTAGCCCCACGGACCTGGGGGCTGCAGGCTTTCCTGCTGCGTTCAGCCTCAAAACAACCCTTTCCTACTTGGCCCCTCACCAGGCACAAAAATGGCCATAAGTCTGGAGATTGGTCCCACGCCCAAAGAGCCAGCAGGGAAAACTATGCCTTGTTCTAAAGCTCTTTTGGAACCGCTTGCATAGCGCCACACACCTGGGGGCTGCAGGTTTTCCCGCTGCCTTCAGCCTCAAAACCGCCCTGTCCCACTTGGCGTCGCTCCAGGCACAAAAATGACCATATGTCTGGAGATTGGTCCCACGCCCAAAGAGCCAGCAGGGAAAATTATGCCTTGTTCTAAAGCTCTTTGGGAACCGCTTGCGTAGCCCCATACACCTGGGGGCTGCAGGCTTTCCTGCTGCCTTCAGCCTCAAAACCACCCTTTCCCACTTGGCGACACGCCAGACACAAAAGTGGCCATAGGTATGGATATGGGTCCCACACCCAAAGAGCCAGCAGGGAAAACTATGCCTTCTTCTAAAGCTCTTTGGGAACCGCTTGCGTAGCCCCACACACCTGGGGGCTGCAGGCTTTCCTGCTGCCTTCAGCCTCAAAACCACCCTTTCCCACTTGGCGCTGCGCCAGGCACAAAAATGGCCATATGGCTGGAGACTGGTCCCACGCCCAAAGAGCCACCAGGGAAAACTAGGCCTTGTTCTAAAGCTCTTTGGGAACCGCTTGCGTAGCCCCACGCAGCTGCGGGCTGGAGGCTTTTTTGGCACTTTCAGCCTGAAAACCACTTATTCCCACTTCTGGCCGCACCAGGCACAAAAATGGCCATATGTCTGTTGATGGGTCCCACGCCCAAAGAGCCAGCAGGGAAAACTAGGCCTTGTTCTAAAGCTCTTTGGGAACCGCTTGCGTAGCCCCACACACCTGGGGGCTGCAGGCTTTCCTGCTGCCTTCAGCCTCAAAACCACCCTTTCCCACTTGGCGCCGCGCCAGGCACAAAAATGCCCATATATCTGGAGACTGGTCCCACGCCCAAAGAGCCAGCAGGGAAAACTATGCCTTGTTCTAAAGCTCTTTGGGAACCGCTTGCGTAGCCCCACAGACCTGGGGGCTGCAGGCTTTCCTGCTGCCTTCAGCCTCAAAACCACCCTTTCCCACTTGGCGCCACGCCAGGCACAAAAATTGCCATAGGTATGGATATGGGTCCCACACCCAAGGAGCCAGCAGGGAAAACTATGCCTTGTTCTAAAGCTCTTTGGGAACCTCTTGCGTAGCCCCACACACCTGGGGGCTGCAGGCTTTCCTGCTGCCTTCAGCCTCAAAACCACCCTTTCCCACTTGGCGCCGCGCTAGGCACAAAAATGCCCATATGTCTGGAGACTGGTCCCACGCCCAAAGAGCCAGCAGGGAAAACTATGCCTTGTTCTAAAGCTCTTTGGGAAACGCTTGCGTAGCGCCACAGACCTGGGGGCTGCAGGCTTTCCTGCTGCCTTCAGCCTCCAAACCACCCTGTCCCACTTGGCGCCAAGCCAGGCACAAAAATGCCGATATGTCTGGAGATTGGTCCCACGCCCAAAGAGCCAGCAGGGAAATCTATGCCTTGTTCTAAAGCTCTTTGGGAAACGCTTGCGTAGCCCCACACACCTGCGAGCTGCAGGCTTTCCTGCTGCCTTCAGCCTCAAAACCACCCTTTCCCACTTGGCGTCGCTCCAGGCACAAAAATTGCCATATGGCTGGAGACTGGTGCCACGCCCAAAGAGCCAGCAGGGAAAACTATGCCTTGTTCTAAAGCTCTTTGGGAAACGCTTGCGTAGCCCCACAGACCTGGGGGCTGCAGGCTTTCCTGCTGCCTTCAGTCTCAAAACCACCCTTCCCCACTTGTCGCCGCGCCAGGCACAAAAATGGCCATATGTCTGGAGACTGGTCCCACGCCCAAAGAGCCAGCAGGGAAAACTATGCCTTGTTCTAAAGCTCTTTGGGAACCTCTTGCGTAGCCCCACAGACCTGGGGGCTGCAGGCTTTCCTGCTGCCTTCAGCCTCAAAACCACCCTTTCCAACTTGGTGCCGCGCCAGGCACAAAAATGGCCATATGGCTGGAGACTGGTCCCACGCCCAAAGAGCCACCAGGGAAAACTAGGCCTTGTTCTAAAGCTCTTTGGGAACCGCTTGCGTAGCCCCACGCAGCTGCGGGCTGGAGGCTTTTTTGGCACTTTCAGCCTGAAAACCACCTATTCCCACTTCTGGCCGCACCAGGCACAAAAATGGCCATATGTCTGTTGATGGGTCCCACGCCCAAAGAGCCAGCAGGGAAAACTAGGCCTTGTTCTAAAGCTCTTTGGGAACCGCTTGCGTAGCCCCACACACCTGGGGGCTGCAGGCTTTCCTGCTGCCTTCAGCCTCAAAACCACCCTTTCCCACTTGGCGCCGCGCCAGGCACAAAAATGCCCATATATCTGGAGACTGGTCCCACGCCCAAAGAGCCAGCAGGGAAAACTATGCCTTGTTCTAAAGCTCTTTGGGAACGGCTTGCGTAGCCCCACACACCTGGGGGCTGCAGGCTTTCCTGCTGCCTTCAGCCTCAAAACCACCCTTTCCCACTTGGCGCCGCGCCAGGCACAAAAATGGCCATATGTCTGGAGATTGGTCCCACGCCCAAAGAGCCAGCAGGGAAAACTATGCCTTGTTCTAAAGCTCTTTGGGAACCGCTTGCGTAGCCCCACACACCTGGGGGCTGCAGGCTTTCCTGCTGCCTTCAGCCTCAAAACCACCCTTTCCCACTTGGCGCCGCGCCAGGCACAAAAATGGCCATATGGCTGGAGACTGGTGCCACGCCCAAAGAGCCAGCAGGGAAAACTAGGCCTTGTTCTAAAGCTCTTTGGGAACCGCTTGCGTAGCCCCACACAGCTTGGGGCTGCAGGCTTTTTCGGCACTTTCAGCCTGAAAACCACCCTTTCCCACTTGGCGCCGCGCTAGGCACAAAAATGCCCATATGTCTGGAGACTGGTCCCACGCCCAAAGAGCCAGCAGGGAAAACTATGCCTTGTTCTAAAGCTCTTTGGGAAACGCTTGCGTAGCGCCACAGACCTGGGGGCTGCAGGCTTTCCTGCTGCCTTCAGCCTCCAAACCACCCTGTCCCACTTGGCGCCAAGCCAGGCACAAAAATGCCGATATGTCTGGAGATTGGTCCCACGCCCAAAGAGCCAGCAGGGAAATCTATGCCTTGTTCTAAAGCTCTTTGGGAAACGCTTGCGTAGCCCCACACACCTGCGAGCTGCAGGCTTTCCTGCTGCCTTCAGCCTCAAAACCACCCTTTCCCACTTGGCGTCGCTCCAGGCACAAAAATTGCCATATGGCTGGAGACTGGTCCCACGCCCAAAGAGCCAGCAGGGAAAACTATGCCTTGTTCTAAAGCTCTTTGGGAAACGCTTGCGTAGCCCCACAGACCTGGGGGCTGCAGGCTTTCCTGCTGCCTTCAGCCTCAAAACCACCCTTCCCCACTTGTCGCCGCGCCAGGCACAAAAATGGCCATATGTCTGGAGACTGGTCCGACGCCCAAAGAGCCAGCAGGGAAAACTATGCCTTGTTCTAAAGCTCTTTGGGAACCTCTTGCGTAGCCCCACGGACCTGGGGGCTGCAGGCTTTCCTGCTGCCTTCAGCCTCAAAACAACCCTTTCCTACTTGGCCCCTCACCAGGCACAAAAATGGCCATAAGTCTGGAGATTGGTCCCACGCCCAAAGAGCCAGCAGGGAAAACTATGCCTTGTTCTAAAGCTCTTTTGGAACCGCTTGCATAGCGCCACACACCTGGGGGCTGCAGGTTTTCCCGCTGCCTTCAGCCTCAAAACCGCCCTGTCCCACTTGGCGTCGCTCCAGGCACAAAAATGACCATATGTCTGGAGATTGGTCCCACGCCCAAAGAGCCAGCAGGGAAAATTATGCCTTGTTCTAAAGCTCTTTGGGAACCGCTTGCGTAGCCCCATACACCTGGGGGCTGCAGGCTTTCCTGCTGCCTTCAGCCTCAAAACCACCCTTTCCCACTTGGCGACACGCCAGACACAAAAGTGGCCATAGGTATGGATATGGGTCCCACACCCAAAGAGCCAGCAGGGAAAACTATGCCTTCTTCTAAAGCTCTTTGGGAACCGCTTGCGTAGCCCCACACACCTGGGGGCTGCAGGCTTTCCTGCTGCCTTCAGCCTCAAAACCACCCTTTCCCACTTGGCGCCGCGCCAGGCACAAAAATGGCCATATGGCTGGAGACTGGTCCCACGCCCAAAGAGCCACCAGGGAAAACTAGGCCTTGTTCTAAAGCTGTTTGGGAACCGCTTGCGTAGCCCCACGCAGCTGCGGGCTGGAGGCTTTTTTGGCACTTTCAGCCTGAAAACCACCTATTCCCACTTCTGGCCGCACCAGGCACAAAAATGGCCATATGTCTGTTGATGGGTCCCACGCCCAAAGAGCCAGCAGGGAAAACTAGGCCTTGTTCTAAAGCTCTTTGGGAACCGCTTGCGTAGCCCCACACACCTGGGGGCTGCAGGCTTTCCTGCTGCCTTCAGCCTCAAAACCACCCTTTCCCACTTGGCGCCGCGCCAGGCACAAAAATGCCCATATATCTGGAGACTGGTCCCACGCCCAAAGAGCCAGCAGGGAAAACTATGCCTTGTTCTAAAGCTCTTTGGGAACGGCTTGCGTAGCCCCACAGACCTGGGGGCTGCAGGCTTTCCTGCTGCCTTCAGCCTCAAAACCACCCTTTCCCACTTGGCGCCACGCCAGGCACAAAAATTGCCATAGGTATGGATATGGGTCCCACACCCAAGGAGCCAGCAGGGAAAACTATGCCTTGTTCTAAAGCTCTTTGGGAACCGCTTGCGTAGCCCCACACACCTGGGGGCTGCAGGCTTTCCTGCTGCCTTCAGCCTCAAAACCACCCTTTCCCACTTGGCGCCGCGCCAGGCACAAAAATGGCCATATGTCTGGAGATTGGTCCCACGCCCAAAGAGCCAGCAGGGAAAACTATGCCTTGTTCTAAAGCTCTTTGGGAAACGCTTGCGTAGCCCCACACACCTGGGGGCTGCAGGCTTTCCTGCTGCCTTCAGCCTCAAAACCACCCTTTCCCACTTGGCGCCGCGCCAGGCACAAAAATGGCCATATGGCTGGAGACTGGTGCCACGCCCAAAGAGCCAGCAGGGAAAACTAGGCCTTGTTCTAAAGCTCTTTGGGAACCGCTTGCGTAGCCCCACACAGCTTGGGGCTGCAGGCTTTTTCGGCACTTTCAGCCTGAAAACCACCCTTTCCCACTTGGCGCCGCGCTAGGCACAAAAATGCCCATATGTCTGGAGACTGGTCCCACGCCCAAAGAGCCACCAGGGAAAACTATGCCTTGTTCTAAAGCTCTTTGGGAAACGCTTGCGTAGCGCCACAGACCTGGGGGCTGCAGGCTTTCCTGCTGCCTTCAGCCTCCAAACCACCCTGTCCCACTTGGCGCCAAGCCAGGCACAAAAATGCCGATATGTCTGGAGATTGGTCCCACGCCCAAAGAGCCAGCAGGGAAATCTATGCCTTGTTCTAAAGCTCTTTGGGAAACGCTTGCGTAGCCCCACACACCTGCGAGCTGCAGGCTTTCCTGCTGCCTTCAGCCTCAAAACCACCCTTTCCCACTTGGCGTCGCTCCAGGCACAAAAATTGCCATATGGCTGGAGACTGGTGCCACGCCCAAAGAGCCAGCAGGGAAAACTATGCCTTGTTCTAAAGCTCTTTGGGAAACGCTTGCGTAGCCCCACAGACCTGGGGGCTGCAGGCTTTCCTGCTGCCTTCAGTCTCAAAACCACCCTTCCCCACTTGTCGCCGCGCCAGGCACAAAAATGGCCATATGTCTGGAGACTGGTCCCACGCCCAAAGAGCCAGCAGGGAAAACTATGCCTTGTTCTAAAGCTCTTTGGGAACCTCTTGCGTAGCCCCACAGACCTGGGGGCTGCAGGCTTTCCTGCTGCCTTCAGCCTCAAAACCACCCTTTCCAACTTGGTGCCGCGCCAGGCACAAAAATGGCCATATGTCTGGAGACTGGTCCCACGCCCAAAGAGCCAGCAGGGAAAACTATGCCTTGTTCTAAAGCTCTTTGGGAACGGCTTGCGTAGCCCCACACACCTGGGGGCTGCAGGCT
Source organism: Chroicocephalus ridibundus (assembly GCF_963924245.1). Classification (NCBI taxonomy): domain Eukaryota; kingdom Metazoa; phylum Chordata; class Aves; order Charadriiformes; family Laridae; genus Chroicocephalus; species Chroicocephalus ridibundus. Next base: position 66,298,581 of record NC_086289.1, read on the forward strand.
TTCCTGCTGCCTTCAGCCTCAAAACCACCCTTTCCCACTTGGCGCCACGCGAGGCACAAAAATTGCCATAGGTATGGATATGGATCCCACACCCAAGGAGCCAGCAGGGAAAACTATGCCTTGTTCTAAAGCTCTTTGGGAACCGCTTGCGTAGCCCCACACACCTGGGGGCTGCAGGCTTTCCTGCTGCCTTCAGCCTCAAAACCACCCTTTCCCACTTGGCTCCGCACCAGGCACAAAAATGGCCATATGTCTGGAGATTGGTCCCACGCCCAAAGAGCCAGCAGGGAAAACTATGCCTTGTTCTAAAGCTCTTTGGGAACCGCTTGCGTAGCCCCACGGACCTGGGGGCTGCAGGCTTTCCTGCTGCCTTCAGCCTCAAAACCACCCTTTCCCACTTGGCGCCGCGCCAGGCACAAAAATGGCCATATGTCTGGAGACTGGTGCCACGCCCAAAGAGCCAGCAGGGAAAACTAGGCCTTGTTCTAAAGCTCTTTGGGAACCGCTTGCGTAGCCCCACAGACCTGGGGGCTGCAGGCTTTTTCGGCACTTTCAGCCTCAAAACCACCCTTTCCCACTTGGCGCCGCGCTAGGCACAAAAATGCCCATATGTCTGGAGACTGGTCCCACTCCCAAAGAGCCAGCAGGGAAAACTAGGCCTTCTTCAAAAGCTCTTTGGGAAACGCTTGCGTAGCGCCACAGACCTGGGGGCTGCAGGCTTTCCTGCTGCCTTCAGCCTCAAAACCACCCTTTCCCACTTGGCGCCACGCCAGACACAAAAGTGGCCATAGGTATGGATATGGGTCCCACACCCAAAGAGCCAGCAGGGAAAACTATGCCTTGTTCTAAAGCTCTTTGGGAAACGCTTGCGTAGCCCCACACACCTGGGGGCTGCAGGCTTTCCTGCTGCCTTCAGCCTCAAAACCACCCTTTCCAACTTGGTGCCGCGCCAGGCACAAAAATGGCCATATGGCTGGAGACTGGTCCCACGCCCAAAGAGCCAGCAGGGAAAACTAGGCCTTGTTCTAAAGCTCTTTGGGAACCGCTTGCGTAGCCCCACGCAGCTGCGGGCTGCAGGCTTTTTTGGCACTTTCAGCCTCAAAACCACCTATTCCCACTTCTGGCCGCACCAGGCACAAAAATGGCCATATGTCTGTTGATGGGTCCCACGCCCAAAGAGCCAGCAGGGAAAACTATGCCTTGTTCTAAAGCTCTTTGGGAACGGCTTGCGTAGCCCCACACACCTGGGGGCTGCAGGCTTTCCTGCTGCCTTCAGCCTCAAAACCACCCTTTCCCACTTGGCGCCGCGCCAGGCACAAAAATGCCCATATATCTGGAGACTGGTCCCACGCCCAAAGAGCCAGCAGGGAAAACTATGCCTTGTTCTAAAGCTCTTTGGGAACCGCTTGCGTAGCCCCACACACCTGGGGGCTGCAGGCTTTCCTGCTGCCTTCAGCCTCAAAACCACCCTTTCCCACTTGGCGCCGCGCCAGGCACAAAAATGGCCATATGTCTGGAGATTGGTCCCACGCCCAAAGAGCCAGCAGGGAAAACTATGCCTTGTTCTAAAGCTCTTTGGGAACCGCTTGCGTAGCCCCACACACCTGGGGGCTGCAGGCTTTCCTGCTGCCTTCAGCCTCAAAACCACCCTTTCCCACTTGGCGCCGCGCCAGGCACAAAAATGGCCATATGTCTGGAGACTGGTGCCACGCCCAAAGAGCCAGCAGGGAAAACTAGGCCTTGTTCTAAAGCTCTTTGGGAACCGCTTGCGTAGCCCCACACAGCTTGGGGCTGCAGGCTTTTTCGGCACTTTCAGCCTGAAAACCACCCTTTCCCACTTGACGCCGCGCTAGGCACAAAAATGCCCATATGTCTGGAGACTGGTCCCACGCCCAAAGAGCCAGCAGGGAAAACTAGGCCTTCTTCTAAAGCTCTTTGGGAAACGCTTGCGTAGCCCCACACACCTGCGAGCTGCAGGCTTTCCTGCTGCCTTCAGCCTCAAAACCACCCTTTCCCACTTGGCGCCGCGCCAGGCACAAAAATGGCCATATGTCTGGAGACTGGTCCCACGCCCAAAGAGCCAGCAGGGAAAACTATGCCTTGTTCTAAAGCTCTTTGGGAACCTCTTGCGTAGCCCCACGGACCTGGGGGCTGCAGGCTTTCCTGCTGCCTTCAGCCTCAAAACAACCCTTTCCTACTTGGCCCCTCACCAGGCACAAAAATGGCCATAAGTCTGGAGATTGGTCCCACGCCCAAAGAGCCAGCAGGGAAAACTATGCCTTGTTCTAAAGCTCTTTTGGAACCGCTTGCATAGCGCCACACACCTGGGGGCTGCAGGTTTTCCCGCTGCCTTCAGCCTCAAAACCGCCCTGTCCCACTTGGCGTCGCTCCAGGCACAAAAATGACCATATGTCTGGAGATTGGTCCCACGCCCAAAGAGCCAGCAGGGAAAATTATGCCTTGTTCTAAAGCTCTTTGGGAACCGCTTGCGTAGCCCCATACACCTGGGGGCTGCAGGCTTTCCTGCTGCCTTCAGCCTCAAAACCACCCTTTCCCACTTGGCGACACGCCAGACACAAAAGTGGCCATAGGTATGGATATGGGTCCCACACCCAAAGAGCCAGCAGGGAAAACTATGCCTTCTTCTAAAGCTCTTTGGGAACCGCTTGCGTAGCCCCACACACCTGGGGGCTGCAGGCTTTCCTGCTGCCTTCAGCCTCAAAACCACCCTTTCCCACTTGGCGCCGCGCCAGGCACAAAAATGGCCATATGGCTGGAGACTGGTCCCACGCCCAAAGAGCCACCAGGGAAAACTAGGCCTTGTTCTAAAGCTCTTTGGGAACCGCTTGCGTAGCCCCACGCAGCTGCGGGCTGGAGGCTTTTTTGGCACTTTCAGCCTGAAAACCACCTATTCCCACTTCTGGCCGCACCAGGCACAAAAATGGCCATATGTCTGTTGATGGGTCCCACGCCCAAAGAGCCAGCAGGGAAAACTAGGCCTTGTTCTAAAGCTCTTTGGGAACCGCTTGCGTAGCCCCACACACCTGGGGGCTGCAGGCTTTCCTGCTGCCTTCAGCCTCAAAACCACCCTTTCCCACTTGGCGCCGCGCCAGGCACAAAAATGCCCATATATCTGGAGACTGGTCCCACGCCCAAAGAGCCAGCAGGGAAAACTATGCCTTGTTCTAAAGCTCTTTGGGAACGGCTTGCGTAGCCCCACAGACCTGGGGGCTGCAGGCTTTCCTGCTGCCTTCAGCCTCAAAACCACCCTTTCCCACTTGGCGCCACGCCAGGCACAAAAATTGCCATAGGTATGGATATGGGTCCCACACCCAAGGAGCCAGCAGGGAAAACTATGCCTTGTTCTAAAGCTCTTTGGGAACCGCTTGCGTAGCCCCACACACCTGGGGGCTGCAGGCTTTCCTGCTGCCTTCAGCCTCAAAACCACCCTTTCCCACTTGGCGCCGCGCCAGGCACAAAAATGGCCATATGTCTGGAGATTGGTCCCACGCCCAAAGAGCCAGCAGGGAAAACTATGCCTTGTTCTAAAGCTCTTTGGGAACCGCTTGCGTAGCCCCACACACCTGGGGGCTGCAGGCTTTCCTGCTGCCTTCAGCCTCAAAACCACCCTTTCCCACTTGGCGCCGCGCCAGGCACAAAAATGGCCATATGGCTGGAGACTGGTGCCACGCCCAAAGAGCCAGCAGGGAAAACTAGGCCTTGTTCTAAAGCTCTTTGGGAACCGCTTGCGTAGCCCCACACAGCTTGGGGCTGCAGGCTTTTTCGGCACTTTCAGCCTGAAAACCACCCTTTCCCACTTGGCGCCGCGCTAGGCACAAAAATGCCCATATGTCTGGAGACTGGTCCCACGCCCAAAGAGCCACCAGGGAAAACTATGCCTTGTTCTAAAGCTCTTTGGGAAACGCTTGCGTAGCGCCACAGACCTGGGGGCTGCAGGCTTTCCTGCTGCCTTCAGCCTCCAAACCACCCTGTCCCACTTGGCGCCAAGCCAGGCACAAAAATGCCGATATGTCTGGAGATTGGTCCCACGCCCAAAGAGCCAGCAGGGAAATCTATGCCTTGTTCTAAAGCTCTTTGGGAAACGCTTGCGTAGCCCCACACACCTGCGAGCTGCAGGCTTTCCTGCTGCCTTCAGCCTCAAAACCACCCTTTCCCACTTGGCGCCGCGCCAGGCACAAAAATGGCCATATGGCTGGAGACTGGTGCCACGCCCAAAGAGCCAGCAGGGAAAACTATGCCTTGTTCTAAAGCTCTTTGGGAAACGCTTGCGTAGCCCCACAGACCTGGGGGCTGCAGGCTTTCCTGCTGCCTTCAGTCTCAAAACCACCCTTCCCCACTTGTCGCCGCGCCAGGCACAAAAATGGCCATATGTCTGGAGACTGGTCCCACGCCCAAAGAGCCAGCAGGGAAAACTATGCCTTGTTCTAAAGCTCTTTGGGAACCTCTTGCGTAGCCCCACAGACCTGGGGGCTGCAGGCTTTCCTGCTGCCTTCAGCCTCAAAACCACCCTTTCCAACTTGGTGCCGCGCCAGGCACAAAAATGGCCATATGTCTGGAGACTGGTCCCACGCCCAAAGAGCCAGCAGGGAAAACTATGCCTTGTTCTAAAGCTCTTTGGGAACCGCTTGCGTAGCCCCACACACCTGGGGGCTGCAGGCTTTCCTGCTGCCTTCAGCCTCAAATCGACCTTTTCCCACTTGGCGCCGCGCCAGGCACAAAAATGCCCATATATCTGGAGACTGGTCCCACGCCCAAAGAGCCAGCAGGGAAAACTATGCCTTGTTCTAAAGCTCTTTGGGAACGGCTTGCGTAGCCCCACACACCTGGGGGCTGCAGGCTTTCCTGCTGCCTTCAGCCTCAAAACCACCCTTTCCCACTTGGCGCCACGCGAGGCACAAAAATTGCCATAGGTATGGATATGGATCCCACACCCAAGGAGCCAGCAGGGAAAACTATGCCTTGTTCTAAAGCTCTTTGGGAACCGCTTGCGTAGCCCCACACACCTGGGGGCTGCAGGCTTTCCTGCTGCCTTCAGCCTCAAAACCACCCTTTCCCACTTGGCGCCGCACCAGGCACAAAAATGGCCATATGTCTGGAGATTGGTCCCACGCCCAAAGAGCCAGCAGGGAAAACTATGCCTTGTTCTAAAGCTCTTTGGGAACCGCTTGCGTAGCCCCACGGACCTGGGGGCTGCAGGCTTTCCTGCTGCCTTCAGCCTCAAAACCACCCTTTCCCACTTGGCGCCGCGCCAGGCACAAAAATGCCCATATATCTGGAGACTGGTCCCACGCCCAAAGAGCCAGCAGGGAAAACTAGGCCTTGTTCTAAAGCTCTTTGGGAACCGCTTGCGTAGCCCCACAGACCTGGGGGCTGCAGGCTTTTTCGGCACTTTCAGCCTCAAAACCACCCTTTCCCACTTGGCGCCGCGCTAGGCACAAAAATGCCCATATGTCTGGAGACTGGTCCCACTCCCAAAGAGCCAGCAGGGAAAACTAGGCCTTCTTCAAAAGCTCTTTGGGAAACGCTTGCGTAGCCCCACGGACCTGGGGGCTGCAGGCTTTCCTGCTGCCTTCAGCCTCAAAACCACCCTTTCCCACTTGGCGCCACGCCAGACACAAAAGTGGCCATAGGTATGGATATGGGTCCCACACCCAAAGAGCCAGCAGGGAAAACTATGCCTTGTTCTAAAGCTCTTTGGGAAACGCTTGCGTAGCCCCACACACCTGGGGGCTGCAGGCTTTCCTGCTGCCTTCAGCCTCAAAACCACCCTTTCCAACTTGGTGCCGCGCCAGGCACAAAAATGGCCATATGGCTGGAGACTGGTCCCACGCCCAAAGAGCCAGCAGGGAAAACTAGGCCTTGTTCTAAAGCTCTTTGGGAACCGCTTGCGTAGCCCCACGCAGCTGCGGGCTGCAGGCTTTTTTGGCACTTTCAGCCTCAAAACCACCTATTCCCACTTCTGGCCGCACCAGGCACAAAAATGGCCATATGTCTGTTGATGGGTCCCACGCCCAAAGAGCCAGCAGGGAAAACTATGCCTTGTTCTAAAGCTCTTTGGGAACGGCTTGCGTAGCCCCACACACCTGGGGGCTGCAGGCTTTCCTGCTGCCTTCAGCCTCAAAACCACCCTTTCCCACTTGGCGCCGCGCCAGGCACAAAAATGCCCATATATCTGGAGACTGGTCCCACACCCAAGGAGCCAGCAGGGAAAACTATGCCTTGTTCTAAAGCTCTTTGGGAACCGCTTGCGTAGCCCCACACACCTGGGGGCTGCAGGCTTTCCTGCTGCCTTCAGCCTCAAAACCACCCTTTCCCACTTGGCGCCGCGCCAGGCACAAAAATGGCCATATGTCTGGAGATTGGTCCCACGCCCAAAGAGCCAGCAGGGAAAACTATGCCTTGTTCTAAAGCTCTTTGGGAACCGCTTGCGTAGCCCCACACACCTGGGGGCTGCAGGCTTTCCTGCTGCCTTCAGCCTCAAAACCACCCTTTCCCACTTGGCGCCGCGCCAGGCACAAAAATGGCCATATGTCTGGAGACTGGTGCCACGCCCAAAGAGCCAGCAGGGAAAACTAGGCCTTGTTCTAAAGCTCTTTGGGAACCGCTTGCGTAGCCCCACACAGCTTGGGGCTGCAGGCTTTTTCGGCACTTTCAGCCTGAAAACCACCCTTTCCCACTTGACGCCGCGCTAGGCACAAAAATGCCCATATGTCTGGAGACTGGTCCCACGCCCAAAGAGCCAGCAGGGAAAACTAGGCTTTCTTCTAAAGCTCTTTGGGAAACGCTTGCGTAGCCCCACACACCTGCGAGCTGCAGGCTTTCCTGCTGCCTTCAGCCTCAAAACCACCCTTTCCCACTTGGCGTCGCTCCAGGCACAAAAATGGCCATATATCTGGAGACTGGTCCCACGCCCAAAGAGCCAGCAGGGAAAACTATGCCTTGTTCTAAAGCTCTTTGGGAACCTCTTGCGTAGCCCCACGGACCTGGGGACTGCAGGCATTCCTGCTGCCTTCAGCCTCAAAACAACCCTTTCCTACTTGGCCCCTCACCAGGCACAAAAATGGCCATAAGCCTGGAGATTGGTCCCACGCCCAAAGAGCCAGCAGGGAAAACTATGCCTTGTTCTAAAGCTCTTTGGGAACCGCTTGCGTAGCGCCACACACCTGGGGGCTGCAGGTTTTCCCGCTGCCTTCAGCCTCAAAACCGCCCTTTCCCACTTGGCGCCGCGCCAGGCACAAAAATGCCCATATATCTGGAGACTGGTGCCACGCCCAAAGAGCCAGCAGGGAAAACTAGGCCTTGTTCTAAAGCTCTTTGGAAACCGCTTGCGTAGCCCCACACAGCTTGGGGCTGCAGGCTTTTTCGGCACTTTCAGCCTGAAAACCACCTATTCCCACTTCTGGCCGCACCAGGCACAAAAATGGCCATATGTCTGTTGATGGGTCCCACGCCCAAAGAGCCAGCAGGGAAAACTAGGCCTTGTTCTAAAGCTCTTTGGGAACCGCTTGCGTAGCCCCACACACCTGGGGGCTGCAGGCTTTCCTGCTGCCTTCAGCCTCAAAACCACCCTTTCCCACTTGGCGCCGCGCCAGGCACAAAAATGCCCATATATCTGGAGACTGGTCCCACGCCCAAAGAGCCAGCAGGGAAAACTATGCCTTGTTCTAAAGCTCTTTGGGAACGGCTTGCGTAGCCCCACAGACCTGGGGGCTGCAGGCTTTCCTGCTGCCTTCAGCCTCAAAACCACCCTTTCCCACTTGGCGCCACGCCAGGCACAAAAATTGCCATAGGTATGGATATGGGTCCCACACCCAAGGAGCCAGCAGGGAAAACTATGCCTTGTTCTAAAGCTCTTTGGGAACCGCTTGCGTAGCCCCACACACCTGGGGGCTGCAGGCTTTCCTGCTGCCTTCAGCCTCAAAACCACCCTTTCCCACTTGGCGCCGCGCCAGGCACAAAAATGGCCATATGTCTGGAGATTGGTCCCACGCCCAAAGAGCCAGCAGGGAAAACTATGCCTTGTTCTAAAGCTCTTTGGGAACCGCTTGCGTAGCCCCACACACCTGGGGGCTGCAGGCTTTCCTGCTGCCTTCAGCCTCAAAACCACCCTTTCCCACTTGGCGCCGCGCCAGGCACAAAAATGGCCATATGGCTGGAGACTGGTGCCACGCCCAAAGAGCCAGCAGGGAAAACTAGGCCTTGTTCTAAAGCTCTTTGGGAACCGCTTGCGTAGCCCCACACAGCTTGGGGCTGCAGGCTTTTTCGGCACTTTCAGCCTGAAAACCACCCTTTCCCACTTGGCGCCGCGCTAGGCACAAAAATGCCCATATGTCTGGAGACTGGTCCCACGCCCAAAGAGCCACCAGGGAAAACTATGCCTTGTTCTAAAGCTCTTTGGGAAACGCTTGCGTAGCGCCACAGACCTGGGGGCTGCAGGCTTTCCTGCTGCCTTCAGCCTCCAAACCACCCTGTCCCACTTGGCGCCAAGCCAGGCACAAAAATGCCGATATGTCTGGAGATTGGTCCCACGCCCAAAGAGCCAGCAGGGAAATCTATGCCTTGTTCTAAAGCTCTTTGGGAAACGCTTGCGTAGCCCCACACACCTGCGAGCTGCAGGCTTTCCTGCTGCCTTCAGCCTCAAAACCACCCTTTCCCACTTGGCGTCGCTCCAGGCACAAAAATTGCCATATGGCTGGAGACTGGTGCCACGCCCAAAGAGCCAGCAGGGAAAACTATGCCTTGTTCTAAAGCTCTTTGGGAAACGCTTGCGTAGCCCCACAGACCTGGGGGCTGCAGGCTTTCCTGCTGCCTTCAGCCTCAAAACCACCCTTTCCCACTTGGCGCCACGCCAGACACAAAAGTGGCCATAGGTATGGATATGGGTCCCACACCCAAAGAGCCAGCAGGGAAAACTATGCCTTGTTCTAAAGCTCTTTGGGAAACGCTTGCGTAGCCCCACACACCTGGGGGCTGCAGGCTTTCCTGCTGCCTTCAGCCTCAAAACCACCCTTTCCAACTTGGTGCCGCGCCAGGCACAAAAATGGCCATATGGCTGGAGACTGGTCCCACGCCCAAAGAGCCAGCAGGGAAAACTAGGCCTTGTTCTAAAGCTCTTTGGGAACCGCTTGCGTAGCCCCACGCAGCTGCGGGCTGCAGGCTTTTTTGGCACTTTCAGCCTCAAAACCACCTATTCCCACTTCTGGCCGCACCAGGCACAAAAATGGCCATATGTCTGTTGATGGGTCCCACGCCCAAAGAGCCAGCAGGGAAAACTATGCCTTGTTCTAAAGCTCTTTGGGAACGGCTTGCGTAGCCCCACACACCTGGGGGCTGCAGGCTTTCCTGCTGCCTTCAGCCTCAAAACCACCCTTTCCCACTTGGCGCCGCGCCAGGCACAAAAATGCCCATATATCTGGAGACTGGTCCCACACCCAAGGAGCCAGCAGGGAAAACTATGCCTTGTTCTAAAGCTCTTTGGGAACGGCTTGCGTAGCCCCACACACCTGGGGGCTGCAGGCTTTCCTGCTGCCTTCAGCCTCAAAACCACCCTTTCCCACTTGGCGCCGCGCCAGGCACAAAAATGGCCATATGTCTGGAGATTGGTCCCACGCCCAAAGAGCCAGCAGGGAAAACTATGCCTTGTTCTAAAGCTCTTTGGGAACCGCTTGCGTAGCCCCACACACCTGGGGGCTGCAGGCTTTCCTGCTGCCTTCAGCCTCAAAACCACCCTTTCCCACTTGGCGCCGCGCCAGGCACAAAAATGGCCATATGTCTGGAGACTGGTGCCACGCCCAAAGAGCCAGCAGGGAAAACTAGGCCTTGTTCTAAAGCTCTTTGGGAACCGCTTGCGTAGCCCCACACAGCTTGGGGCTGCAGGCTTTTTCGGCACTTTCAGCCTGAAAACCACCCTTTCCCACTTGACGCCGCGCTAGGCACAAAAATGCCCATATGTCTGGAGACTGGTCCCACGCCCAAAGAGCCAGCAGGGAAAACTAGGCCTTCTTCTAAAGCTCTTTGGGAAACGCTTGCGTAGCGCCACAGACCTGGGAGCTGCAGGCTTTCCTGCTGCCTTCAGCCTCAAAACCACCCTTTCCCACTTGGCGCCACGCCAGGCCCAAAAATGGCCATATGTCTGGAGATTGGTCCCACGCCCAAAGAGCCAGCAGGGAAAACTATGCCTTGTTCTAAAGCTCTTTGGGAAACGCTTGCGTAGCCCCACACACCTGCGAGCTGCAGGCTTTCCTGCTGCCTTCAGCCTCAAAACCACCCTTTCCCACTTGGCGTCGCTCCAGGCACAAAAATGGCCATATATCTGGAGACTGGTCCCACGCCCAAAGAGCCAGCAGGGAAAACTATGCCTTGTTCTAAAGCTCTTTGGGAACCTCTTGCGTAGCCCCACGGACCTGGGGACTGCAGGCATTCCTGCTGCCTTCAGCCTCAAAACAACCCTTTCCTACTTGGCCCCTCACCAGGCACAAAAATGGCCATAAGCCTGGAGATTGGTCCCACGCCCAAAGAGCCAGCAGGGAAAACTATGCCTTGTTCTAAAGCTCTTTGGGAACCGCTTGCGTAGCGCCACACACCTGGGGGCTGCAGGTTTTCCCGCTGCCTTCAGCCTCAAAACCGCCCTTTCCCACTTGGCGCCGCGCCAGGCACAAAAATGCCCATATATCTGGAGACTGGTGCCACGCCCAAAGAGCCAGCAGGGAAAACTAGGCCTTGTTCTAAAGCTCTTTGGAAACCGCTTGCGTAGCCCCACACAGCTTGGGGCTGCAGGCTTTTTCGGCACTTTCAGCCTGAAAACCACCCTTTCCCACTTGGCGCCGCGCTAGGCACAAAAATGCCCATATGTCTGGAGATTGGTCCCACGCCCAAAGAGCCAGCAGGGAAAACTATGCCTTGTTCTAAAGCTCTTTGGGAAACGCTTGCGTAGCGCCATAGACCTGGGGGCTGCAGGCTTTCCTGCTGCCTTCAGCCTCAAAACCACCCTTTCAACTTGGCGCCGCGCCAGGCCCAAAAATGGCCATATGTCTGGAGATTGGTCCCACGCCCAAAGAGCCAGCAGGGAAAACTATGCCTTGTTCTAAAGCTCTTTGGGAAACGCTTGCGTAGCCCCACACACCTGCGAGCTGCAGGCTTTCCTGCTGCCTTCAGCCTCAAAACCACCCTTTCCCACTTGGCGTCGCTCCAGGCACAAAAATTGCCATATGGCTGGAGCTTGGTCCCACGCCCAAAGAGCCAGCAGGGAAAACTATGCCTTGTTCTAAAGCTCTTTGGGAAACGCTTGCGTAGCCCCACACACCTGCGAGCTGCAGGCTTTCCTGCTGCCTTCAGCCTCAAAACCACCCTTTCCCACTTGGTGCCGCGCCAGGCACAAAAATGCCCATATATCTGGAGACTGGTCCCACGCCCAAAGAGCCAGCAGGGAAAACTAGGCCTTGTTCTAAAGCTCTTTGGGAACCGCTTGCGTAGCCCCACACACCTGGGGGCTGCAGGCTTTCCTGCTGCCTTCAGCCTCAAAACCACCCTTTCCCACTTGGCGCCACGCGAGGCACAAAAATTGCCATAGGTATGGATATGGGTCCCACACCCAAGGAGCCAGCAGGGAAAACTATGCCTTGTTCTAAAGCTCTTTGGGAACCGCTTGCGTAGCCCCACACACCTGGGGGCTGCAGGCTTTCCTGCTGCCTTCAGCCTCAAAACCACCCTTTCCCACTTGGCGCCGCGCCAGGCACAAAAATGGCCATATGGCTGGAGACTGGTGCCACGCCCAAAGAGCCAGCAGGGAAAACTAGGCCTTGTTCTAAAGCTCTTTGGGAACCGCTTGCGTAGCCCCACACAGCTTGGGGCTGCAGGCTTTTTCGGCACTTTCAGCCTGAAAACCACCCTTTCCCACTTGGCGCCGCGCTAGGCACAAAAATGCCCATATGTCTGGAGACTGGTCCCACGCCCAAAGAGCCAGCAGGGAAAACTAGGCCTTCTTCTAAAGCTCTTTGGGAAACGCTTGCGTAGCGACACAGACCTGGGGGCTGCAGGCTTTCCTGCTGCCTTCAGCCTCAAAACCACCCTTTCCCACTTGGCGCCACGCCAGGCCCAAAAATGGCCATATGTCTGGAGATTGGTCCCACGCCCAAAGAGCCAGCAGGGAAAACTATGCCTTGTTCTAAAGCTCTTTGGGAACCTCTTGCGTAGCCCCATACACCTGGGGGCTGCAGGCTTTCCTGCTGCCTTCAGCCTCAAAACCACCCTTTCCCACTTGGCGCCGCGCCAGGCACAAAAATGCCCATATATCTGGAGACTGGTCCCACGCCCAAAGAGCCAGCAGGGAAAACTATGCCTTGTTCTAAAGCTCTTTGGGAACCTCTTGCGTAGCCCCACGGACCTGGGGGCTGCAGGCTTTCCTGCTGCCTTCAGCCTCAAAACAACCCTTTCCTACTTGGCCTTTCACCAGGCACAAAAATGGCCATAAGTCTGGAGATTGGTCCCACGCCCAAAGAGCCAGCAGGGAAAACTATGCCTTGTTCTAAAGCTCTTTGGGAACCGCTTGCGTAGCCCCATACACCTGGGGGCTGCAGGCTTTCCTGCTGCCTTCAGCCTCAAAAACACCCTTTCCCACTTGGCGCCATGCGAGGCACAAAAATTGCCATAGGTATGGATATGGGTCCCACACCCAAGGAGCCAGCAGGGAAAACTATGCCTTGTTCTAAAGCTCTTTGGGAACCGCTTGCGTAGCCCCACACACCTGGGGGCTGCAGGCTTTCCTGCTGCCTTCAGCCTCAAAACCACCCTTTCCCACTTGGCGTCGCTCCAGGCACAAAAATTGCCATATGGCTGGAGCTTGGTCCCACGCCCAAAGAGCCAGCAGGGAAAACTATGCCTTGTTCTAAAGCTCTTTGGGAACCGCTTGCGTAGCGCCACAGACCTGGGGGCTGCAGGCTTTCCTGCTGCCTTCACCCTCAAAACCACCCTTCCCCACTTGTCGCCGCGCCAGGCACAAAAATGGCCATATATCTGGAGACTGGTCCCACGCCCAAAGAGCCAGCAGGGAAAACTATGCCTTGTTCTAAAGCTCTTTGGGAACCTCTTGCGTAGCCCCACGGACCTGGGGGCTGCAGGCATTCCTGCTGCCTTCAGCCTCAAAACAACCCTTTCCTACTTGGCCCCTCACCAGGCACAAAAATGGCCATAAGTCTGGAGATTGGTCCCACGCCCAAAGAGCCAGCAGGGAAAACTATGCCTTGTTCTAAAGCTCTTTGGGAACGGCTTGCGTAGCCCCACAGACCTGGGGGCTGCAGGTTTTCCCGCTGCCTTCAGCCTCAAAACCGCCCTGTCCCACTTGGCGTCGCTCCAGGCACAAAAATGGCCATATGTCTAGAGATTGGTCCCACGCCCAAAGAGCCAACAGGGAGAACTATGCCTTGTTCTAAAGCTCTTTGGGAACCGCTTGCGTAGCCCCATACACCTGGGGGCTGCAGGCTTTCCTGCTGCCTTCAGCCTCAAAACCACCCTTTCCCACTTGGCGCCGCGCCAGGCACAAAAATGCCCATATGTCTGGAGACTGGTCCCACGCCCAAAGAGCCAGCATGGAAAACTATACCTTGTTCTAAAGCTCTTTGGGAACCGCTTGCGTAGCCCCACACACCTGGGGGCTGCAGGCTTTCCTGCTGCCTTCAGCCTCAAAACCACCCTTTCCCACTTGGCGCCGCGCCAGGCACAAAAATGGGCATATGTCTGGAGGTTGGTCCCACGCCCAAAGAGCCAGCAGGGAAAACTATGCCTTGTTCTAAAGCTCTTTGGGAACCGCTTGCGTAGCCCCACACACCTGGGGGCTGCAGGCTTTCCTGCTGCCTTCAGCCTCAAAACCACCCTTTCCCACTTGGCGCCGCGCCAGGCACAAAAATGGCCATATGTCTGGAGACTGGTGCCACGCCCAAAGATCCAGCAGGGAAAACTAGGCCTTCTTCTAAAGCTCTTTGGGAACCGCTTGCGTAGCCCCATACACCTGGGGGCTGCAGGCTTTCCTGCTGCCTTCAGCCTCAAAACCACCCTTTCCCACTTGGCGCCGCGCCAGGCACAAAAATGCCCATATGTCTGGAGACTGGTCCCACGCCCAAAGAGCCAGCATGGAAAACTATACCTTGTTCTAAAGCTCTTTGGGAACCGCTTGCGTAGCCCCACACACCTGGGGGCTGCAGGCTTTCCTGCTGCCTTCAGCCTCAAAACCACCCTTTCCCACTTGGCGCCGCGCCAGGCACAAAAATGGGCATATGTCTGGAGGTTGGTCCCACGCCCAAAGAGCCAGCAGGGAAAACTATGCCTTGTTCTAAAGCTCTTTGGGAACCGCTTGCGTAGCCCCACACACCTGGGGGCTGCAGGCTTTCCTGCTGCCTTCAGCCTCAAAACCACCCTTTCCCACTTGGCGCCGCGCCAGGCACAAAAATGGCCATATGTCTGGAGACTGGTGCCACGCCCAAAGATCCAGCAGGGAAAACTAGGCCTTCTTCTAAAGCTCTTTGGGAACCGCTTGCGTAGCCCCATACACCTGGGGGCTGCAGGCTTTCCTGCTGCCTTCAGCCTCAAAACCACCCTTTCCCACTTGGCGCCGCGCCAGGCACAAAAATGCCCATATGTCTGGAGACTGGTCCCACGCCCAAAGAGCCAGCATGGAAAACTATACCTTGTTCTAAAGCTCTTTGGGAACCGCTTGCGTAGCCCCACACACCTGGGGGCTGCAGGCTTTCCTGCTGCCTTCAGCCTCAAAACCACCCTTTCCCACTTGGCGCCGCGCCAGGCACAAAAATGGGCATATGTCTGGAGGTTGGTCCCACGCCCAAAGAGCCAGCAGGGAAAACTATGCCTTGTTCTAAAGCTCTTTGGGAACCGCTTGCGTAGCCCCACACACCTGGGGGCTGCAGGCTTTCCTGCTGCCTTCAGCCTCAAAACCACCCTTTCCCACTTGGCGCCGCGCCAGGCACAAAAATGGCCATATGTCTGGAGACTGGTGCCACGCCCAAAGATCCAGCAGGGAAATCTATGCCTTGTTCTAAAGCTCTTTGGGAACCGCTTGCGTAGCCCCACACAGCTTGGGGCTGCAGGCTTTTTCGGCACTTTCAGCCTGAAAACCACCCTTTCCCACTTGGCGCCGCGCTAGGCACAAAAATGGCCATATGTCTGGAGACTGGTCCCACGCCCAAAGAGCCAGCAGGGAAAACTATGCCTTGTTCTAAAGCTCTTTGGGAAACGCTTGCGTAGCCCCACACACCTGCGAGCTGCAGGCTTTCCTGCTGCCTTCAGCCTCAAAACCACCCTTTCCCACTTGGCGTTGCTCCAGGCACAAAAATTGCCATATGGCTGGAGCTTGGTCCCACGCCCAAAGAGCCAGCAGGGAAAACTATGCCTTGTTCTAAAGCTCTTTGGGAAACGCTTGCGTAGCCCCACACACCTGGGGGCTGCAGGCTTTCCTGCTGCCTTCAGCCTCAAAACCACCCTTTCCCACTTGGCGTCGCTCCAGGCACAAAAATGGCCATATATCTGGAGACTGGTCCCACGCCCAAAGAGCCAGCAGGGAAAACTATGCCTTGTTCTAAAGCTCTTTGGGAACCTCTTGCGTAGCCCCACGGACCTGGGGGCTGCAGGCTTTCCTGCTGCCTTCAGCCTCAAAACAACCCTTTCCTACTTGGCCCCTCACCAGGCACAAAAATGGCCATAAGTCTGGAGATTGGTCCCACGCCCAAAGAGCCAGCAGGGAAAACTATGCCTTGTTCTAAAGCTCTTTGGGAACCGCTTGCGTAGCGCCACACACCTGGGGGCTGCAGGTTTTCCCGCTGCCTTCAGCCTCAAAACCGCCCTGTCCCACTTGGCGTCGCTCCAGGCACAAAAATGGCCATATGTCTAGAGATTGGTCCCACGCCCAAAGAGCCAGCAGGGAAAACTATGCCTTGTTCTAAAGCTCTTTGGGAACCGCTTGCGTAGCCCCATACACCTGGGGGCTGCAGGCTTTCCTGCTGCCTTCAGCCTCAAAACCACCCTTTCCCACTTGGCGCCGCGCCAGGCACAAAAAAGGCCATATGGCTGGAGACTGGTCCCACGCCCAAAGAGCCAGCAGGGAAAACTAGGCCTTCTTCTAAAGCTCTTTGGGAACCTCTTGCGTAGCCCCACGCAGCTGCGGGCTGCAGGCTTTTTTGGCACTTTCAGCCTCAAAACCACCCTTTCCCACTTGGCGCGGCACCAGGCACAAAAAAGGCCATATGTCTGGAGATTGGTCCCACGCCCAAAGAGCCAGCAGGGAAAACTATGCCTTGTTCTAAAGCTCTTTGGGAACCGCTTGCGTAGCCCCACACACCTGGGGGCTGCAGGCTTTCCTGCTGCCTTCAGCCTCAAAACCACCCTTTCCCACTTGGCGCTGCGCCAGGCACAAAAATGGCCATATGTCTGGAGACTGGTCCCACGCCCAAAGATCCAGCAGGGAAAACTAGGCCTTCTTCTAAAGCTCTTTGGGAACCGCTTGCGTAGCCCCACACAGCTTGGGGCTGCAGGCTTTTTCGGCACTTTCAGCCTGAAAACCACCCTTTCCCACTTGGCGCCGCGCTAGGCACAAAAATGGCCATATGTCTGGAGACTGGTCCCACGCCCAAAGAGCCAGCAGGGAAAACTATGCCTTGTTCTAAAGCTCTTTGGGAAACGCTTGCGTAGCCCCACACACCTGCGAGCTGCAGGCTTTCCTGCTGCCTTCAGCCTCAAAACCACCCTTTCCCACTTGGCGTCGCTCCAGGCACAAAAATTGCCATATGGCTGGAGCTTGGTCCCACGCCCAAAGAGCCAGCAGGGAAAACTATGCCTTGTTCTAAAGCTCTTTGGGAAACGCTTGCGTAGCCCCACACACCTGGGGGCTGCAGGCTTTCCTGCTGCCTTCAGCCTCAAAACCACCCTTTCCCACTTGGCGCCGCGCCAGGCACAAAAATGGCCATATATCTGGAGACTGGTCCCACGCCCAAAGAGCCACCAGGGAAAACTATGCCTTGTTCTAAAGCTCTTTGGGAACCTCTTTCGTAGCCCCACGGACCTGGGGGCTGCAGGCTTTCCTGCTGCCTTCAGCCTCAAAACAACCCTTTCCTACTTGGCCCCTCACCAGGCACAAAAATGGCCATAAGTCTGGAGATTGGTCCCACGCCCAAAGAGCCAGCAGGGAAAACTATGCCTTGTTCTAAAGCTCTTTGGGAACCGCTTGCGTAGCGCCACACACCTGGGGGCTGCAGGTTTTCCCGCTGCCTTCAGCCTCAAAACCGCCCTGTCCCACTTGGCGTCGCTCCAGGCACAAAAATGGCCATATGTCTAGAGATTGGTCCCACGCCCAAAGAGCCAGCAGGGAAAACTATGCCTTGTTCTAAAGCTCTTTGGGAACCGCTTGCGTAGCCCCATACACCTGGGGGCTGCAGGCTTTCCTGCTGCCTTCAGCCTCAAAACCACCCTTTCCCACTTGGCGGTGCGCCAGGCACAAAAATGGCCATATGGCTGGAGACTGGTCCCACGCCCAAAGAGCCAGCAGGGAAAACTAGGCCTTGTTCTAAAGCTCTTTGGGAACCGCTTGCGTAGCCCCACGCAGCTGCGGGCTGCAGGCTTTTTTGGCACTTTCAGCCTCAAAACCACCCTTTCCCACTTGGCGCGGCACCACGCACAAAAAAGGCCATATGTCTGGAGATTGGTCCCACGCCCAAAGAGCCAGCAGGGAAAACTATGCTTTGTTCTAAAGCTCTTTGGGAACCGCTTGCGTAGCCCCACAGACCTGGGGGCTGCAGGCTTTCCTGCTGCCTTCAGCCTCAAAACCACCCTTTCAACTTGGCGCCGCGCCAGGCCCAAAAATGGCCATATGTCTGGAGATTGGTCCCACGCCCAAAGAGCCAGCAGGGAAAACTATGCCTTGTTCTAAAGCTCTTTGGGAAACGCTTGCGTAGCCCCACACACCTGCGAGCTGCAGGCTTTCCTGCTGCCTTCAGCCTCAAAACCACCCTTTCCCACTTGGCGTCGCTCCAGGCACAAAAATTGCCATATGGCTGGAGCTTGGTCCCACGCCCAAAGAGCCAGCAGGGAAAACTATGCCTTGTTCTAAAGCTCTTTGGGAAACGCTTGCGTAGCCCCACAGACCTGGGGGCTGCAGGCTTTCCTGCTGCCTTCAGCTTCAAAAACAGCCTTCCCCACTTGGCGCCACGCCAGACACAAAAGTGGCCATAGGTATGGATATGGGTCCCACACCCAAAGAGCCAGCAGGGAAAACTATGCCTTGTTCTAAAGCTCTTTGGGAACCGCTTGCGTAGCCCCACACACCTGGGGGCTGCAGGCTTTCCTGCTGCCTTCAGCCTCAAAACAACCCTTTCCCACTTGGTGCCGCGCCAGGCACAAAAATGCCCATATATCTGGAGACTGGTCCCACGCCCAAAGAGCCAGCAGGGAAAACTATGCCTTGTTCTAAAGCTCTTTGGGAACCGCTTGCGTAGCCCCACACACCTGGGGGCTGCAGGCTTTCCTGCTGCCTTCAGCCTCAAAACCACCCTTTCCCACTTGGCGCCACGCGAGGCACAAAAATTGCCATAGGTATGGATATGGGTCCCACACCCAAGGAGCCAGCAGGGAAAACTATGCCTTGTTCTAAAGCTCTTTGGGAACCGCTTGCGTAGCCCCACACACCTGGGGGCTGCAGGCTTTCCTGCTGCCTTCAGCCTCAAAACCACCCTTTCCCACTTGGCGCCGCGCCAGGCACAAAAATGGCCATATGGCTGGAGACTGGTGCCACGCCCAAAGAGCCAGCAGGGAAAACTAGGCCTTGTTCTAAAGCTCTTTGGGAACCGCTTGCGTAGCCCCACACAGCTTGGGGCTGCAGGCTTTTTCGGCACTTTCAGCCTCAAAACCACCCTTTCCCACTTGGCGTCGCTCCAGGCACAAAAATTGCCATATGGCTGGAGCTTGGTCCCACGCCCAAAGAGCCAGCAGGGAAAACTATGCCTTGTTCTAAAGCTCTTTGGGAAACGCTTGCGTAGCCCCACACACCTGGGGGCTGCAGGCTTTCCTGCTGCCTTCAGCCTCAAAACCACCCTTTCCCACTTGGCGCCGCGCCAGGCACAAAAATGGCCATATATCTGGAGACTGGTCCCACGCCCAAAGAGCCACCAGGGAAAACTATGCCTTGTTCTAAAGCTCTTTGGGAACCTCTTTCGTAGCCCCACGGACCTGGGGGCTGCAGGCTTTCCTGCTGCCTTCAGCCTCAAAACAACCCTTTCCTACTTGGCCCCTCACCAGGCACAAAAATGGCCATAAGTCTGGAGATTGGTCCCACGCCCAAAGAGCCAGCAGGGAAAACTATGCCTTGTTCTAAAGCTCTTTGGGAACCGCTTGCGTAGCGCCACACACCTGGGGGCTGCAGGTTTTCCCGCTGCCTTCAGCCTCAAAACCGCCCTGTCCCACTTGGCGTCGCTCCAGGCACAAAAATGGCCATATGTCTAGAGATTGGTCCCACGCCCAAAGAGCCAGCAGGGAAAACTATGCCTTGTTCTAAAGCTCTTTGGGAACCGCTTGCGTAGCCCCATACACCTGGGGGCTGCAGGCTTTCCTGCTGCCTTCAGCCTCAAAACCACCCTTTCCCACTTGGCGGTGCGCCAGGCACAAAAATGGCCATATGGCTGGAGACTGGTCCCACGCCCAAAGAGCCAGCAGGGAAAACTAGGCCTTGTTCTAAAGCTCTTTGGGAACCGCTTGCGTAGCCCCACGCAGCTGCGGGCTGCAGGCTTTTTTGGCACTTTCAGCCTCAAAACCACCCTTTCCCACTTGGCGCGGCACCACGCACAAAAAAGGCCATATGTCTGGAGATTGGTCCCACGCCCAAAGAGCCAGCAGGGAAAACTATGCCTTGTTCTAAAGCTCTTTGGGAACCGCTTGCGTAGCCCCACAGACCTGGGGGCTGCAGGCTTTCCTGCTGCCTTCAGCCTCAAAACCACCCTTTCAACTTGGCGCCGCGCCAGGCCCAAAAATGGCCATATGTCTGGAGATTGGTCCCACGCCCAAAGAGCCAGCAGGGAAAACTATGCCTTGTTCTAAAGCTCTTTGGGAAACGCTTGCGTAGCCCCACACACCTGCGAGCTGCAGGCTTTCCTGCTGCCTTCAGCCTCAAAACCACCCTTTCCCACTTGGCGTCGCTCCAGGCACAAAAATTGCCATATGGCTGGAGCTTGGTCCCACGCCCAAAGAGCCAGCAGGGAAAACTATGCCTTGTTCTAAAGCTCTTTGGGAAACGCTTGCGTAGCCCCACAGACCTGGGGGCTGCAGGCTTTCCTGCTGCCTTCAGCTTCAAAAACAGCCTTCCCCACTTGGCGCCACGCCAGACACAAAAGTGGCCATAGGTATGGATATGGGTCCCACACCCAAAGAGCCAGCAGGGAAAACTATGCCTTGTTCTAAAGCTCTTTGGGAACCGCTTGCGTAGCCCCACACACCTGGGGGCTGCAGGCTTTCCTGCTGCCTTCAGCCTCAAAACAACCCTTTCCCACTTGGTGCCGCGCCAGGCACAAAAATGCCCATATATCTGGAGACTGGTCCCACGCCCAAAGAGCCAGCAGGGAAAACTATGCCTTGTTCTAAAGCTCTTTGGGAACCGCTTGCGTAGCCCCACACACCTGGGGGCTGCAGGCTTTCCTGCTGCCTTCAGCCTCAAAACCACCCTTTCCCACTTGGCGCCACGCGAGGCACAAAAATTGCCATAGGTATGGATATGGGTCCCACACCCAAGGAGCCAGCAGGGAAAACTATGCCTTGTTCTAAAGCTCTTTGGGAACCGCTTGCGTAGCCCCACACACCTGGGGGCTGCAGGCTTTCCTGCTGCCTTCAGCCTCAAAACCACCCTTTCCCACTTGGCGCCGCGCCAGGCACAAAAATGGCCATATGGCTGGAGACTGGTGCCACGCCCAAAGAGCCAGCAGGGAAAACTAGGCCTTGTTCTAAAGCTCTTTGGGAACCGCTTGCGTAGCCCCACACAGCTTGGGGCTGCAGGCTTTTTCGGCACTTTCAGCCTGAAAACCACCCTTTCCCACTTGGCGCCGCGCTAGGCACAAAAATGCCCATATGTCTGGAGACTGGTCCCACGCCCAAAGAGCCAGCAGGGAAAACTAGGCCTTCTTCTAAAGCTCTTTGGGAAACGCTTGCGTAGCGACACAGACCTGGGGGCTGCAGGCTTTCCTGCTGCCTTCAGCCTCAAAACCACCCTTTCCCACTTGGCGCCACGCCAGGCCCAAAAATGGCCATATGTCTGGAGATTGGTCCCACGCCCAAAGAGCCAGCAGGGAAAACTATGCCTTGTTCTAAAGCTCTTTGGGAACCTCTTGCGTAGCCCCATACACCTGGGGGCTGCAGGCTTTCCTGCTGCCTTCAGCCTCAAAACCACCCTTTCCCACTTGGCGTCGCTCCAGGCACAAAAATTGCCATATGGCTGGAGCTTGGTCCCACGCCCAAAGAGCCAGCAGGGAAAACTATGCCTTGTTCTAAAGCTCTTTGGGAAACGCTTGCGTAGCCCCACAGACCTGGGGGCTGCAGGCTTTCCTGCTGCCTTCAGCCTCAAAACCACCCTTTCCCACTTGGCGCCGCGCCAGGCACAAAAATGCCCATATATCTGGAGACTGGTCCCACGCCCAAAGAGCCAGCAGGGAAAACTATGCCTTGTTCTAAAGCTCTTTGGGAACCTCTTGCGTAGCCCCACGGACCTGGGGGCTGCAGGCTTTCCTGCTGCCTTCAGCCTCAAAACAACCCTTTCCTACTTGGCCCCTCACCAGGCACAAAAATGGCCATAAGTCTGGAGATTGGTCCCACGCCCAAAGAGCCACCAGGGAAAACTATGCCTTGTTCTAAAGCTCTTTGGGAACCGCTTGCGTAGCGCCACACACCTGGGGGCTGCAGGTTTTCCCGCTGCCTTCAGCCTCAAAACCGCCCTGTCCCACTTGGCGTCGCTCCAGGCACAAAAATGGCCATATGTCTAGAGATTGGTCCCACGCCCAAAGAGCCAGCAGGGAAAACTATGCCTTGTTCTAAAGCTCTTTGGGAACCGCTTGCGTAGCCCCATACACCTGGGGGCTGCAGGCTTTCCTGCTGCCTTCAGCCTCAAAAACACCCTTTCCCACTTGGCGCCATGCGAGGCACAAAAATTGCCATAGGTATGGATATGGGTCCCACACCCAAGGAGCCAGCAGGGAAAACTATGCCTTGTTCTAAAGCTCTTTGGGAACCGCTTGCGTAGCCCCACACACCTGGGGGCTGCAGGTTTTCCCGCTGCCTTCAGCCTCAAAACCGCCCTGTCCCACTTGGCGTCGCTCCAGGCACAAAAATGGCCATATGTCTAGAGATTGGTCCCACGCCCAAAGAGCCAGCAGGGAAAACTATGCCTTGTTCTAAAGCTCTTTGGGAACCGCTTGCGTAGCGCCACAGACCTGGGGGCTGCAGGCTTTCCTGCTGCCTTCACCCTCAAAACCACCCTTCCCCACTTGTCGCCGCGCCAGGCACAAAAATGGCCATATATCTGGAGACTGGTCCCACGCCCAAAGAGCCAGCAGGGAAAACTATGCCTTGTTCTAAAGCTCTTTGGGAACCTCTTGCGTAGCCCCACGGACCTGGGGGCTGCAGGCATTCCTGCTGCCTTCAGCCTCAAAACAACCCTTTCCTACTTGGCCCCTCACCAGGCACAAAAATGGCCATATGGCTGGAGACTGGTCCCACTCCCAAAGAGCCAGCAGGGAAAACTATGCCTTGTTCTAAAGCTCTTTGGGAACGGCTTGCGTAGCCCCACAGACCTGGGGGCTGCAGGTTTTCCCGCTGCCTTCAGCCTCAAAACCGCCCTGTCCCACTTGGCGTCGCTCCAGGCACAAAAATGGCCATATGTCTAGAGATTGGTCCCACGCCCAAAGAGCCAACAGGGAGAACTATGCCTTGTTCTAAAGCTCTTTGGGAACCGCTTGCGTAGCCCCATACACCTGGGGGCTGCAGGCTTTCCTGCTGCCTTCAGCCTCAAAACCACCCTTTCCCACTTGGCGCCGCGCCAGGCACAAAAATGCCCATATGTCTGGAGACTGGTCCCACGCCCAAAGAGCCAGCATGGAAAACTATACCTTGTTCTAAAGCTCTTTGGGAACCGCTTGCGTAGCCCCACACACCTGGGGGCTGCAGGCTTTCCTGCTGCCTTCAGCCTCAAAACCACCCTTTCCCACTTGGCGCCGCGCCAGGCACAAAAATGGGCATATGTCTGGAGATTGGTCCCACGCCCAAAGAGCCAGCAGGGAAAACTATGCCTTGTTCTAAAGCTCTTTGGGAACCGCTTGCGTAGCCCCACACACCTGGGGGCTGCAGGCTTTCCTGCTGCCTTCAGCCTCAAAACCACCCTTTCCCACTTGGCGCCGCGCCAGGCACAAAAATGGCCATATGTCTGGAGACTGGTGCCACGCCCAAAGATCCAGCAGGGAAAACTAGGCCTTCTTCTAAAGCTCTTTGGGAACCGCTTGCGTAGCCCCACACAGCTTGGGGCTGCAGGCTTTTTCGGCACTTTCAGCCTGAAAACCACCCTTTCCCACTTGGCGCCGCGCTAGGCACAAAAATGGCCATATGTCTGGAGACTGGTCCCACGCCCAAAGAGCCAGCAGGGAAAACTATGCCTTGTTCTAAAGCTCTTTGGGAAACGCTTGCGTAGCCCCACACACCTGCGAGCTGCAGGCTTTCCTGCTGCCTTCAGCCTCAAAACCACCCTTTCCCACTTGGCGTCGCTCCAGGCACAAAAATTGCCATATGGCTGGAGCTTGGTCCCACGCCCAAAGAGCCAGCAGGGAAAACTATGCCTTGTTCTAAAGCTCTTTGGGAAACGCTTGCGTAGCCCCACACACCTGGGGGCTGCAGGCTTTCCTGCTGCCTTCAGCCTCAAAACCACCCTTTCCCACTTGGCGTCGCTCCAGGCACAAAAATGGCCATATATCTGGAGACTGGTCCCACGCCCAAAGAGCCAGCAGGGAAAACTATGCCTTGTTCTAAAGCTCTTTGGGAACCTCTTGCGTAGCCCCACGGACCTGGGGGCTGCAGGCTTTCCTGCTGCCTTCAGCCTCAAAACAACCCTTTCCTACTTGGCCCCTCACCAGGCACAAAAATGGCCATAAGTCTGGAGATTGGTCCCACGCCCAAAGAGCCAGCAGGGAAAACTATGCCTTGTTCTAAAGCTCTTTGGGAACCGCTTGCGTAGCGCCACACACCTGGGGGCTGCAGGTTTTCCCGCTGCCTTCAGCCTCAAAACCGCCCTGTCCCACTTGGCGTCGCTCCAGGCACAAAAATGGCCATATGTCTAGAGATTGGTCCCACGCCCAAAGAGCCAGCAGGGAAAACTATGCCTTGTTCTAAAGCTCTTTGGGAACCGCTTGCGTAGCCCCATACACCTGGGGGCTGCAGGCTTTCCTGCTGCCTTCAGCCTCAAAACCACCCTTTCCCACTTGGCGCCGCGCCAGGCACAAAAAAGGCCATATGGCTGGAGACTGGTCCCACGCCCAAAGAGCCAGCAGGGAAAACTAGGCCTTCTTCTAAAGCTCTTTGGGAAACGCTTGCGTAGCCCCACGCAGCTGCGGGCTGCAGGCTTTTTTGGCACTTTCAGCCTCAAAACCACCCTTTCCCACTTGGCGCGGCACCAGGCACAAAAAAGGCCATATGTCTGGAGATTGGTCCCACGCCCAAAGAGCCAGCAGGGAAAACTATGCCTTGTTCTAAAGCTCTTTGGGAACCGCTTGCGTAGCCCCACACACCTGGGGGCTGCAGGCTTTCCTGCTGCCTTCAGCCTCAAAACCACCCTTTCCCACTTGGCGCTGCGCCAGGCACAAAAATGGCCATATGTCTGGAGACTGGTCCCACGCCCAAAGATCCAGCAGGGAAAACTAGGCCTTCTTCTAAAGCTCTTTGGGAACCGCTTGCGTAGCCCCACACAGCTTGGGGCTGCAGGCTTTTTCGGCACTTTCAGCCTGAAAACCACCCTTTCCCACTTGGCGCCGCGCTAGGCACAAAAATGGCCATATGTCTGGAGACTGGTCCCACGCCCAAAGAGCCAGCAGGGAAAACTATGCCTTGTTCTAAAGCTCTTTGGGAAACGCTTGCGTAGCCCCACACACCTGCGAGCTGCAGGCTTTCCTGCTGCCTTCAGCCTCAAAACCACCCTTTCCCACTTGGCGTCGCTCCAGGCACAAAAATTGCCATATGGCTGGAGCTTGGTCCCACGCCCAAAGAGCCAGCAGGGAAAACTATGCCTTGTTCTAAAGCTCTTTGGGAAACGCTTGCGTAGCCCCACACACCTGGGGGCTGCAGGCTTTCCTGCTGCCTTCAGCCTCAAAACCACCCTTTCCCACTTGGCGCCGCGCCAGGCACAAAAATGGCCATATATCTGGAGACTGGTCCCACGCCCAAAGAGCCAGCAGGGAAAACTATGCCTTGTTCTAAAGCTCTTTGGGAACCTCTTGCGTAGCCCCACGGACCTGGGGGCTGCAGGCTTTCCTGCTGCCTTCAGCCTCAAAACAACCCTTTCCTACTTGGCCCCTCACCAGGCACAAAAATGGCCATAAGTCTGGAGATTGGTCCCACGCCCAAAGAGCCAGCAGGGAAAACTATGCCTTGTTCTAAAGCTCTTTGGGAACCGCTTGCGTAGCGCCACACACCTGGGGGCTGCAGGTTTTCCCGCTGCCTTCAGCCTCAAAACCGCCCTGTCCCACTTTGCGTCGCTCCAGGCACAAAAATGGCCATATGTCTAGAGATTGGTCCCACGCCCAAAGAGCCAGCAGGGAAAACTATGCCTTGTTCTAAAGCTCTTTGGGAACCGCTTGCGTAGCCCCATACACCTGGGGGCTGCAGGCTTTCCTGCTGCCTTCAGCCTCAAAACCACCCTTTCCCACTTGGCGCCGCGCCAGGCACAAAAATGGCCATATGGCTGGAGACTGGTCCCACGCCCAAAGAGCCAGCAGGGAAAACTAGGCCTTGTTCTAAAGCTCTTTGGGAAACGCTTGCGTAGCCCCACGCAGCTGCGGGCTGCAGGCTTTTTTGGCACTTTCAGCCTCAAAACCACCCTTTCCCACTTGGCGCGGCACCACGCACAAAAAAGGCCATATGTCTGGAGATTGGTCCCACGCCCAAAGAGCCAGCAGGGAAAACTATGCCTTGTTCTAAAGCTCTTTGGGAACCGCTTGCGTAGCCCCACAGACCTGGGGGCTGCAGGCTTTCCTGCTGCCTTCAGCCTCAAAACCACCCTTTCCCACTTGGCGCTGCGCCAGGCACAAAAATGGCCATATGGCTGGAGACTGGTCCCACGCCCAAAGAGCCAGCAGGGAAAACTAGGCCTTGTTCTAAAGCTCTTTGGGAACCGCTTGCGTAGAACCACACAGCTTGGGGCTGCAGGCTTTTTCGGCACTTTCAGCCTGAAAACCACCCTTTCCCACTTGGCGCCGCGCTAGGCACAAAAATGCCCATATGTCTGGAGACTGGTCCCACGCCCAAAGAGCCACCAGGGAAAACTATGCCTTGTTCTAAAGCTCTTTGGGAAACGCTTGCGTAGCGCCACAGACCTGGGGGCTGCAGGCTTTCCTGCTGCCTTCAGCCTCAAAACCACCCTTTCCCACTTGGCGCCACGCGAGGCACAAAAATTGCCATAGGTATGGATATGGGTCCCACACCCAAGGAGCCAGCAGGGAAAACTATGCCTTGTTCTAAAGCTCTTTGGGAACCGCTTGCGTCGCCTCACAGACCTGGGGGCTGCAGGCTTTCCTGCTGCCTTCAGCCTCAAAACCACCCTTTCCCACTTGGCGCCAAGCCAGGCACAAAAATGCCCATATGTCTGGAGACTGGTCCCACGCCCAAAGAGCCAGCAGGGAAAACTATGCCTTGTTCTAAAGCTCTTTGGGAACCGCTTGCGTAGCCCCACACACCTGGGGGCTGCAGGCTTTCCTGCTGCCTTCAGCCTCAAAACCACCCTTTCCCACTTGGCGCCGCGCCAGGCACAAAAATGGCCATATGTCTGGAGATTGGTCCCACGCCCAAAGAGCCAGCAGGGAAAACTATGCCTTGTTCTAAAGCTCTTTGGGAACCGCTTGCGTAGCCCCACACACCTGGGGGCTGCAGGCTTTCCTGCTGCCTTCAGCCTCAAAACCACCCTTTCCCACTTGGCGCCGCGCCAGGCACAAAAATGGCCATATGTCTGGAGACTGGTGCCACGCCCAAAGAGCCAGCAGGGAAAACTATGCCTTGTTCTAAAGCTCTTTGGGAACCGCTTGCGTAGCCCCACACAGCTTGGGGCTGCAGGCTTTTTCGGCACTTTCAGCCTGAAAACCACCCTTTCCCACTTGGCGCCGCGCTAGGCACAAAAATGCCCATATGTCTGGAGACTGGTCCCACGCCCAAAGAGCCACAAGGGAAAACTATGCCTTGTTCTAAAGCTCTTTGGGAAACGCTTGCGTAGCCCTACACACCTGCGAGCTGCAGGCTTTCCTGCTGCCTTCAGCCTCAAAACCACCCTTTCCCACTTGGCGTCGCTCCAGGCACAAAAATTGCCATATGGCTGGAGCTTGGTCCCACGCCCAAAGAGCCAGCAGGGAAAACTATGCCTTGTTCTAAAGCTCTTTGGGAACCTCTTGCGTAGCCCCACGGACCTGTGGGCTGCAGGCTTTCCTGCTGCCTTCAGCCTCAAAACAACCCTTTCCTACTTGGCCCCTCACCAGGCACAAAAATGGCCATAAGTCTGGAGATTGGTCCCACGCCCAAAGAGCCAGCAGGGAAAACTATGCCTTGTTCTAAAGCTCTTTGGGAACCGCTTGCGTAGCCCCACACACCTGGGGGCTGCAGGTTTTCCCGCTGCCTTCAGCCTCAAAACCGCCCTGTCCCACTTGGCGTCGCTCCAGGCACAAAAATGGCCATATGTCTAGAGATTGGTCCCACGCCCAAAGAGCCAGCAGGGAAAACTATGCCTTGTTCTAAAGCTCTTTGGGAACCGCTTGCGTAGCCCCATACACCTGGGGGCTGCAGGCTTTCCTGCTGCCTTCAGCCTCAAAACCACCCTTTCCCACTTGGCGCCGCGCCAGGCACAAAAATGGCCATATGGCTGGAGACTGGTCCCACGCCCAAAGAGCCAGCAGGGAAAACTAGGCCTTGTTCTAAAGCTCTTTGGGAACCGCTTGCGTAGAACCACACAGCTTGGGGCTGCAGGCTTTTTCGGCACTTTCAGCCTGAAAACCACCCTTTCCCACTTGGCGCCGCGCTAGGCACAAAAATGCCCATATGTCTGGAGACTGGTCCCACGCCCAAAGAGCCACCAGGGAAAACTATGCCTTGTTCTAAAGCTCTTTGGGAAACGCTTGCGTAGCGCCACAGACCTGGGGGCTGCAGGCTTTCCTGCTGCCTTCAGCCTCAAAACCACCCTTTCCCACTTGGCGCCACGCGAGGCACAAAAATTGCCATAGGTATGGATATGGGTCCCACACCCAAGGAGCCAGCAGGGAAAACTATGCCTTGTTCTAAAGCTCTTTGGGAACCGCTTGCGTCGCCTCACAGACCTGGGGGCTGCAGGCTTTCCTGCTGCCTTCAGCCTCAAAACCACCCTTTCCCACTTGGCGCCAAGCCAGGCACAAAAATGCCCATATGTCTGGAGACTGGTCCCACGCCCAAAGAGCCAGCAGGGAAAACTATGCCTTGTTCTAAAGCTCTTTGGGAACCGCTTGCGTAGCCCCACACACCTGGGGGCTGCAGGCTTTCCTGCTGCCTTCAGCCTCAAAACCACCCTTTCCCACTTGGCGCCGCGCCAGGCACAAAAATGGCCATATGTCTGGAGATTGGTCCCACGCCCAAAGAGCCAGCAGGGAAAACTATGCCTTGTTCTAAAGCTCTTTGGGAACCGCTTGCGTAGCCCCACACACCTGGGGGCTGCAGGCTTTCCTGCTGCCTTCAGCCTCAAAACCACCCTTTCCCACTTGGCGCCGCGCCAGGCACAAAAATGGCCATATGTCTGGAGACTGGTGCCACGCCCAAAGAGCCAGCAGGGAAAACTAGGCCTTGTTCTAAAGCTCTTTGGGAACCGCTTGCGTAGCCCCACACAGCTTGGGGCTGCAGGCTTTTTCGGCACTTTCAGCCTGAAAACCACCCTTTCCCACTTGGCGCCGCGCTAGGCACAAAAATGCCCATATGTCTGGAGACTGGTCCCACGCCCAAAGAGCCACAAGGGAAAACTATGCCTTGTTCTAAAGCTCTTTGGGAAACGCTTGCGTAGCCCCACACACCTGCGAGCTGCAGGCTTTCCTGCTGCCTTCAGCCTCAAAACCACCCTTTCCCACTTGGCGTCGCTCCAGGCACAAAAATTGCCATATGGCTGGAGCTTGGTCCCACGCCCAAAGAGCCAGCAGGGAAAACTATGCCTTGTTCTAAAGCTCTTTGGGAAACGCTTGCGTAGCCCCACAGACCTGGGGGCTGCAGGCTTTCCTGCTGCCTTCAGCCTCAAAACCACCCTTTCCCACTTGGCGCCGCGCCAGGCACAAAAATGGCCATATATCTGGAGACTGGTCCCACGCCCAAAGAGCCAGCAGGGAAAACTATGCCTTGTTCTAAAGCTCTTTGGGAACCTCTTGCGTAGCCCCACGGACCTGGGGGCTGCAGGCTTTCCTGCTGCCTTCAGCCTCAAAACAACCCTTTCCTACTTGGCCCCTCACCAGGCACAAAAATGGCCATAAGTCTGGAGATTGGTCCCACGCCCAAAGAGCCAGCAGGGAAAACTATGCCTTGTTCTAAAGCTCTTTGGGAACCGCTTGCGTAGCCCCACACACCTGGGGGCTGCAGGTTTTCCCGCTGCCTTCAGCCTCAAAACCGCCCTGTCCCACTTGGCGTCGCTCCAGGCACAAAAATGGCCATATGTCTAGAGATTGGTCCCACGCCCAAAGAGCCAGCAGGGAAAACTATGCCTTGTTCTAAAGCTCTTTGGGAACCGCTTGCGTAGCCCCATACACCTGGGGGCTGCAGGCTTTCCTGCTGCCTTCAGCCTCAAAACCACCCTTTCCCACTTGGCGCCGCGCCAGGCACAAAAATGGCCATATGGCTGGAGACTGGTCCCACGCCCAAAGAGCCAGCAGGGAAAACTAGGCCTTGTTCTAAAGCTCTTTGGGAACCGCTTGCGTAGCCCCACGCAACTGCGGGCTGCAGGCTTTTTTGGCACTTTCAGCCTCAAAACCACCCTTTCCCACTTGGCGCGGCACCAGGCACAAAAAAGGCCATATGTCTGGAGATTGGTCCCACGCCCAAAGAGCCAGCAGGGAAAACTATGCCTTGTTCTAAAGCTCTTTGGGAACCGCTTGCGTAGCCCCACAGACCTGGGGGCTGCAGGCTTTCCTGCTGCCTTCAGCCTCAAAACCACCCTTTCCCACTTGGCGGTGCGCCAGGCACAAAAATGGCCATATGGCTGGAGACTGGTCCCACGCCCAAAGAGCCAGCAGGGAAAACTAGGCCTTGTTCTAAAGCTCTTTGGGAACCGCTTGCGTAGAACCACACAGCTTGGGGCTGCAGGCTTTTTCGGCACTTTCAGCCTGAAAACCACCCTTTCCCACTTGGCGCCGCGCTAGGCACAAAAATGCCCATATGTCTGGAGACTGGTCCCACGCCCAAAGAGCCACCAGGGAAAACTATGCCTTGTTCTAAAGCTCTTTGGGAAACGCTTGCGTAGCGCCACAGACCTGGGGGCTGCAGGCTTTCCTGCTGCCTTCAGCCTCAAAACCACCCTTTCCCACTTGGCGCCACGCCAGGCACAAAAATTGCCATAGGTATGGATATGGGTCCCACACCCAAGGAGCCAGCAGGGAAAACTATGCCTTGTTCTAAAGCTCTTTGGGAAACGCTTGCGTCGCCTCACAGACCTGGGGGCTGCAGGCTTTCCTGCTGCCTTCAGCCTCAAAACCACCCTTTCCCACTTGGCGCCAAGCCAGGCCCAAAAATGCCGATATGTCTGGAGATTGGTCCCACGCCCAAAGAGCCAGCAGGGAAATCTATGCCTTGTTCTAAAGCTCTTTGGGAATGGCTTGCGTAGCCCCACAGACCTGGGGGCTGCAGGCTTTCCTGCTGCCTTCAGCCTCAAAACCACCCTTTCCCACTTGGCGCCACGCCAGGCCCAAAAATGGCCATATGTCTGGAGATTGGTCCCACGCCCAAAGAGCCAGCAGGGAAAACTATGCCTTGTTCTAAAGCTCTTTGGGAACCGCTTGCGTAGCCCCACACACCTGGGGGCTGCAGGCTTTCCTGCTGCCTTCAGCCTCAAAACCACCCTTTCCCACTTGGCGTCGCTCCAGGCACAAAAATTGCCATATGGCTGGAGCTTGGTCCCACGCCCAAAGAGCCAGCAGGGAAAACTATGCCTTGTTCTAAAGCTCTTTGGGAAACGCTTGCGTAGCCCCACAGACCTGCGGGCTGCAGGCTTTCCTGCTGCCTTCAGCACCAAAACCACCCTTCCCCACTTGTCGCCGCGCCAGGCACAAAAATGGCCATATGTCTGGAGACTGGTCCCACGCCCAAAGAGCCAGCAGGGAAAACTATGCCTTGTTCTAAAGCTCTTTGGGAAACGCTTGCGTAGCCCCACGCACCTGGGTGCTGCAGGCTTTCCTGCTGCCTTCAGCCTCAAAACAACCCTTTCCCACTTGGCCCCTCACCAGGCACAAAAATGGCAATAAGTCTGGAGATTGGTCCCACGCCCAAAGAGCCAGCAGGGAAAACTATGCCTTGTTCTAAAGCTCTTTGGGAACCGCTTGCGTAGCGCCACACACCTGGGGGCTGCAGGTTTTCCCGCTGCCTTCAGCCTCAAAACCGCCCTGTCCCACTTGGCGTCGCTCCAGGCACAAAAATGGCCATATGTCTAGAGATTGGTCCCACGCCCAAAGAGCCAGCAGGGAAAACTATGCCTTGTTCTAAAGCTCTTTGGGAACCGCTTGCGTAGCCCCACGCAGCTGCGGGCTGCAGGCTTTTTTGGCACTTTCAGCCTCAAAACCACCCTTTCCCACTTGGCGCCGCACCAGGCACAAAAATGGCCATATGTCTGTCGATGGGTCCCACGCCCAAAGAGCCAGCAGGGAAAACTATGCCTTGTTCCAAAGCTCTTTGGGAACCTCTTGCGTAGCCCCACGGACCTGGGAGCTGCAGGCTTTCCTGCTGCCTTCAGCCTCAAAACCACCCTTTCCCACTTGGCGCCGCGCTAGGCACAAAAATGCCCATATGTCTGGAGACTGGTCCCACGCCCAAAGAGCCAGCAGGGAAAACTATGCCTTGTTCTAAAGCTCTTTGGGAAACGCTTGCGTAGCGCCACAGACCTGGGGGCTGTAGGCTTTCCTGCTGCCTTCAGCCTCAAAACCACCCTTTCCCACTTGGCGCCACGCGAGGCACAAAAATTGCCATAGGTATGGATATGGGTCCCACACCCAAGGAGCCAGCAGGGAAAACTATGCCTTGTTCTAAAGCTCTTTGGGAACCGCTTGCGTCGCCTCACAGACCTGGGGGCTGCAGGCTTTCCTGCTGCCTTCAGCCTCAAAACCACCCTTTCCCACTTGGCGCCAAGCCAGGCACAAAAATGCCGATATGTCTGGAGATTGGTCCCACGCCCAAAGAGCCAGCAGGGAAATCTATGCCTTGTTCTAAAGCTCTTTGGGAATGGCTTGCGTAGCCCCACAGACCTGGGGGCTGCAGGCTTTCCTGCTGCCTTCAGCCTCAAAACCACCCTTTCCCACTTGGCGCCACGCCAGGCCCAAAAATGGCCATATGTCTGGAGATTGGTCCCACGCCCAAAGAGCCAGCAGGGAAAACTATGCCTTGTTCTAAAGCTCTTTGGGAACCGCTTGCGTAGCCCCACACACCTGGGGGCTGCAGGCTTTCC
Source organism: Chroicocephalus ridibundus (assembly GCF_963924245.1). Lineage (NCBI taxonomy): Eukaryota > Metazoa > Chordata > Aves > Charadriiformes > Laridae > Chroicocephalus > Chroicocephalus ridibundus. The sequence continues at coordinate 66,331,522 of NC_086289.1, forward strand.
TGCTGCCTTCAGCCTCAAAACCACCCTTTCCCACTTGGCGTCGCTCCAGGCACAAAAATTGCCATATGGCTGGAGCTTGGTCCCACGCCCAAAGAGCCAGCAGGGAAAACTATGCCTTGTTCTAAAGCTCTTTGGGAAACGCTTGCGTAGCCCCACAGACCTGCGGGCTGCAGGCTTTCCTGCTGCCTTCAGCACCAAAACCACCCTTCCCCACTTGTCGCCGCGCCAGGCACAAAAATGGCCATATGTCTGGAGACTGGTCCCACGCCCAAAGAGCCAGCAGGGAAAACTATGCCTTGTTCTAAAGCTCTTTGGGAAACGCTTGCGTAGCCCCACGCACCTGGGTGCTGCAGGCTTTCCTGCTGCCTTCAGCCTCAAAACAACCCTTTCCCACTTGGCCCCTCACCAGGCACAAAAATGGCAATAAGTCTGGAGATTGGTCCCACGCCCAAAGAGCCAGCAGGGAAAACTATGCCTTGTTCTAAAGCTCTTTGGGAACCGCTTGCGTAGCGCCACACACCTGGGGGCTGCAGGTTTTCCCGCTGCCTTCAGCCTCAAAACCGCCCTGTCCCACTTGGCGTCGCTCCAGGCACAAAAATGGCCATATGTCTAGAGATTGGTCCCACGCCCAAAGAGCCAGCAGGGAAAACTATGCCTTGTTCTAAAGCTCTTTGGGAACCGCTTGCGTAGCCCCATACACCTGGGGGCTGCAGGCTTTCCTGCTGCCTTCAGCCTCAAAACCACCCTTTCCCACTTGGCGCCGCGCCAGGCACAAAATGGCCATATATCTGGAGACTGGTCCCACGCCCAAAGAGCCAGCAGGGAAAACTAGGCCTTGTTCTAAAGCTCTTTGGGAACCACTTGCGTAGCCCCACGCAGCTGCGGGCTGCAGGCTTTTTTGGCACTTTCAGCCTCAAAACCACCCTTTCCCACTTGGCGCCGCACCAGGCACAAAAATGGCCATATGTCTGTCGATGGGTCCCACGCCCAAAGAGCCAGCAGGGAAAACTATGCCTTGTTCCAAAGCTCTTTGGGAACCTCTTGCGTAGCCCCACGGACCTGGGAGCTGCAGGCTTTCCTGCTGCCTTCAGCCTCAAAACCACCCTTTCCCACCTGGCGCCGCGCCAGGCACAAAAATGGCCATATGGCTGGAGCTTGGTCCCACGCCCAAAGAGCCAGCAGGGAAAACTATGCCTTGTTCTAAAGCTCTTTGGGAACCTCTTGCGTAGCCCCACGGACTTGGGGGCTGCAGGCTTTCCTGCTGCCTTCAGCCTCAAAACCACCCTTTCCCACTTGGCACCGCGCCAGGCACAAAAATGGCCATATGTCTGGAGATTGGTCCCACGCCCAAAGAGCCACCAGGGAAAACTATGCCTTGTTCTAAAGCTCTTTGGGAACCGCTTGCATAGCCCCACACACCTGTGGGCTGCAGGCTTTCCTGCTGCCTTCAGCCTCAAAACCACCCTTTCCCACTTGGCGCCACGCCAGGCACAAAAATTGCCATAGGTATGGATATGGGTCCCACACCCAAGGAGCCAGCAGGGAAAACTATGCCTTGTTCTAAAGCTCTTTGGGAACCTCTTGCGTAGCCCCACACACCTGGGGGCTGCAGGCTTTCCTGCTGCCTTCAGCCTCAAAACCACCCTTTCCCACCTGGCGCCGCGCCAGGCACAAAAATGGCCATAGGTATGGATATGGGTCCCACACCCAAACAGCCAGCAGGGAAAACTATGCCTTGTTCTAAAGCTCTTTGGGAACGGTTTGCGTAGCCCCACACACCTGGGGGCTGCAGGCTTTCCTGCTGCCTTCAGCCTCAAAACCACCCTTTCCCACTTGGCACCGCGCCAGGCACAAAAATGGCCATATGTCTGGAGATTGGTCCCACGCCCAAAGAGCCACCAGGGAAAACTATGCCTTGTTCTAAAGCTCTTTGGGAACCGCTTGCATAGCCCCACACACCTGCGGGCTGCAGGCTTTCCTGCTGCCTTCAGCCTCAAAACCACCCTTTCCCACTTGGCGCCACGCCAGGCACAAAAATTGCCATAGGTATGGATATGGGTCCCACACCCAAGGAGCCAGCAGGGAAAACTATGCCTTCTTCTAAAGCTCTTTGGGAACCGCTTGCGTAGCCCCACAGACCTGGGGGCTGCAGGCTTTCCTGCTGCCTTCAGCCTCAAAACCACCCTTTCCCACTTGGCGCCGCGCCAGGCACAAAAATGGCCATATATCTGGAGACTGGTGCCACGCCCAAAGAGCCAGCAGGGAAAACTATGCCTTGTTCTAAAGCTCTTTGGGAACCTCTTGCGTAGCCCCACGGACCTGGGGGCTGCAGGCTTTCCTGCTGCCTTCAGCCTCAAAACAACCCTTTCCTACTTGGCCCCTCACCAGGCACAAAAATGGCCATAAGTCTGGAGATTGGTCCCACGCCCAAAGAGCCAGCAGGGAAAACTATGCCTTGTTCTAAAGCTCTTTGGGAACCGCTTGCGTAGCGCCACACACCTGGGGGCTGCAGGTTTTCCCGCTGCCTTCAGCCTCAAAACCGCCCTGTCCCACTTGGCGTCGCTCCAGGCACAAAAATGGCCATATGTCTAGAGATTGGTCCCACGCCCAAAGAGCCAGCAGGGAAAACTATGCCTTGTTCTAAAGCTCTTTGGGAACCGCTTGCGTAGCCCCATACACCTGGGGGCTGCAGGCTTTCCTGCTGCCTTCAGCCTCAAAACCACCCTTTCCCACTTGGCGCCGCGCCAGGCACAAAAATGGCCATATGGCTGGAGACTGGTCCCACGCCCAAAGAGCCAGCAGGGAAAACTAGGCCTTGTTCTAAAGCTCTTTGGGAACCGCTTGCGTAGCCCCACGCAGCTGCGGGCTGCAGGCTTTTTTGGCACTTTCAGCCTCAAAACCACCCTTTCCCACTTGGCGCCGCACCAGGCACAAAAAAGGCCATATGTCTGGAGATTGGTCCCACGCCCAAAGAGCCAGCAGGGAAAACTATGCCTTGTTCTAAAGCTCTTTGGGAACCGCTTGCGTAGCCCCACAGACCTGGGGGCTGCAGGCTTTCCTGCTGCCTTCAGCCTCAAAACCACCCTTTCCCACTTGGCGCTGCGCCAGGCACAAAAATGGCCATATGGCTGGAGACTGGTCCCACGCCCAAAGAGCCAGCAGGGAAAACTAGGCCTTGTTCTAAAGCTCTTTGGGAACCGCTTGCGTAGAACCACACAGCTTGGGGCTGCAGGCTTTTTCGGCACTTTCAGCCTGAAAACCACCCTTTCCCACTTGGCGCCGCGCTAGGCACAAAAATGCCCATATGTCTGGAGACTGGTCCCACGCCCAAAGAGCCACCAGGGAAAACTATGCCTTGTTCTAAAGCTCTTTGGGAAACGCTTGCGTAGCGCCACAGACCTGGGGGCTGCAGGCTTTCCTGCTGCCTTCAGCCTCAAAACCACCCTTTCCCACTTGGCGCCACGCGAGGCACAAAAATTGCCATAGGTATGGATATGGGTCCCACACCCAAGGAGCCAGCAGGGAAAACTATGCCTTGTTCTAAAGCTCTTTGGGAACCGCTTGCGTCGCCTCACAGACCTGGGGGCTGCAGGCTTTCCTGCTGCCTTCAGCCTCAAAACCACCCTTTCCCCCTTGGCGCCAAGCCAGGCACAAAAATGCCGATATGTCTGGAGATTGGTCCCACGCCCAAAGAGCCAGCAGGGAAATCTATGCCTTGTTCTAAAGCTCTTTGGGAATGGCTTGCGTAGCCCCACAGACCTGGGGGCTGCAGGCTTTCCTGCTGCCTTCAGCCTCAAAACCACCCTTTCCCACTTGGCGCCACGCCAGGCACAAAAATGGCCATATGTCTGGAGATTGGTCCCACGCCCAAAGAGCCAGCAGGGAAAACTATGCCTTGTTCTAAAGCTCTTTGGGAAACGCTTGCGTAGCCCCACACAGCTGCGGGCTGCAGGCTTTCCTGCTGCCTTCAGCCTCAAAACCACCCTTCCCCACTTGTCGCCGCGCCAGGCACAAAAATGGCCATATGTCTGGAGACTGGTCCCACGCCCAAAGAGCCAGCAGGGAAAACTATGCCTTGTTCTAAAGCTCTTTGGGAACCTCTTGCGTAGCCCCACGGACCTGGGGGCTGCAGGCTTTCCTGCTGCCTTCAGCCTCAAAACAACCCTTTCCCACTTGGCCCCTCACCAGGCACAAAAATGGCCATAAGTCTGAAGATTGGTCCCACGCCCAAAGAGCCAGCAGGGAAAACTATGCCTTGTTCTAAAGCTCTTTGGGAACCGCTTGCGTAGCGCCACACACCTGGGGGCTGCAGGTTTTCCCGCTGCCTTCAGCCTCAAAACCGCCCTGTCCCACTTGGCGTCGCTCCAGGCACAAAAATGGCCATATGTCTAGAGATTGGTCCCACGCCCAAAGAGCCAGCAGGGAAAACTATGCCTTGTTCTAAAGCTCTTTGGGAACCGCTTGCGTAGCCCCATACACCTGGGGGCTGCAGGCTTTCCTGCTGCCTTCAGCCTCAAAACCACCCTTTCCCACTTGGCGCCGCGCCAGGCACAAAATGGCCATATGTCTGGAGACTGGTCCCACGCCCAAAGAGCCAGCAGGGAAAACTAGGCCTTGTTCTAAAGCTCTTTGGGAACCACTTGCGTAGCCCCACGCAGCTGCGGGCTGCAGGCTTTTTTGGCACTTTCAGCCTCAAAACCACCCTTTCCCACTTGGCGCCGCACCAGGCACAAAAATGGCCATATGTCTGTCAATGGGTCCCACGCCCAAAGAGCCAGCAGGGAAAACTATGCCTTGTTCCAAAGCTCTTTGGGAACCTCTTGCGTAGCCCCACGGACCTGGGAGCTGCAGGCTTTCCTGCTGCCTTCAGCCTCAAAACCACCCTTTCCCACCTGGCGCTGCGCCAGGCACAAAAATGGCCATATGGCTGGAGCTTGGTCCCACGCCCAAAGAGCCAGCAGGGAAAACAATGCCTTGTTCTAAAGCTCTTTGGGAACCTCTTGCGTAGCCCCACGGACTTGGGGGCTGCAGGCTTTCCTGCTGCCTTCAGCCTCAAAACCACCCTTTCCCACTTGGCACCGCGCCAGGCACAAAAATGGCCATATGTCTGGAGATTGGTCCCACGCCCAAAGAGCCACCACGGAAAACTATGCCTTGTTCTAAAGCTCTTTGGGAACCGCTTGCATAGCCCCACACACCTGCGGGCTGCAGGCTTTCCTGCTGCCTTCAGCCTCAAAACCACCCTTTCCCACTTGGCGCCACGCCAGGCACAAAAATTGCCATAGGTATGGATATGGGTCCCACACCCAAGGAGCCAGCAGGGAAAACTATGCCTTCTTCTAAAGCTCTTTGGGAACCGCTTGCGTAGCCCCACACACCTGGGGGCTGCAGGCTTTCCTGCTGCCTTCAGCCTCAAAACCACCCTTTCCCACTTGGCGCCGCGCCAGGCACAAAAATGGCCATATGTCTGGAGATTGGTCCCACGCCCAAAGAGCCAGCAGGGAAAACTATGCCTTGTTCTAAAGCTCTTTGGGAACCGCTTGCGTAGCCCCACAGACCTGAGGGCTGCAGGCTTTCCTGCTGCCTTCAGCCTCAAAACCACCCTTTCCCACTTGGCGCCGCGCCAGGCACAAAAATGGCCATATGGCTGGAGACTGGTGCCACGCCCAAAGAGCCAGCAGGGAAAACTAGGCCTTGTTCTAAAGCTCTTTGGGAAACGCTTGCGTAGCGCCACAGACCTGCGGGCTGCAGGCTTTCCTGCTGCCTTCAGCCTCAAAACCACCCTTTCCCACTTGGCGCCAAGCCAGGCACAAAAATGTCGATATGTCTGGAGATTGGTCCCACGCCCAAAGAGCCAGCAGGGAAAACTATGCCTTGTTCTAAAGCTCTTTGGGAACCGCTTGCGTAGCCCCACAGACCTGGGGGCTGCAGGCTTTCCTGCTGCCTTCAGCCTCAAAACCACCCTTTCCCACTTGGCGCCGCGCCAGGCACAAAAATGGCCATATGGCTGGAGACTGGTGCCACGCCCAAAGAGCCAGCAGGGAAAACTAGGCCTTGTTCTAAAGCTCTTTGGGAACCGCTTGCGTAGAACCACACAGCTTGGGGCTGCAGGCTTTTTCGGCACTTTCAGCCTGAAAACCACCCTTTCCCACTTGGCGCCGCGCTAGGCACAAAAATGCCCATATGTCTGGAGACTGGTCCCACGCCCAAAGAGCCACAAGGGAAAACTATGCCTTGTTCTAAAGCTCTTTGGGAAACGCTTGCGTAGCGCCACAGACCTGCGGGCTGCAGGCTTTCCTGCTGCCTTCAGCCTCAAAACCACCCTTTCCCACTTGGCGCCACGCGAGGCACAAAAATTGCCATAGGTATGGATATGGGTCCCACACCCAAGGAGCCAGCAGGGAAAACTATGCCTTGTTCTAAAGCTCTTTGGGAACCGCTTGCGTCGCCTCACAGACCTGGGGGCTGCAGGCTTTCCTGCTGCCTTCAGCCTCAAAACCACCCTTTCCCACTTGGCGCCAAGCCAGGCACAAAAATGTCGATATGTCTGGAGCTTGGTCCCACGCCCAAAGAGCCAGCAGGGAAATCTATGCCTTGTTCTAAAGCTCTTTGGGAATGGCTTGCGTAGCCCCACAGACCTGGGGGCTGCAGGCTTTCCTGCTGCCTTCAGCCTCAAAACAACCCTTTCCCACTTGGCGCCACGCCAGGCCCAAAAATGGCCATATGTCTGGAGACTGGTCCCACGCCCAAATATCCAGCAGGGAAAACTATGCCTTGTTCTAAAGCTCTTTGGGAAACGCTTGCGTAGCCCCACACACCTGCGAGCTGCAGGCTTTCCTGCTGCCTTCAGCCTCAAAACCACCCTTTCCCACTTGGCGTCGCTCCAGGCACAAAAATTGCCATATGGCTGGAGCTTGGTCCCACGCCCAAAGAGCCAGCAGGGAAAACTATGCCTTGTTCTAAAGCTCTTTGGGAAACGCTTGCGTAGCCCCACAGACCTGGGGGCTGCAGGCTTTCCTGCTGCCTTCAGCCTCAAAACCACCCTTCCCCACTTGTCGCCGCGCCAGGCACAAAAATGGCCATATGTCTGGAGACTGGTCCCACGCCCAAAGAGCCAGCAGGGAAAACTATGCCTTGTTCTAAAGCTCTTTGGGATTCTCTTGCGTAGCCCCACGGACCTGGGGGCTGCAGGCTTTCCTGCTGCCTTCAGCCTCAAAACAACCCTTTCCCACTTGGCCCCTCACCAGGCACAAAAATGGCCATAAGTCTGGAGATTGGTCCCACGCCCAAAGAGCCAGCAGGGAAAACTATGCCTTGTTCTAAAGCTCTTTGGGAACCGCTTGCGTAGCGCCACACACCTGGGGGCTGCAGGTTTTCCCGCTGCCTTCAGCCTCAAAACCGCCCTGTCCCACTTGGCGTCGCTCCAGGCACAAAAATGGCCATATGTCTAGAGATTGGTCCCACGCCCAAAGAGCCAGCAGGGAAAACTAGGCCTTGTTCTAAAGCTCTTTGGGAACCGCTTGCGTAGCCCCATACACCTGGGGGCTGCAGGCTTTCCTGCTGCCTTCAGCCTCAAAACCACCCTTTCCCACTTGGCGCCGCGCCAGGCACAAAATGGCCATATGTCTGGAGACTGGTCCCACGCCCAAAGAGCCAGCAGGGAAAACTAGGCCTTGTTCTAAAGCTCTTTGGGAACCACTTGCGTAGCCCCACGCAGCTGCGGGCTGCAGGCTTTTTTGGCACTTTCAGCCTCAAAACCACCCTTTCCCACTTGGCGCCACGCGAGGCACAAAAATGGCCATATGTCTGTCGATGGGTCCCACGCCCAAAGAGCCAGCAGGGAAAACTATGCCTTGTTCCAAAGCTCTTTGGGAACCTCTTGCGTAGCCCCACGGACCTGGGAGCTGCAGGCTTTCCTGCTGCCTTCAGCCTCAAAACCACCCTTTCCCACCTGGCGCCGCGCCAGCCACAAAAATGGCCATATGGTTGAGCTTGGTCCCACGCCCAAAGAGCCAGCAGGGAAAACTATGCCTTGTTCTAAAGCTCTTTGGGAACCTCTTGCGTAGCCCCACGGACTTGGGGGCTGCAGGCTTTCCTGCTGCCTTCAGCCTCAAAACAACCCTTTCCCACTTGGCACCGCGCCAGGCACAAAAATGGCCATATGTCTGGAGATTGGTCCCACGCCCAAAGAGCCACCAGGGAAAACTATGCCTTGTTCTAAAGCTCTTTGGGAACCGCTTGCATAGCCCCACAGACCTGTGGGCTGCAGGCTTTCCTGCTGCCTTCAGCCTCAAAACCACCCTTTCCCACTTGGCGCCACGCCAGGCACAAAAATTGCCATAGGTATGGATATGGGTCCCACACCCAAGGAGCCAGCAGGGAAAACTATGCCTTGTTCTAAAGCTCTTTGGGAACCGCTTGCGTAGCCCCACACACCTGGGGGCTGCAGGCTTTCCTGCTGCCTTCAGCCTCAAAACCACCCTTTCCCACTTGGCGCCGCGCCAGGCACAAAAATGGCCATATGGCTGGAGACTGGTGCCACGCCCAAAGAGCCAGCAGGGAAAACTAGGCCTTGTTCTAAAGCTCTTTGGGAACCGCTTGCGTAGAACCACACAGCTTGGGGCTGCAGGCTTTTTCGGCACTTTCAGCCTGAAAACCACCCTTTCCCACTTGGCGCCGCGCTAGGCACAAAAATGCCCATATGTCTGGAGACTGGTCCCACGCCCAAAGAGCCACAAGGGAAAACTATGCCTTGTTCTAAAGCTCTTTGGGAAACGCTTGCGTAGCGCCACAGACCTGCGGGCTGCAGGCTTTCCTGCTGCCTTCAGCCTCAAAACCACCCTTTCCCACTTGGCGCCACGCGAGGCACAAAAATTGCCATAGGTATGGATATGGGTCCCACACCCAAGGAGCCAGCAGGGAAAACTATGCCTTGTTCTAAAGCTCTTTGGGAACCGCTTGCGTCGCCTCACAGACCTGGGGGCTGCAGGCTTTCCTGCTGCCTTCAGCCTCAAAACCACCCTTTCCCACTTGGCGCCAAGCCAGGCACAAAAATGTCGATATGTCTGGAGATTGGTCCCACGCCCAAAGAGCTAGCAGGGAAATCTATGCCTTGTTCTAAAGCTCTTTGGGAAACGCTTGCGTAGCCCCACAGACCTGGGGGCTGCAGGCTTTCCTGCTGCCTTCAGCCTCAAAACCACCCTTCCGCACTTGTCGCCGCGCCAGGCACAAAAATGGCCATATGTCTGGAGACTGGTCCCACGCCCAAAGAGCCAGCAGGGAAAACTATGCCTTGTTCTAAAGCTCTTTGGGAACCTCTTGCGTAGCCCCACGGACCTGGGGGCTGCAGGCTTTCCTGCTGCCTTCAGCCTCAAAACAACCCTTTCCCACTTGGCCCCTCACCAGGCACAAAAATGGCCATAAGTCTGGAGATTGGTCCCACGCCCAAAGAGCCAGCAGGGAAAACTATGCCTTGTTCTAAAGCTCTTTGGGAACCGCTTGCGTAGCGCCACACACCTGGGGGCTGCAGGTTTTCCCGCTGCCTTCAGCCTCAAAACCGCCCTGTCCCACTTGGCGTCGCTCCAGGCACAAAAATGGCCATATGTCTAGAGATTGGTCCCACGCCCAAAGAGCCAGCAGGGAAAACTATGCCTTGTTCTAAAGCTCTTTGGGAACCGCTTGCGTAGCCCCATACACCTGGGGGCTGCAGGCTTTCCTGCTGCCTTCAGCCTCAAAACCACCCTTTCCCACTTGGCGCCGCGCCAGGCACAAAATGGCCATATGTCTGGAGAC